>NC_054828.1:70804886-71140358 GCF_018345385.1 Vulpes lagopus | reverse complement strand
GAGGCAAAGGACTACAGAAGCTGTAATACATAAAATTTTGATAAGTAAAGGCTTCCTTCCAGCTATGTAAAAACAATGTTCACTGCTGTTAAAAGTTAAAGGGTGCCCTGCCCCAAAATCTGCCATGGTCTTGGTGTTGCGTATATATCTCTTTTAAGGAGGAAAATGTCATTAAAATGTTAGACTATATAATTAACTTCCCTGCTTCCAACTCCATGCTTAAAGTGTGAAAAAATTGTAACTTGATTTCCCACGTTCCTGACCTACCTGAAAAATGTTTCTAGTCTTTTCTGTATTTATTAAATTAGTTAAGCTACTTAAAAAAAAAAAAAAAAAGATTTATTTGACAGAGAGAGAGAGAGAGAGAGCAAGAGCACAATCAGGGGGAACTGCAGAGGGAGAGGGAGATGCAGGCTCCCCACCAAGCTGGCATTTCAATGTGGGATTCAATCCCAGGACTCTGAGATCATGACCTGAGCTGAAGACAGATGCTTAGCCAACTGCATCACCCATGTGCCCCAGTTACGTTACTTATATGTTAGCTTCATTTGTCTAGCTACTGTAAGTTTGTCCCTGAGAGGGCAGCCTGGATGGCTCAGTGGTTCAGTGCTGCCTTCAGCTCAGGGCGTGATCCTGGAGACCAGAGATAAAGTTCCACATCAGGCTCCCTGCATGGAGCTTGCTTCTCCCTCTGCCTGTGTCTCTGCCTTTCTCTCTTTCTTTCTGTGTCTCTCATGAATGAAAATCTTAAAAAAATTTTTTTTTCCCTGGGAGATTTGGTTTTAATTTCCTAATCAATCAAGTTTCCAAGCTAATAGGCAAAAGACTAAGATTTGGACAGTGGTTCTCAAGTTGCACGGAATTACGAAGTTTACTAAAAATAGATTCCTCAGCAGTGGTCTTCTAAAATTCTGATTCAGTTGGTCTAGGACAGAACCCAGAAATCTGCTTTTGAAAGTAGCACACCAGGGGATTCCTTGGTGGCTCAGTTTAGGGTCTGCCTTTGGCCCAGGGCATAATCCCGGAGTCCCAGGATGGAGTCCCACGTCAGGCTCCCTGCATGGAGCCTGCTTCTCCCTCTGCCTATGTCTCTGCCTCTCTCTCTCTCTCTCTCTCTCTCTCTCTCTGCGTGTCTCTCATGAATAAATATAAAATCTTAAAAAAAAAAAAAGTAAAGTAGCACAATAGTGACTCTACTGTGGGCAATAATGTTCCAAGGTACTGCTATATGGTAACATTCTTAAGAGGACAGTGCTCTTGGCCCTGTCATGAGGACTGTTATGACCATTAAATTTCCAATATCATGTGTCTCAGTACTCTGAGTTATAAAACGTTTCAGACACTATAGATGGCACACCTGAAGAAACTCAAAAGAGTTCTAAGCTAATTTAGCAGTAATTATAATGTAGTCACAACCAAAGAACATCAATGTTTCAGTATCTATAGAACTATCTATGTCACTACAGCATTAAACTTGACTGCTGTATAGAGTTGTGTCATTGTTTTAGTGGAATTGTTGGCTATCTTAAATTTACGACCTACCATCTACTCCAAGGGATTAAAGTGGGTAAGAATAAACCATTAGCCAACCTTATTAAAAAGAAAGAGAGAGAAGACTCAAATTAATAAAATCATGAATGAGAAAGGAGAGATCACTACCAACAACAAGGAAATACAAACGATTTTAAAAAAGTATTATGAACATCTCTACGCCAATAAATTAGGCAATCTAGAAGAAATAGACGCATTCCTGGAAAGCCACAAACTACCAAAACTGGAACGGGAAGAAATAGAAAACCTGAACAGGCCAATAACCGGGGAGGAAATTGAAGCAGTCGTCAAAAACCTCCCAAGACACAGAGTCCAGGGCCAGATGGCTTCCCAGGGGAATTCTACCAAACGTTTAAAGAAGAAATCATACCTATTCTACTAAAGCTGTTTGGAAAGATAGAAAGAGATGGAGTACTTCCAAATTCATTCTATGAGGCCAGCATCACCTTAATTCCAAAACCAGACAAAGACCCCACCAAAAAGGAGAATTACAGACCAATATCCCTGATGAACATGGATGCAAAAATTCTCAACAAGATACTAGCCAATAGGATCCAACAACACATTAAGAAAATTATTCACCATGACCAAGTAGGATTTATCCCCGGGACACAAGGCTGGTTCAACACTCGTAAAACAATCAATGTGATTCATCATATCAGCAAAAGAAAAACCAAGAACCAAATGATCCTCTCATTAGATGCAGAGAAAGCATTTGACAAAATACAGCATCCATTCCTGATCAAAACTCTTCAGAGTGTAGGGATAGAGGGAACTTTCCTCAACATCTTAAAAGCCATCTACGAAAAGCCCACAGCAAATATCATTCTCAATGGGGAAGCACCGGGAGCCTTTCCCCTAAGATCAGGAACAAGACAGGGATGTCCACTCTCACCACTCCTATTCAACATAGTATTGGAAGTCCTAGCCTCAGCAATCAGACAACAAAAAGACATTAAAGGCATTCAAATTGGCAAAGAAGAAGCCAAACTCTCCCTCTTCGCCGATGACATGATACTCTACATAGAAAACCCAAAAGCCTCCACCCCAAGATTGCTAGAACTCATACAGCAATTTGGTAGCGTGGCAGGAAACAAAATCAAGGCCCAGAAATCAATGGCATTTCTATACACTAACAATGAGACTGAAGAAAGAGAAATTAAGTAGTCAATCCCATTTACAATTGCACCCAAAAGCATAAGATACCTGGGAATAAACCTAACTAAAGAGGTAAAGGATCTATACCCTAAAAACTACAGAACACTTCTGAAAGAAATTGAGGAAAACACAAAGAGATGGAAAAATATTCCATGCTCATGGATTGGCAGAATTAATATTGTGAAAATGTCAATGTTACCCAGGGCAATTTACACAATAGGGGATTGTTTAATGCAATCCCTATCAAAATACCATGGACTTTCTTCAGAGAGTTAGAACAAATTATTTTAAGATTTGTGTGGAATCAGAAAAGACCCCGAATAGCCAGGGGAATTTTAAAAAAGAAAACCATAGCTGGGGGCATCACAATGCCAGATTTCAGGTTGTACTACAAAGCTACGGTCATCAAGACAGTGTGGTACTGGCACAAAAACAGACACATAGATCAATGGAACAGAATAGAGAACCCAGAAGTGGACCCTGACCTTTATGGTCAACTAATATTCGATAAAGGAGGAAAGACTACCCACTGGAAGAAAGACAGTCTCTTCAATAAATGGTGCTGGGGAAATTGGACATCCACATGCAGAAGAATGAAACTAGACCACTTACACAAAGATAAACTCAAAATGGATGAAAGATCTAAATGGGAGACAAGATTCCATCAAAATCCTAGAGGAGAACACAGGCAACACCCTTTTTGAACTTGGCAACAGTAACTTCTTGCAAGATATATCCACGAAGGCAAAAGAAACAAAAGCAAAAATGAACTACTGGGACTTCATCAAGATAAGAAGCTTCTGCACAGCAAAGGATACAGTCAACAAAACTAAAAGACAACCTACAGAATGGGAGAAGATATTTGCAAATGACATATCAGATAAAGGGCTAGTTTCCAAGATCTATAAAGAACTTATTAAACTCAACACCAAAGAAACAAACAATCCAATCATGAAATGGGCAAAAGACATGAACAGAAATCTCATAGAGGAAGACATAGACATGGCCAACACGCACATGAGAAAATGCTCTGCATCACTTGCCATCAGGGAAATGCAAATCAAAACCACAATGAGATACTACCTCACACCAGTGAGAATGGGGAAAATTAACCAGGCAGGAAACAACAAATGTTGGAGAGGATGCGGAGAAAAGGGAACCCTCTTACACTGTTGGTGGGAATGTGAACTGGTGCAGCCACTCTGGATAACTGTGTGGAGGTTCCTCAAAGAGTTAAAAATAGACCTGCCCGTTGGGGATTTACCCCAAAGATTCAGATGCAATGAAACGCCGGGACACCTGCACCCCAATGTTTCTAGCAGCAATGTCCACAATAGCCAAACTGTGGAAGGAGCCTCGGTGTCCATCGAAAGATGAATGGATAAAGAAGATGTGGTTTATGTATACAATGGAATGTTACTCAGCCATTAGAAACGACAAATACCCACCATTTGCTTCAACGTGGATGGAACTGGAGGGTATTATGCTGAGTGAAGTCAGTCAGTCGGAGAAGGACAAACAGTGTATGTTCTCATTCATTTGGGGAATATAAATAATAGTGAAAGGGAATATAAGGGAATTGAGAAGAAATGTGTGGGAAATATCAGAAAGGGAAACAGAACATAAAGACTCCTAACTCTGGGAAACGAACTAGGGGTGGTGGAAGGGGAGGAGGGCGGGGGGTGGGGGTGAATGGGTGACGGGCACTGAGGGGGACACTTGACGGGATGAGCACTGGGTGTTATTCTGTATGTTGGTAAATTGAACACCAATAAAAATTAATTTATTAAAAAAAAATAAAGTGGGTAAGACTGCAGGTCTGGAAGCAGAGTACCAACACTACTCTTACTAATTATGAACACTGGATTCATACATTTTTAACATCAAATGTGCCCCAGTTTACTCAACCATAAAATGTGGCTAAGTATCTATCCTGTGGGGGGATGTTTTGAAATGAATACATATTAGTACATGACATAACAACCACATAATAAGCACTTAAATGTTACTCCAATGCAAAACAAAGAAGTCAAGGCAAGGTTCTCATATGTTCCAATGAACTTACCACCTTTCTTTGGTGCAGTTTGGCATTATGCTATCTTCTTGCTTATGTTATATTCAACCTACAGTGCATCATATGATCCACTCAACTGAGTATTCTATCGCATAGCCCTGGTCTAACAACATGTATGTGCAGTCATAGGAATGATAAATTTTACATACAGCTCAAAACTTAATAGTGTGAAGAACTATGGTAAACCAATAAAAATATAGTACGATAAAAGAGGCTGAAGGCAAAGAGAACTAAATGTTGTTAAGAATAATTCAAGCATCAGGAAAGGTCCTGAATGAAGACTAACAGGAGAAGGAATGTGGATGAGCCAGACATATTGTTAAGTCAAAAGTACACCTGTCTGTATATGCACGAAATAGAAAAGGTACAGAAGAAACTGGTAACATTGGTTGCCTCTCAGGAACTGGGTGGCTGGAAAACAGGGGTGAGGGAGACTTTTTACTCATGCTCTGTCCTACATTCTAAGCACATGATTATAGTTTCTACACATCAAAAATAATTTTCTTAAAAATACTAATGGAAATGGCGGAACAGAATCTAATGATAGGAAGGAAGAACATACAGAACTAGAATACTAATTGAACACGAGAGAAGAAGCTAAGAAGGAAAAAGATGATGCCAACGTTTTGAGTCTGTATGACTAAAGGGAAACAATGGTGGGATGAACTGAAATGTAAAGAGTATCAGGAGGTTCTGATGAAGGGAAAAGAGAAAACAACAATGCACTTAAGTGCATGTTAAAATTATCACGTACTTCAGAAATCCCCAAGTAGTTAAACTGTCTTTAGTATCATGACTGATTTCTCTACCCAGGGTTTTTATTTTTAAGAGCCAATCCGTATAAGAACTTGAACTTTTTTTTTTTTTTTTTTTTAGCATCTGAGAAAATGAGAGAAATTCATGCACACAGAAAAGCACAAATTATCTTATATAGCATGTATTTTCTGAGCTCTAAAGGACAGAACTTAGAGCAGATGAAGGAGGGGGTTCTTCAAGGTTAGATGCACATATTCAGTCATTCTGGTATGTATAAGACTTTGCAGCTTTATGGGATTCACTAGGTAAAATGCTCCAAGAGGAATCTAATATTCCCCGCAGTGGCATGGCATATCACTAGTAATGGCAACAGATGCTCAGGCACTATAAATGCCCAAAGAACCCAGAGCATGGGACACATTCCGGAACCCAAGAAATATCTAGAGATTACCAGAAATAACTGGGGGTGAGGAAGCATGAGCTGAGGAAATATAAGAACGAAGGAAGGTGTGATTGGTTTCCTTCGTATCAACAGGTTGTGCTTCAACTATGTACCTGGTGCTATGCTAGGCACTAAATAAAAAGATACAGTTTCAGTTACCAAAGAATTCAGTTTTGTTATCAGGGCAAATGTACAAAAGCAGACAGATAGAAACTCTTGAAATATTTTAATATTTCAGCTGCCTGTGTCTCTGCCTCTCTGTGTCTCTCATGAATAAATAAAAAAATCTTTAAAAAAAGTTCAATAAACTTTGTTGAGTTACTTTGATACAATTCTTTATCTATTTTACAAGAAAACGGAGGCCCACACAGGTTAACACCACCACTGTGAAATTTCCAAAATCACACTCGTGGCTAAAAGCCCAGCAGAGAGAGTCCAAATCTCCTGACACTCAGAATCATTATTTCTCACTACAACACAATATTTCATTTCTAATTCTCTGAAGGGACAACTCTATTCTGTTTTTTCGCCCATGGTTACATGGGAAAAACAGTAAAGTGCAAAGTGCAAGGCTTCTGATTCAGACAAACCTGAGTCTGAATTTTCTGACAAATTATAATACTTTGCTTAGCATTAAGGCTAATCCTAATAAAATAGATGTTCTGGGAGAAATTATAATAATTATTATACACTCTTTGGTTAATACACTCTTAACCAAAGATGGGGCATCTGAATTTGTACCTGCTTAGGCTTTATGCTCCCATCCAAGGATTTTTTAACAGATTCTATGAATACTACTCAGCTAAACCAACTGGAAAAAAAGGAAGATAAAAGAACAGCAGTATTAACACTAATTGATCACTTGTCAGAAAATACCTATTGCAAATAAGCTCTAGCGTTTATCCTATGACGGTAATAAATCATCTTATTAGATGATTATTAGTTTATTAACTAAGGAGGTAATATACATTTTAAAAATCCAGTTTAAATGTGTATTTTTTCATGAGCTCTGAGAGAGCCCTCAAATTTCTGTATCTATTCACATTTTCCACATCTCTCCTAAATAATTTTGATAAACCTCTTTCTCAAAAAAGTGCCTTAGAGATGATATAATTGTCTAAGCTTAAAGCATACAGACTCATTTCTCAGTTATGGCATTTTTGAGGCGGTTCACAAATATTCTACTAGTTAAGCTGAAGGGGAAAATATGCTAATTGCACTTTTTTTTCCGGCCTTAAATTCTCTCTGCAATTATGTTTTAAAAATGCTGAATCATGAAATAAAGGAAACAGACAGTGCAAGGACCCCAAGCAAGTAGTTTGTCTCATACTTCAAGTTTCCTAATTACGGTATCTTGTCATTTTGGTCTTGTTAAGCATTTGGAACCAAGTAACTGAAGACTCTAAGTGAACAGAAGAATACACTCATTGTTATTCTCAGAAACTAAACTCAAGAATAAAACTAAAAGCATTTATTTTGCAAGTTATTTTACACTTTCAGCTTCCTGTTTTATTTAGGCAGCTCATCATGACCATTTCAGGTAACAATGTAGAAGTTAAAAAACCCAACTTCCTCTTTGTAAAGTGATAAAAACCCCAAGCAGTTACTTAAGAGAATGGTTGATCTTACCAGCTTTTATAGAAATAATTGCAAGGAAATCAAAGACTATCGACACCAAATTTAACTCTGGGTTCACTGCTTTTAGGAAATGCAACAAAGATAAAAAGCAATATTAAAATATATTCAGCATCATGACATAAATGCCTTAAAAACTCGAAATCTAATGCAATTAAGATCTTAAAAAGGATAAAATGGAAACTTCAGAGTTCCTTCAAGGAGGAATCAATACAAATTATGTCTGAAAATATCCTGATTTTAACATTTTTTGGGGGGGATCCCTGGGTGGCTCAGCGGTTTAATACCTGCCTTCGGCCCAGGGGGGTGACCTGGAGACTGAGGATGGAGTCCCACATCAGGCTCCCTACATGGAGCCTGCTTCTCCCTCTGCCTGTGTCTCTGCCTCTCTCTCTCTCTCTCTCTGTATCTCTCTCATGAATAAAATAAATAAAATCTTAAAAAATAAATAAAATTTTTCTGTAATTGTACTTTCATTGTGAAAAGTTTATAGGAAAAGAATCTCTCTTTTTTTAAAAGATTTTTTAAAAATATTTTTTAACACGTTTGCTGTATCATTATTAAAATTAAGCAACAAAAGAAGTATGCTAAGAGATTAGAGGAAACTGGTCACAAATCTGCTGTTATAAAATCAAGACTACTAATGTTGTTGAACATTGTCACGTCCAAAGACATCTCAATTTGCACTTGAAATACATTTTCTCAAGTTTAATTAAAAAGGCATTCTAGGGATCCCTGGGTGGCTCAAGTGGTTTAGTGCCTGCCTTCGGCCCAGGGCGTGATCCTGGAGTCCTGGGATCGAGTCCCACATCGGGCTCCCTGGGTGGAGCCTGCTTCTCCCTCTGCCTGTGCTTCTGCCTCTCTCTCCCCGTGTTTCTCATGAATAAATAAATAAAATCTTTAAAAAAAAGAAAAAAAAGGCATTCTAATTTTGTCATCTAGTTTTGTCAATGACAAAAACCCAACGATATTGGTAATTGTAGTATTTAGTGAAATTTTAACAATATTTTTCCTTAAAACAAGTGAACCATTAGTTCAGCTAACAAATGTAGCGTTATTGTGATTTTACTATAATTTAATTTCACCGGCATAACTATTTGCCTTAGACTAGACATTTTATTGCAGATTCTGTTTGGCATAAATTCATATATGACACCCTTTTCTCCCCTAAGTTTTACACACAAAAATTTTCAAGAACGAGAAAATTTAACGCCAGAGTATTATTCAATGGCTTGTATTTAGCACATTCTTCAGTGTTTCAAAATGACATGGCATACATAGGTATATGACATATCAAACTACTCTGTACAGAACGCTCTTGGATCATTAACATTCCCTTGTTCATCTCTTCTCTTGTATTAAAAAAGAAAGAGCCCAGATGCATTTATAGAGCACACAAGACTGCACATTTTGTAACAGCCACTGTGGGAAATAAAAGACATAATTCTTGTCCTATAGCCAGTCATCTAGTGAAATCATTCTAATTTCTGCAGGCCCTAAAATCAAGTATTTAACTGAAAACCCTGACAAAGCATTAAGAAAGCTGTACAGTTGTCAGCAAAAAGTTATTCCACCTAACGTAGAGTATGCGCTTGTATTTAAAACATTTTTAAGGAAGTAAATACGCAAATTACACACTTACAAATTTAACTATAATCAATGACACCACAGTGGAGCATCAAAGACGATGCTTTGTCCAGACCGAATCTGTTACCATGAAGTTTATGTGCTATATAAAACCTTTATGGAGTTAAAAAAAAAAATCCGCTGGCTATTCTTGATTTGTGAACAAGAAAGAGAAAACTATTTTTCAAAAATTACCCTTAATAGTATGTGAGACGCAAGGGATGGACTCATCGCTTATTGTGTACATACGTGCAATCAATCAAGGGAGGGTCTATAGGTAAGAGTGGTGTTCAAATCCTGAGGTAAATATCCTAAGGCTTGCACATTTATTACTGAGAATTAGTTCAGCCAATAATGAGAAAAGTGGACGGGCGGGCAACACACGGGGACCTCTCCCTGTCGAGGAGTCGTGACAGCAAAATCACTTCCTGAGGAAGGAGGAGCAAAAGGGAAGTTAAGAGGCCACCCTGACCAGGAAGTGACTCGCCCTAAACTAGCCTCAATCATATCTAAAAATGGGGGGCTGGGGAGAGCCCCAACAGTTAAAGGCGGTAAAATAACTCCTTCTTGATCCGAGACATCACCATCCACCCCTCTCTTAATTACAGAAAAGAGTCCACAGTCACGACTCAATAAAGGAAAGTCTTTTCTCTTCCAGGAAGGTCACTGGGTTGTCACTCAGGCCCAGAGGGAGAAAAAGAGTTGAGGAATGGGGAACTGGGGCCACTGTGAGGCAGAGGAATGCCCCTAGAGACGGAAGTGTCCCAACTGCAGCGGGTATGCCAGCACAGCCCAGCAAGGTTCTTTTTCCTGGGGACACTGCCAGGGTTTCCACCGCAGCCAGGTCAGGCCCCTGTTCCCTGTCGCGGGAGGACGCAAAAGAGAGAGGCGGACCCCTTACCTTCTCCTCATCCGACACCCGATCCTCGAAGTCGGCCATCTTGGGCTGCTCTGGCCCAGCCCGGCCCCGGCGCGAGGCAGGCCGGGAAGGAAGCTGAGTGATGGAATCACCGCGGGGGCCGTCGGAAGGACCCGCCCGGAAATGCCGGCCCAGAGGGCGCCATGTCAGTTACTGGCGGGGGTGCTGGCTCCGAGCGCCGGCCCTCGGGGAGTCTGTAGCTCTGCCTCAAGGCTGGTCCTTAAAGGATTTTAAGTCTAATAGCTTTCTCACTGAGTTACATTCATGTCCCCATTCATCTATGAGGCGCTGGGAGCGCCTACTTTCGACTACTGACGCCCGAGCTCCTTCCGACAAAATAGCAATTGCTACTATAGGTTTTCCCAGTACCCGTGATCTCCGTGGCAGCCGAGTCCAAAGGGTTAAGTGCTGCTCGGGCCCTGAACCGGTCGGTGGCTATTCCAACCCCATAAATAGGGTTAAAGGTGACCCTCACTCGTATGGAAGCAAAAACATTTCAGTCCGAGGTCACATCTCAGTCCAGTTCCCCCAGAATCGGCGCCGCTAGCCACCCCTTCCCGCCCTCCGAAGGAAAGGTAGACTGGGACGCTCCTCCACCTTCCAAATGTCTTTGGTCCGCGTTCCTTGGGCCTTAGCTTTCACAGAGGCCACCTTCAGGTCCGCCACTATCCCAGGATTCCCGACTCCCGGTTTCCTGCCCTTCTCCCCTCCCAGCTCCCGGAGCCTGCGGGAGCGGCAAGATGGCGGACGGCGACGGCTTGGGCGAAGCAGCGACCGCTGCGGCCTCTCCTCCTGCACCTACTCCCGGCCTGAGCCCGTCGCTGGGCTGGAGGGAGCGACTGCGGGCCGGGCTGGCGGGGACTGGGCCCTCGCTGTGGTTCGTGGCGGGGCTCGGACTGCTTTACGCTCTGAGGGTTCCGCTGAGGCTGTGTGAGAATCTGGCTGCGGGTGAGAGGCCCAGACCTCCCTGGGGACGGGGGGGGGGGGGGGGGGTGCTAGGAGAGTGGCTGGGGGCAAGGGGCAAAGGGCGGAGATTGTCCGCAGTCCCTGCAGGGCTTCGGAGAATGAGTCGGCGGTGCGGGATCTAGTGGGCTCTCCTCCTGGGCCGCAAGTCCGCAGCTGATTGTCAAACCTGAGCCTCCCCTATGGGCTCCTCCCTTGAGCTCTTAAGATCCGCCCTCTCGGTTCTGTCCTTGTTTACCCGTGGAAGAGCCACCTGACAAGCTGTAGGATTCAGGTAGCAGAACAGTTGAGAGCATTTTCGTATCGGCTGCAGAATTACATACACCCCCAGCATCAGTAGAATCCCTTGAAAATCATTCTTCTGAGTCTCTCGCCGATTAGCTAAGAGTTCCCACACCTAGACAACAAAGATGAGGGCTTATGTATTCAAAGGCCAAAAAGGAAAAAAAATGCCATGAACTTAGCCAACCATTGTCTCATTTTAAGATAGTTCTGTCAAGAAATGATTTTCGTGGTATTTTGGTCTGTTCTTTGCTTTAGGCTTTATCTGGAGTAATAAGACAGCACAGGAAGTAAAGGGAAAGAGAGCCACAAACAGTGATGGGTTCTTCTTTCAACATTTGTAAAGAGCTTGCTTTGTAGTCTGAGCTGAAGATACAAGGACCTGTAAGAAGTGATGATTCCCTGGATTCTGCAAATACTGCCCCTTACCTGTAGCCAGGGCAAAGTGAATGGGAGCCAGGGCCTCTTACCATGTCGTTACAATATTTCCACTCAAGCTCTGAACAAGATGAAAGTACTTCTGCTGTGTGATGGCTGTGACTGTCACTACCTGTGGTTTATTTTTCTGTCGCAAGAAAAGGCAAATGTTCCCTTATCTGTTTGACAGGATGACATGAAATACTGTAAAATAATGTTCTGAAATATTTTGGACTTTTTAGAACATAGGTTATATGTAAGCTCAGATATAAGTAACATATCAAAACAAACTAAATAAATTGGCTGAAAGAGCTAATTTGGTGTCTCTGTAATGTTAATGAAGTGCTTACTAGTCATATGCCCAGCAAAAATTATTCATTGACTTTATCATTTATTTTTCCATGTGTTAACTAGATACACCATTTAGATGAAAGTAGTTAACTGTGATTGATTTTTATTTATTTCTGAAACCTGTTGTATTTATGAGACAGTTATTTGAAGTGGAAAATCTGGTCCAGGCTTTCAGTGAGTCAGATGCAAAGATCTCTCTCAGTCTGTTGCTCTTCTCTTTGGTTTATTTTGCCTCCCTAGCTGACATACCAAATACATACACATGCTATTTCCTTCTAATTTAAAACGCTGGTTTGTATCCCACCAAAATAATTAGGGAGTGATTTTTAACCTCCTTTGTAGCAGAATGTTTATTTAGTTTATCCTTAGAGATTTGCAAAACTTCTTATCAAAGTTGCGGTTTATAATTTCTTAATTCTCAAAAGTAATCTAAATTATCTCATCTTTATTTGCTTATTTAACAAATTATCAGTTTAAAATGCTACCCTTACAGGTTCGAAGGTAATTTTTCAGATATGATAGAATGGGAATTTAAAGCGCCTTTTTAAAAGTTACAACTTTCTCAAATGAATCTCATACTGGATATTAACACTATTTATATCCCTCCACTCATAAAGACTCCTGCATATTTGTAACTTGAGTATTTTGAATTTGGATTTTTTTAAACTTTGCTTTTTTTTTTCCCCCCTTTTGCAGTGACAGTATTTTTAAATTCATTGACACCCAAATTCTATGTGGCACTTACAGGAACATCTTCTTTGATATCAGGACTAATATTTGTAAGTAGTTTCCATTTCCTTCATGATTTGGTATTTATCTAAAGATCAAATATCGGGGAATCCCTGGGTGGCTCAGTGGTTTAGCATCTGCCTTCGGCCCAGGGCGTGATCCTGGAGTCCCGGGATTGAGTCCCACATCGGGCTCCCTTCATGGAGCCTGCTTCTTCCTCTGCCTGTGTCTCTGCCTCTCTCTCTCTCTCTCTCCCTCTCCCTCTCTCTGTCTCTCTGTCTTTCATTAATAAATAAAATCTTTAAAAACATTTTTTTAAATAAAATAAAGATCAAATATCTTTATAGCTACCATAATTACACATACTTAAAGATTAGCATTCTCAATATGTGTTCAGAATTTGAAAAAAACACTGCATCTTCCTCTCCACTTTGAGAGACTGGCAGTATTTATTTGTATATGGAATACTATTGCATCCTGGAAAGGGTAAGGATTGGAGGTGGGTTCCCAACTAAATGCTTGCAGGGCCCAGTTTAGTAACGAAAGTGAATAAAATAGGCAGAGTGTAAAAATTAAATTCCTTTTTTACATTTAGGACTGGCTAGTCTGAATAACGCATGCTCCTTCTGGAAAGGGATAAAGCTAGTTGTTGCCATATAGATTTGCAAACCACTGTTATGAGATCTTCCAATTTTTTATATGATTTTGAAAGAATCTGGATGCAAGAAGCTTTTATATAAAAGTCTCTCATCATTTTAATCTGGGCAACATCGGGCAGACTAAAAATTTGTGTCTTGAATTCAGCTAATAGGTTGCCAGTTATCTTCTCTGGAGTGTTTAAGAGCAGAGTATTAGAGCCAAGCTAACCATCACTTTATTTATTTATTTTCTAACTGTGAGAAGGAAATTTTTTTTAATTGAAATATAGCTGACATACAGTATTAGTTTTCAGAACCATCACTTTGTGTGACTTTGAGCAAGTTAATTAACTTTTCTGAGCTTTAATTTCCTCTTCTATAAGAGACAGTATGACAGTATGAGCTTCATAGGATTATGAAGACCAAATGAGATAATGTGTATAAGAGCTTTACATGGTAGCTAGCTCAGAGCACTTAATGAATTTTGGCCATTATTATTCTGGAAGTCTTACAATGAAATTTGTTTAACCTCAATTCAGCTTTTCCTTGTCTTAATTGAGTGAGCTATCATTTTCAATTAAGAAATTAAAAAAATATATATATACATATAATATATCTCTATTAACTAGTACTAGTATTTCTTAGTATGCTGCTACAGTATAAAAATCTTAGGAAGTATGACCTGCATGACCAATGTTTGTGTGTGTGTGTGTGTGTGTGTGTGTGTGCGCTTCTTTTCTCATCTCTAGATGGTGCTCTTCTATTATAGTAGAAATAATGGCATTTGTATTAGAGTGTTTTTTGTTTGTGTTTTTTTTCTTTTTTTTTTTTTTTTAATAGAGACTAATACTTGGCCATTTCGTTAAAGTGAAATACTAGACAAGATAGGGATTTTCTCTTGACTTAGAAAGAATTACTGAGGAATTTAGGATGAAAACTATGTGGTAATATAGTTCAATTAGTTAAAATTTACTGATTATAAAGCCCATTCATAGTTAAGCATATTTTAATATATTTAGTCAATAGCATGTAGAAATCTAAATAAAGAGAATGATCTATCTTTAAATAACTGATGAGTGGAAAAAGCATTAGTCTCAGAACCAGAAGATGTAGTTTTGAGTCTTGACTCTGCCACCTTACGATCTGATAACTTTGGGCAAGTCACATAAATTTTCTGAGTCTTAATTTCCTCATTTGTAAGAAGGAGAAAAGCTTACACATATATATGTATAAAACACAGCATGTGTAATATATAAAATAGTTCTTCACATTTGTTACTGTTTTTAAACTAGAGTTTTAAATTTACAAAAATTAAGAAATTCATATTGTAATAGCATTGTATGGTGATGGTACGTACACTTGTGGTGAGCATAGCATAATGTGTAAAGAAGTCAAATCACTGTATTTTACACCCGAAACTAATGTAATTGAGGATCAACTATACTCAAAAAAACTTTTTAAAAAGTAAATTAGGCTCAGTAAGAGATTAACAACAGTAGCCAATAATAAAATAGAGTTGTTATAACAATATAAAAATTGTTATAAAGAAAATTAGAAAATTCAAGTAGTGTTTTAAAGGTTAAACTGTGTCATGGCCCTTACAATATTGGTGAGTTTTTATTAGCAAAAGTTATTATGTTTATAATTTTTTTTTACTCCCTGAAATAAGGAAGCTAGCTATACTCTTTGTGTTACTTCTATCTGAAGGGGTAGGGGACAGAGTGCTTGGGAGCTTGAAAAAAGCAGTGAAGCCAGTTGTTTAGCTAATTATTACAAGTGAAAAGATTACTTTGAAAGGAAAACTCAGGATCCAGTGGGAATGCATATAATACTGCTTTCTGTTCTGTTTAGTCAGGAAAGATTCCCTAAGTATCTGTCATTTAAGCTGAAACCCAGAAGAGCCAGGCAAAGGTAGTTGAGAATGCTACTGTCCAAATATGAAACATTCATAGGCTAGAGAGCTTTCTTTCTTTCTTTCTTTCTTTCTTTCCTTCCTTCCTTCCTTCCTTCCTTCCTTCCTTCCTTCTTTCTTTCTTTTCTTTCTTCTTTCTTTCTTTCTTTCTTTCTTTCTTTCTTTCTTTCTCTCTTTCTTTCTTTCTTTTTCTTTCTTTCTTTCTTTTTCATTCTTTCTTTCTTTCCTTTTTTTCTTTCTTTCCTTTTTTTCTTTTTTTCTTTCCCAACATGGGGGTAGTAAAACCTGGAGATCAAGAGTCGCACACTGTACTGACTGAACCAGCCAGACACTCCCACAGAGCATCTTTTGATTCATCTTTCATAACAGTGATAAACCATGAAAACATAAAGGAGTGAATATCCTGATTTTTAAATGTTTCAATATGAGAATCAACCTTTTAACCTACATTAATTACACTGCCAAATATTGGAGTAATACTTCATTATTCAGAAGACACTTAGAGGGTATACCTGGGTGGCTCAGCAATTTAGCGCCTGCCTTCGGCCCAGGGCGTGATCCTGGAGTCCCGGGATCTAGTCCCACATCAAGCTCCCTGCACGGAGCCTGCTTCTCTCTCTGCCTGTGTCTCTGCCTCCTTCTCTCTGTGTCTCTCATGAATAAATAAATACAATCTTAAAAAAAACAACCCCCCCCCCCCAAAAAAAAAGGCACTTAGGATTCTTAACCATGTTTGATAGACAGGACTTTGGGGTCTGAGAGGCTAGAGATGGAGTGACTTAACCCAGAGCACACAGGTGGACTGGGAGCCAAATGTGGGTTCTCTAACTCTAGTCCAGTGGTTAATCCACCATGCTAGTTGTTTCAAAACTGTTTTTCTTCTAATTATGCTACAGATGGAATAAAATGACAATGTAACATAACAGAGTTCACTTATTTACAGATTAAATGCTCTTGCTGGTTTTTTGTTTAAGTAATCTCTATACCCAATGTGGAGCTCAAACTCACAATCCAGAAACCAGCAGTCCCATGCTCTCTACCGACTGAGCCAGCCAGGTTCCCCTGTTTCTTGTTGTTGTTTAAATGTTTAATTTACAGATATATTTCTTCTATTTTTGCCTAAGGTTGTCTAAATTTTATAGCAAAGCTATAAAAAATGATTTTATTTTTGCCTGGCATGTGTTATTGGGGAAATCTTTTGTTTCTCTCTCTTTTTTTTTTTTTTTTTTGGAAGGCGAATACATTTAAAACACTGAATTAAATGGGAACATCTTGAAAGAATGTTTTAATTTGATCTCATATATCTTCTGATAGTTCTATTTCTAGTTAAGCATTTTTTTTTTGTTTGTCATAGATATTTGAATGGTGGTACTTCCATAAGCATGGCACATCTTTTATCGAACAAGTATCTGTGAGCCATTTACGACCACTGATGGGAGGAACAGAAAGCAGCATTTCAGAGCCAGGTTCTCCTTCTAGCAACAGAGAAAGTGAAACCAGCAGACAGAATTTGTCAGGTGACTAATACGTTTTCAGAGCTGTATAGTTAAGATTATGTTTGTGTGGGGGAGATAGAAAACTCACAACATAGAGGTTTGTGTTTCATGTAAATATAGGTAATCTGCAGCTGATATAGAAAGCAATGATCATCAGTGACTCAGTCTCTCATTTTGTTAGCCTCCCATCCCCAAGTGAATTTTTTCCTTGTGGTCCAAGATAGTTGCTCTGGTTTATGCCATCATATCCACATTGCAATCAGCAGGAAGGAGACTAGCCAGTAGTCTTTCTTTCCCACAGCAGCCAAGGATACTTCTCAGTGTGTTACATACTCTTTTCTCAACCCCACAGCAGCCAAGGATACTTCTCAGTGTGTTACATACTATTTCAGTTTGCTTCCTACTGGTCAGACCTCTGCCACATGGCCATAAGTACCTATAAGAGAAGCTAGAAATTGTAACTATTTTCTCAGCATACATATGCTCAGCTAATAACTGGGAGATCTTATTAGGTAAAGGAGAGAATAGAGACAGCCATTTCTGCCAACATCACAAAGGTAGGAAATATACTTTTTATTCTCAACATATTTATAAAGCCATTAAAATCTCACTTATTCATATATAAATACTCCATTGTCACACTTTAATTGTAGGCTTTTCTTCTATATGTATCCAGTAATACAAGGTAGATATTATTAATGATGTGCAATTAGGAAAGTAAAAATTTGAAGGCCAGATAGAAGTGATATTTTTGGACTAATTAATTTAATATCAGCTAAATTCATATAGTAATAATGCAAATGACTTAATTACATAGAGTGCCATAATGTCTTGTTGGTTCAGTAAACCTAACCACTAGAATTCTATTAGTTTAGTAGAAAAATACTGCCACATCTTTTTAGATGTGGTTGGGAAAAATCTCTAAGAAAATGCCATTTAAGCTGAGCCCTGAAGCATGAGTGGTTGTTGACCAATAATAGTAGGGATGGAATTAGCAGCCATTCAAGAGTACAGAAAGGAATAATGGTACTTTTCCTACCCCTTTTCTTTTCTCCTCTTTCATAAAATAATTACAGAACTCCTGAGAATAAGACATATTAAGGTGAATATGACATAGATCTGTCTTCAACAACCTAGTTTAGTATGTAAATAATTATTACGACAATAATGCATTATATGGTCTTATTCCCTATTGTGAGATTGAGTATATTATTGCATACGGAGAGTGAAGACACTCCTTATCCTGCACTCTAGCCTAACTGGACTGTGTGATTTTTATGACACTTCCTCTCCTTAGAATGTTCTTTATCTGACAACCTTTTACTCATGATTTTATAATGATTTTACCAATTTTGTTTAAATGTCACCTCCTTTCTAAAGCCTTTTCTGATTTCCCCAGAGAAGAATTAATCACTTTCTTTTTTCTTCTCTTGAAACAAAATATATCTCTTTATTTATTCATTCATTCATTCATTCATTCATTCATGAGAGACACAGAGAGAGAGAGATAGGCAGAGACACAGGCAGAGGGAGAGGCAGGCTCCATGCAGGGAGCCTGACGTGGAACTCATCCCGGGTCTTCAGGATCACGGCCTGGCCTGAACGCAGCACTAAACCGCTGAGCCACCTGGGCTGCCCACAAAATATATCTCTACTATAGCACGTATCACACAGTATAGGTGGTAGTTTACATGACTGACTCTCATGTAACATTTCATTCATTTAAACAAGTTAGTTCCAAATGCCGTGCTAAGCTCCAAGAATACAAAAATGCACTTGATCTTAGCCAAAAGGCCGAGAAGCCATCCAAGGATACAAAAATGAACAAAGTTGTAAGAGCTCATATTTTATTTATTTATTTTTATTTATTTATTCATGAGACAGAGAGAGAGAGAGAGAGAGAGAGAGAGAGAGGCAGAGACACAGGCAGAGGGAGAAGCAGGCTCCATGCAGGGAGCCCAACTTGGGACTCGATCCCAGGTCTCCAGGATCACACCCCGGGCTGAAGGTGGCGCTAAACCACTGAGCCACCCGGGCTGCCCAAGGGCTCATATTTTAAAGGGAGAAACTAAAAACTAAATGGATAATCACATTGTGATATGTTAAGTGCTATAAGTGAATTATGAACTAAATGCTATAGAAATAGAAATAGGAGAATAATTAGGGTTAGTTGTATGCTGTGTGACAGCAGGAGTGATCCAGACCTTAGTCATCTTTGTGTTATTTGGCTAGCACTATGCATAGCATACAGTGACTATATAATAAATGTTGGTGAAATTAAGATTTAACTGCGGTTGATTAAGCTAACTCATTTCACTTTTTTCCCCCTTTGTGTTTTAGAATGCAAGGTATGGAGAAACCCTCTAAATCTTTTCAGAGGAGCAGAATATAGGAGGTATTACATTTTACTTTCAGTTTAATTATAGCATTCGTTTTGGAGTACAAGTATTATGGAAACATTTGTTTTTTTAAACACATCCAACCCTTCTAGTTGGAGAAACTGATATATAATAAGGTGAAATGATTAGCCCAAGCTCTAGTTGGCAATATCTTCACTGTATTTACTTTTATAATCCTGAGAAAAATTGCTTCAAACCATATGTTTGTCATAATAGTAAGTATAAATTTGGCTCCTGGTTTTGGCAAAAAGCCTTTTCAGAGAATTCATGAGGTTAAGAAGTACAAATGTCAGCATATTCTTATGCATATATGCTCAATTTCAAAGTTTATTTGAGGACTCACTAGAAAATACCAATCTGAATGTGAATATGAACTCATTTGTGCAACAGTACAGGATACAGTAATTTTATATTGTATTTTATTTTTTAAAAAAAGATTTTTATTCATTTTAAGAGAGCAAGTGTGCGCACATGTGCATGGGGAGGGGCAGAGGCAGAGGCAGGGGGAGAGAATCTTAAGCTGACTCCATGCTGAGGGTGGAGCCCAGTGTGGGGCTTGATCTGGCAACCCTGAGATCATGACCTGAGCTGAAATGAAGAGTTGGTTGTTCAACTAACTGAGCCACCTAGATGTGCCCCTTGTATTTTATATTGCCTTTTGCTAGCCACATTACTGTTTCCATTTCTCTTCTGGTTTTAACCCTAGATGAGAAAACAGCTTTTGACATTTAAGCCAAGGATACTTAATGAGGGCTGTGTTTTACCTGGAGGTAGATTGGGACATGTTATTTAATTCACTGAACAAGAAACGTTAGGTGTCTACTATGTACAGCCACTGTGCAAAATGATGGGGATACAGGATCGAGCAATAATCCCTGTGCTTAAGGACTTGCTAGTGTAGGATAGTAATATCCTGGGAAGGGACAGTTAGGTTTTTATGAGAAATACCTTTAGTCTGTATTAAGGGATTCTGAAAGAAACAAGTCCTTGAACTTGTCACTTCATTTGTTGAAATAAAAATCTTTTAGGCTATTTCTTATTGTATTACAGTGTTTACTTCACACAGATATATGAAAGAACTATCTTAATACCAGGAATTTATATTTCTTTTTGAAGGGTTAGTTTCTCTTAATATAAAAGTCTCAATTGCATTGATAATCTATGTTTGGTTTTAGAAAGCTTGAAGTCCTATTGTAGTCAATCAACCTTTAGCAATTGTACAGAGCTCTGGTATGTAATTTCATTTGTTAGATTCATTTCAGGCTCTACTTTATGGCCCAATTTTTGCTTTTACTGAGTCTTTTTTATTTTCTTCTAATTAAGCTCATTAATAATGTGTATTATATTTTTTAACTCCTTTAAATCATTTTGGGAATAATGTAGATTGTTAATAAATAGCTTTTTACGAGTTTGAAATATGTAGCAAAACTATGCTAATTGAACAAGGATCTACTTTTTCTTTATGATAATTTCTCACAAAATAGCTTAAAAACTTAAACAATGCAACTTATTCTATTAAATTAAAGTCTTTTATCATATACATATAAAATACTTACAATGTGCTTTTAAAATGCTTTTTTTGGACTTCAAAATGTATGCATATTCATTGTAGAAAATTGAAAAATGAAGAGATATATCAAAAAGAAGGTAAAAAAAATAATAAAGTAAAAATCACCTTTCCTAGCACCAAGTGATATCTGCTATTAGTATATTCATCCAGTATCCCTTCTATATGCATGTATAAAAACAAAACTGGGCATCATTATGTATATATAATTTTATTTATTTATTTATTTATTTATTTATTTAAGATTTTTGTTTATTCAGGAGAGACACAGAGACAGAGACATAGGCAGAGGGAGAAGCGGGCTCCCTGCAGGGAACCTGATGTGGGACTCCATCCCAGGACCCTAGAATCATGCCCTGAGCCAAAGGCAGACACTCAACTGCTAAGCCACCCAGGTGCCCCTATTGATTTATTTTTAAAGATTTATTTATTCATGAGAGACTCAGAGAGAGAGGCAGAGACACAAGCAGAGGGAGAAGTAGCCTCCATGCAGGGAGCCCGATGTGGGATTTGATCCTGGGGTATGGGATCACGCCCTGAGCTGAAGGCAGACACTCAACCACTGAGTCACCTAGGTGTCCCTGTATATAATTTTAGATCCTTTTTTTTTTTTAACCCAAAGTATGAATTTTCCACAGAATTTCTTCATACATGAATTGCTTTTTTTTTTTTTTTTTTAGAAGGGGGAACAGAGAGGCAAAGAGAGGGGGAGAGAGAGAATCATAAGCAGATGCTCCACTGGGTGTGGATGCTGACAGGGGGTTCAGTCCCAGGACCCTGAGATTATGACCTGAGACCAAATCAAGAGTCGGATGCTTAAAGCCAACTGAGCCACCCAGGTGCCTCTTCATACATGAAATTTCTTCAAAAACATGATTTTTAATGGTTGTACTCTATTCTGTTATATGGAGGTACCATACCTTTTTTTTTTTTTTTTTAAGATTTCATTTATTCGTGAGAGAGAGAGGCAGAGACACAGGCAGAGGGAGAAGCAGGCTCCATGCAGGGAGCCCCACGTGGGACTCAGTCCCCGGTCTCCAGGATCACACCCTGGGCTGAAGGCAGCGCTAAACCGCTGAGCCACCGGGGCTGCCTGGAGGTACCATACCTTACCTACTGCTCCCTGTCTGGGTCACAGATTATGTTTCTTTTTTTTTTTTTTTTTTCCACAGATTATGTTTCACAGTCAACATTTACACTAGAGGGGTATCATTATATATAAATATTTAGCCTATGATATTAAATGACGATTATTTCCTTAGGGCTGGTTTGTAGTACTGAGATTAGTTTTTTTTATTTTTCCTCTGTGCTTTAATATATATTTTTTTATTATGGAGATTTTCAAAAATTAAAAAGTAGAGAGAATGGTATAATAGAATTCCACATACCCATCCCCTAGTTAGATATTTCTAAGACTCCTAATATATATTATCTAATTGATTTTTGGAAAGAGAAATGTAAATGTCAACTTACCTTTATACCAGCATTATATGTGAGTCCATATTCCACCTCATCCTCAACAACATATATTTACCATTTGACAGATGAGAAGTAAAAATTTGTTAATTTAATTCACTATTTGTTAATTACAAATGAGATTAATGACCTTTATTTTTTTATTTTATTTTATTTTATTTTTTGATTAATGACCTTTAAAATGTACTTGTCAGTTTGTTAACTTGCTGTTAATTTTTGTGGGTTTGAGGGGGATATGAAAGTTTAAGTTTCTAATTTAGTAAAATCAGGAAAAAGTTTCTATTTGCTTCATGCTTTTAAAGCCCTTTACCATTTTGACATCTAGTAAAAGTCCACCTATGTTTTCTTCTAGTTTCTTGTAGTTTTACTTTTAATAATTCTAATTCACTGAGAATTTAAGTATATTTATTTAATAAGGTAGGTATCTAAGTCAAATTGTTTTATCCCTTCATATCTAATTTAGAAGCACTAATCTGCCCTTTTCCCTTTTGATTTTTGATGTTTTATTGTCATGCTCTAAGTAGTTTATATAGGTTATCTCCTGTTTTTCTGATAAAAAGCTGAAATTGATAATTATAATCTGATAATCCTGAAATAGAATTTGTAGCAGTATCTTTTTGCACTTTAGTATCTGTTATAGCAGGTAGATGCTCTCTCATATTCAATATACATATTTTCTGTGTTTTGGTAAAGATACACTTGGGTGACTGGTAAAGAGCCACTTACATACTATGACATGAATTTGTCAGCTCAGGATCATCAGACCTTTTTCACGTGTGACACGGACTTTTTACGTCCTTCAGACACAGGTATGTGTCATATCTGTTCATGGGGTAAACAGTGGTGATGAAAATTACCTTAAAATTTTTTTATAGTTACTTATACAAAGTTATTTGGCTTGAAGTTGTTTACATCATAGTTAAGAGACCCAGATTAGATTGAAACTAACTATGGAAAAAAAAGAAACTAATTATGAATGTTATTGCACTACCTATCCTTCTTATAAGAAGTTTATTTTATGAATGTATGAAATTGTTACTTTTATTACTGAAAAAACCTTTTAGATCAAGTACAATTGCTCATGCAGAAAACAGTATATCCAGTTTGGCCTGGGAAATTAACACATGCAATTATACATAAAAGAAGAAGACAAAGTAACAAAGTATAAACATGGGAGTATGGCATGTAGATTAAAATGGAGTATATTTTATCACTGCTTAGATGGAAAACCCTGGGAAGGCAAGAGCTGTGCACATGCCTTAAAGAGCATAGCTAAAAAAAAAAACAAAACAAAAAAAAACAAAAAACAAACAAAAAAAAAAGAGCATAGTTAAAAAAAAAGAAAAGAAAAAAAAAAGAGGATAGTTAAAGAATGTACATAGTTCCTACATGGAATATTGTAATAATCAAGGCTCATTCTGTACAGAGTTTATTAGGGTACCATGTACACAAAGGTACTAATAAATATTACTGATACTAATAACAAAAAATGAAGTATATTTTATCCCAGTCATAAGCTAAAGGTGCATATAAAGTAGTGGAAGATCACAGAATTGTCTATGCTTAGGTCTCTTTAAGTCTTCTCTGTAGAAGACAGTATTGAGACTCTTAAATACATGATTAAAGACAGGGATCTTTATCACTATCCTTTTACTTTGAATGCCTTCTCATTTCTTATCTATCCTCCTACTTTCATGCTTCCTGCTTTTATCCTTAAAGATGCAAATTAAAGTCACATTCTGTAGGTACCCTTCTCTCAGAACTCCAGAGTGAAACACTTTCTTCTCTGCAGTACTGCAGTACTTAGTCCAAGGCTCACTGAAACAATTCTTGTTAATTTATTCAACCACAAACATTTACTTGTTAATTTTATCATGTTGCTTTAATGTTTATCTTCCCTAATAGGATGAGAAACTTTAAGAAAGCAGGGACTGTATTCTCATCATCTTTGAATCGTTATTATCTAAGAGCACATTGCCTGGCATGCTGTAAATATTAATATTTATTTTTTGGTGAAAGTATCAATGAATGACCTTGGTGTCACAGATGTCTTAAGCAATTTCACTAATAATAGCTAACACTTCTATAGGACTTACCATGCACCAAGCACTGTTCTAAGCAATTTATATGAAGTACTGATTTAATCTTCCCAGTCATTTTATGAGATAGGTACTTTTGTCAGCCTCAGAAATAAAGGAATGGAAAAAAGGAAGAAAGGAAGAAAAAGAGAAAGGGGAAAGAGAAAAAGAAAGAAAAGAAAAAAAAGAAAAGAAAAGAAAAGAAAAGAAAAGAAAAGAAAAGAAATAGAGGCAAAAGGGAATCAAGTAACATGCCCTAAGTAACCTAGCTAATAAATGATAAAGCTGGATTTCAAATTCAGGTCTGACTTTTAACTCCACTATATTACTACTACTTCACCATTACTACTACTTTAGTCACCATAGTGATAGGCAAAAGAAAATCACCACTAGGGGTCTGAAAAATAGCTTGTTTTTCAGCTTTGAAGTGAATTCTTTGTGATCTGTATCTATTGGACTAAATATACTAAGTGTGGGTGATAGCAGGAAATCCAAGGATCTTTGGAATGGTTACATAAAGGGTTTACTTGCAAATAGAAAAAGGAATAGTTTTATGTTTATATGCTTAGTGTTTATATTAATGGCAAAACTGTTGGATTGGGGAAATAACAGAAATGGAAATTAGTATGTTATGTTAACTTTAAGGACTAAAGTTGACCCTAAAGGTGACCCTAGAAATTAAGGGACCACTTCCTTATCACAAACAGAATTGCAGATATTGGTGAGCTTTTCAAATAGCAACCATGGCTGTCCACTAATGCCGTACTCTTATTTCTTTTTTAAAGATTTTATTTATTTATTTATTTATTTATTTATTTATTTATTTATTTATGACAGAGAGAGAGAGAGAGAGAGAGAGAGAGAGGCAGAAAAACAGGCAGAGGGAGAAGCAGGCTCCATGCAGGGAGCCTGACGTGGGACTGGATCCCAGGTCTCCAGGATCACTCCCTGGGCTGAAGGCGGTACTAAACCATTGAGCCACCAGGCTGCCCTAATGCTGTACTCTTAAAACATTTGTGTTCACATACCTCCTAAAGGAATTTTGAAAAACTATGTATCCTTTTCAAATATTTTTAACTTGACATCATAAGATTAAATTATTGCAAAGAATATGATTTTTAACATGTTGAAGGCTATTAAAAATGAAACTAGAATACCTTATATTTGAATGTATTTCAAGGAATCCAATGACTTGATACACCCATTATCCACTGAAAAAGACATCAATTAATACTCTTTAGTCATAGTAAATTTTATGTAAGTCTTTTTTCTTCTTGAACTCATCCATTTCCCACCCCTATTTGATTTTATTATAATTATTATATACTTGAGAGCCTTTATCAATGTTTTTCCACAATAATTTTTTGGGGGTATAAGTTTTTTAGAATTTTAATTTCCTTTGATCATAAGGTTCTAAATGGTATCATGTACTTTAAACTTTAATTATATTTTTCTCAAATCCTTGGAACTACGTATTTGGCTATTTCAGCTGTGGAAAATGTCCTCCATATAACATAATTGACTGGGTAAGTTCTCATTTAATTCTGTCAACCAGATCAGACCAACTTTCTTTCTTTCTTTCTTTCTTTTTTTTTTTTTCAGACCAACTTTCTGACAGAAAAGTCTGGCTTCAGTTTTCAGGTCAAACATGTTAACATGCATCCCTATGGCAACCATTTCTCTTCTGAATTTAGATTCTAAGATAGAAAGATAGATAACTCTTAGAGCTTTACCTAGAGCCTATCACTTGGCCAAAAGAAGATTCCACCCCCTTTATTATTCTATACTTGTGCCCCCTTTGCCTTGCTATGAGGGGACTTCCTGTTAGGAGCAGCACATTCTTTGATATAAGGGGGAAGGGATGCTGATAAATGGAACTAATAAAAATTGTTATCACTCCCTTTCCACACTACAATATACTTGAATTCAAAGCATCCAGGGGCCAGAATAATCTTATTTCTGATGTCACAGTTAAATAAAAGGAATTCCTATTGTAGATGCCTTGACAAAAAATGACTGCCCCCAGACCCAAACTTTGAATTGCCCTTTTGGCATTTGGAGACTTTTTACACTCTAGGGAATGCACCTTGGAAAGATTCAGGATGGATGAGAAGTGTTTTTTTCTGTAAAGTAGAAGAAGGGAATCTATTTTGGGGGGTGGGGAAGCAGATGTTGAGTAGGAAAGGGAAACCAGTACACTGCATAAAACAATCAGAAGAACATTCTTCCAAGTAGATCAGTCCTTGGAAAGAGCAAATAAAAAAGTTGAGGCTTTATAAATTGGATCTCTTAAAACCACACATACTATTTTGGTCCTTCCAAAGTCTCATGTACTTCTAGAGGTATGCATAATTCCAGCTAAATACTGAGCTCAAGGACAGACTTTATCTGTAAATTGATCCATATTGATCTTTTCAGACACTTACATAAAGGTTAATGATTTATATCTGTAGTTTTGTAGTAAAAAATGTGTACATATGTGTGATGTGACAAATTTCTCTTGATTGTCATTAGTAACTAAGTTAATAGATTCTATTATCATCTTACTGATTTATTTATTTAAGACAGAAAACAAACATATCTTTAGGGCCAGCCAGCAGTGTTCTGTTGTATGTTTTTTTTTTCCTTAAGATTTTATTTTTAAATAATTTCTATACTCAGTGTGGGGCTCAAACTCACAACCCTGAGATCAAGAGGTTCATGCTCTATTAACTGAGCTGGACAGGCGCCCCTGGCCAGTGGTGACTTTTGAATAATTTGTTTTCATGGTATTTTCTCTTCAACAGGTAAGAATCAGGAGATTTGACATTAAAACCTAGATTTACACTTTTTGAAAGTTGGAAAATATGGTAAAACTGGACCTGCGTGTACACCTTGCAAAAATCAGTTAGACCTGTGACTCCCTCCTTTAGATAGTGCACATACTTTTAGTTTACACATTTATGTTTTCTGCTTGGTCTTTGTAGGCATCTACATTTATAATCCCTGATCTTGGGGATCTTGTTTTCTTTTCTGCTTATTAGCATATTGGAATTTTTTAAAAATATTTTATTTATTTATTCATGAGAGACAGAGAGAGGCAGGTTCCATGCAGGGAGCCTGATGTGGGACTTGATCCCAGGACCCTGGGATCATGCCCTGAGCTCAAGGCAGACTCTCAACCAATGAGCCACCCAGGCATCCCAGGATATTGGAATATTATTTAACTTTAAAAAATAGATAGATTTGATTGAATTGTGTTATTTTTTTAAGCATATCAAGAGCTCATAAAGAGGACAGTTGAGCAGCTCTTTCTGCCCATGAGTCTTTGATAAAACCACTTTTTTGCATCAGAAAAAAGAGGACAGTTGAATACTAAATCAGCATTTTCCTTTAACTTATTTCTAAGCCTTGTTTTAGAAAGAAATATAAGTTTTTCTTCTTGAAGTTTATTTCCCCTTTCCCCTTTGGCTTGGAACTGCATTGGTTTTGAGGATTAATCTTGAAAGTGTGGATAGAGCAGTTGAAAACCAAAGAATATAAATAAGAAAAAAATACATAAATCTGGATCAGATGACCTTACTAGAAATAAAAGAAATGGAAATGAAGGTGTTATAGTTTCCATGCATTAAATAAGTAAAGATTGATACCACTCAGTGTTGCTAAGTAAGGAAATAGTCACTCTTCTCCACTGCCTGAAAGAATGTAAATTAATAGTCTTATTAAGAAGAGTTTGGGAGGTTATCCAAAATCTTTTAAAAGATGCATACATTCTAATCAACCATTCTACTTCTAGAAAGAAATTATTTGGTCAAGTATGCAAAAGTAGATGTTGAAAGATGGTTATTATAGCATCCCTATAATTAGCAAACAATTTGATGTATCTTAATAATGTAAGAGAATTGCTTAAATAAATTCTGAGAGATACTTAATATACTAGAATACCAAATAACCATTTAAAATGTTGATGAGGGGGATCCCTGGGTGGCGCGGCGGTTTGGAGCCTGCCTTTGGCCCAGGGTGCGATCCTGGAGACCCGGGATCGAATCCCATGTCGGGCTCCCGGTGCATGGAGCCTGCTTCTCCCTCTGCCTGTGTCTCTGCCTCTCTCTCTCTTTTTTTTTTTTTTTTTTTAAATTTTTTAATTTATTTATGATAGTCACAGAGAGAGAGAGAGAGAGAGAGAGGCAGAGACACAGACAGAGGGAGAAGCAGGCTCCATGCACCCGGAGCCTGATGTGGGACTCGATCCGGGGTCTCCAGGATCGCGCCCTGGGCCAAAGGCAAGCGCCGAACCACTGCGCCACCCAGGGATCCCCTCTCTCTCTCTCTCTCTCTCTTTCTCTCTGTGTGACTATCATAAATAAATAAAAAATTAAACAAAAAAAATATTTAAAATGTTGATGAAAATTTCAGTCTCCAGATTTGACTTTAAATATCATGTAACTTAAAGAAGAAAGCCCCATCATTAAAATTGGCAAGTCTAATATTATTCTTTAGTTTTCTGCAACTTTTAATGTTTGAGCAAAACCCTATTCATTACCTGGTTATTATCAGATGGTTGCTGACTTGCATCAATTTGTCAAGTTCAGGAAGCATTTACTGTCAGACAGCTGGTGACATGTTTGATATGAGAAATGTATTTTTGTTACACAAGTAGAATATATTGTCTTCTTTTCTAAGCCAAGACTAATATTTTGTTTCCAAAGGAAAACTCAAACATTTTCCACATTATTCTTGCTGGACAGTTGTAGGTTTTGTTCCAAAAGCAACATTCATAGATTGTCTGTTTTTCTTATCAAACTTGAGATAGGCCAGATAGTTTCATGAATCTACTTTGTTTGTTTAATTTTTAAGAAACTTATTATTTAGTATGAAATTTTATTTAGAATTTATTAGTATAAAATTTTCATTTTGGTACAGTACTTGGTAGCAAAGCTAATATTCTTATTCTAGAGAGATCTTAATTCATGCTTTTGTTGAATCTTGGTAGAAACTGACATTTTCCAGAAGTGTACTATATTCTAAATTAATTCCTTTTCCTACCTATAATTTTATACAGAATGCAAATTCAAACATTCTTCTTGGATTGAAACATTGATTAGACAAAGACTTTGTTTTTAAGTGTTTTGTATATTTTTAGCAGTTCCATAGACCCTTTTCAAAGTGATAAAAGAACTAGAATATTTCATATTGGTTATAATTTGATGTCACCCAATTTTAATATGCATTTAGAAATATAAATGTTCAAGTATAATAATGGTGCAATTAACTGGATTAAATATCTTATATGTTAAAAAAAATCAGAGAAAGAATATATTTTTCTTATGTGAGACGCTTACAAATTTAATGTAAATTTCTCCTAAGATTAATGTGAACTAACACTCCAATTTCTTGTTTCTTATGTTTAAGAACATGTTATTTAAATCTTTGTTTACTCTCCTAGCTCATTCTTCATTCGTTTTGCGTGAGATTATTTATGTTTACCATCTCATTTACTTTTTGAAATATTTTTCCTACAGTTATGCAGAAGGCATGGAGGGAAAGAAATCCTCCAGCTCGAATCAAAGCAGCCTATCAAGCTTTAGAATTAAACAATGAGTAAGTTTGAAATATACGGAAAGTAAGTTTGTTTTGAGGGAAACTCAGACAAATGATTTTATGTTATCTTTTGTCTCTTTCTAAGACACTTGGAGTCATTAGCAGGCCCTTTTTTTTGTATACTTGAGACAAATTTTGCAGTATTCATGCACATCTGTACTTTGCTCCTGAAATTATGAACTTATCTATGCTTTTGAATAGAATTTATCCTAGAGATACTTTTTAAAATTCAGAATGCTTATCTAATTGGTGATAATTCTTGAGAGTTAAAAAGTACTAAAATACTTATGCCACCTTTTTAAAATTTTGTTTTTCATTTAAATCATTCATTTAAAGCATTTATTCAGTCCTGAGAACTTTAGTTGCTAATGGGTTCGGAGGCATGCGAAGAGGATTCAAAATAAGTAGAATGTAGCTCTAACTTTTTTTTCACTGTTGAGCATTTACTTTTCATAGCTCTTTGTATCAATTCTATATTTTGAAAAGGCAAAATGTAAAATCATAAGTTAATATTTAAATACAACAGATCAATAAATATTAATCTGATACTAAATAAATGCCAAGAGTGAAAGTATGGCCCCAGTTGGGGTTAATCAAGGAATACTTCCTGAATGATGTGAATTTAGCATTGTCCCCTGTATCCTTTAACAACACCACCCCCCAAGATATATTATCATTATTATGAAGATTTTCCTAAGGTGGAGCAGTGTAGGGAACTCCCAAAGCCGTGTATCAACTTTCTTGAAACTCTGGAAACTAATTAAAAGATTATAGCATCCTAGAGAATGCTTAATCAATTTGAAAAACAGCCAAATTTCTGTAAGAGAGCTTTGTTTTTGTTTTAACTTAACACTGGTCCCATCCCCACTCCTTTCCTCAGTAGCAGCCTGGAAGTCAAAAGTCTGCATTGTGGGTATAGGTTCCTGCTACCAGAGGAAATGGAATGGATCTTACTCTTAAAGATTTGTGCTTGTTTATTTTGACCTTTCTGGTGGCTCTCTGAAGGACCAGCTCAAAGGGCCTGCCTTTATTTGGGTTAATTCAGAATTTTCCCTGCATTGACTCAGCTACACTCCGGGGGCATTGTTGAAAACATTGAAAGGCAAATGCACTAGTCTCTGCTGCCCTGGGGCAAGGGATACAGCTGGGGTAAACAATAGACAAACCGGAAAGCTTGAGAGGAAAGGCTGAGGAATGAGATACTTTGGGGAAAAGGGTTTGAAAAATTCACATATTTCTGGGAATCTGAGTCGTCCCACACACACCCAGGGTTGGGCACATGCTCAGAAGAAGCTTAAGAGGACCTGAGCTCTTATGTCTGTCTAAATTTCAGTTTCTCCACAAAGTAAAGGCTAAGGCAGAGTTGTAAACTGCCTGACTGTTGAAGGTGTGCCCCAATACACACATACAGCTCATCTGCAAAGCCATGTGTTTTTGTTTTGTTTTTGGTTCCAGGTGTTTAAGGCAATCTCTATCAAATCACTGGTTGATGCATAAGCTAATGGATTAGAGGCTTCAGTAGTTACATATGATAATGAATATAAACTTCAGAAAATTAGTTCAGAAAGTCATTAAACAAGTAACTAAAACAAGCCATGGGGAGGAGAGGGGGAATCTAATTGCTAGAGTTACTACATTGTAATCTTCAAAATTTGCATTTTTTAAAAAATATTTTATTTATTCATGAGAGACAGAGAGAGGCAGAAGCAGAGACACAGTCAGAGGGGGAAAGCAGGCCCTTGCAGGGAGCCCGATGTGGGACTCGATCCCGGGACTCCAGGATTATGCCCTGGGCCAAAGGTGGGCGCTAAACCACTGAGCCACACAGGCGTCCCAAAATTTGCATTTTTAAGCAAAAAAAATTATGAGACATACAAAGAAACAAAATATGCCCCATACACAGAAAAAAAAAGGAAATGGATGAAGACTGTTTTCAAGGAAGTCCTCAAGACTGGACTTTCTAGACAAAAACTTTAAGTCAAATATTTTAAATATGGTCAAAAAGATGAAGCTATTTACAAAAAACAACAAAAAGAAGTCATGAGAAGAATATCTCACCCTTAGAGAATATCACTAAAGATCTAGCATCTAGAAAGAAATCTAGGGAAAAAATTTAGAAATCTAGAAATAAAGATCAAGAATCTCAGTGAACCCCAAGTAAGATATAATCAAAGACATTAGAGAATATCAGTAAAGCTCTAAAAAAGAAATCTAGGAAAAAAAATTTAGAAATAAATCTAGAAATAAAGATCAAGAAGCTCTGTGAACCCCAAGTAAGTTATAATCAAAGACATCCACGATGTGACACAGTATAATCAAGCTTTCAAAAACCAAGGACAAGTGGAGACTCCTGAAAGCAGCAAGAGAAAAGTGACTCATGGTGAATGAGGGATCCTCAATAAGATTAACAACTAAGTTCTCATCAGAAACCATAGAAGCCAGAGGAGAGTGGGATGACAAAGTCAAAATTCTGAAAAAAAAGAGAACTGTCAACTAAGGATTCCTTATCTAACAAACCTCTCCTTCAAAAATGAAGGAGAAATTAAGCATTCCCAGGTAAACAGAAACTGAGAGAGTTCATTGTTAGTAGACCTATATTATAAGAAATGCTAAAAGGAATTTTTCAGGGTGAAATAAAAGAATACTAGACAGTCTTGACTTCACACAAAGCAATAAAGAATACCAGTAAAAAAAAATTACATATACAAATATAAAAGTTAATGTATTTTGGGTTTGCAATTCTTTTTTTCAATATAGTTTAAAAGATAACAATGTAAAACAATACTTATAAATCTATATTGATGGACATATAGTTTATAAAAATGTAATTTATGACAACAACATGGGGTGTAGGGAACAGGGAAGAGCTATAGAGGAGCAAAGTTTTGTATACTATTGAAACTAAGTTAGTATTAATTGGAACTAGATTGCTGTAAATTAAGATTTTAAGTATAATTGGGGGCAGCCCGGGTGGCTCAGGGGTTTAGCGCCTGCCTTCAGCCCAGGGCCTGATCCTGGAGACTCGGGATCGAGTCGCACGTCGGGCTCCCTGCATGGAGCCTGCTTCTCCCTCTGCCTATGTCTCTGCCTCTTTCTCTCTCTCTCTGTGTCTCTCATGAATAAATAAATAAAATATTTTTTTAAGGGATCCCTGGGTGGCGCAGCGGTTTGGCGCCTGCCTTTGGCCCAGGGCGCGATCCTGGAGACCCGGGATCGAATCCCACATCGGGCTCCCGGTGCATGGAGCCTGCTTCTCCCTCCGCCTGTGTCTCTGCCTCTCTCTCTCTCTGTGACTATCATAAATAAAAAAAAATAAAAATAAAAATAAAAATATTTTTTTAAAAAAAGATTTTAAGTATAATTGGTAATTGTTAACCACTAAGAAATAACTAAAAAATATGTAGTAAAAGATGTGAGAAGGTAATCAAAATGATATACTAGAGGCTCGGCCGCCATCATGAATGACACAGTAACTATCCGGACCAGGAAGTTATGACCAACCGACTGCTTCAGCGGAAACAGATGGTCATTGATGTTCTTCACCCCGGGAAAGCAACAGTACCTAAGACAGAAATTCGGGAAAAAGTAGCCAAAATGTACAAGACCACACCAGATGTCATATTTGTATTTGGATTCAGAACCCATTTTGGTGGTGGCAAGACAACTGGCTTTGGCATGATTTATGATTCCTTGGATTATGCAAAGAAAAATGAACCCAAACATAGACTTGCAAGACATGGCCTGTATGAGAAGAAAAAGACTTCAAGAAAACAGCGCAAAGAACGTAAAAACAGAATGAAGAAAGTCAGGGGGACTGCAAAAGCCAACGTTGGTGCTGGCAAAAAGTGAGCTGGAGATTGGACAACAGAAGGAGTAAAGATTCTGCAGTGGCTTTATCTGTGGTGCTTGTGCAGATTTTTCATGAGAGAATTAATAAACTAAGAATGTTAAAAAAAAATGATATACTAGAAAATACCTAACACAAGTACTGCAGAAAATAAGGACAAAAAAGGACATATAGAAAAATAGCAGAAATAAATCCTTCCTTATTAATTACTTAAATGTAAGTAGATTAAACTCTACAGATAAAGGCATTGATTGGCAGAGTGGATTTAAAAAACAGTTCCACTATATGTTGTCTATAAGAGACTCCTCTTAGAGACAAAGAAGTAGGAAGTAAAAGTATAGAAAAAGATATTCCATGGAAATAGTAACCAAAAGAGAGATGCAGTGGCTAAACTAATATCAGACAAAATAGACTTAAACACACAAAAAAATTTGACATTTATTTATTTGGGAAAGAGAGGGCAAGGGAAGGCCAGAGGGAGAGGGACAAGCAGGCTCTCTGCTGAGCATGGAGACTAACACAGGGCTCAATCTCACAACCCTGATCATGACCTGAGCTGAAATCAAGAGCTGGACTCTCAACTGACTAAGCTACCCAGACACCCTGACAAAATTTTTGTAATGCAATTACATTATATAATGATAAAAGAGGTTCAATTCATCAAGAAGATACAACAATTATAAACTTACATGCATTTAATAACAGAGACCCAAAATATATGAATCAAAAACTGACAATTGAAAGTAGGAATAGATAGTTCAACGGTAATAGTTGGAAACTTCAACATACCATTTGAATAATGGATAGAATAATCAGACAAAAGATACACAGTGAAGTGGAAGATTTGAACAACACTATAAACTAGACCTAACAGACATCCATATAATAGCACTCTATCCAACAACAGAGTATACATTCTTCTCAAGTGTACATGGAACATTCTCTAGGATATATCACATATTACAATATAAAGAATTCTCAGTAAATTTCAAAAGATGGAAATTATATAAACTATTTACTGCAACCAAAGTGGAATAATATTAGAAATCAGAAGGAAATCTGGAAATTTCACAATATTGGGATATGTGGAAGTTAGACAAGACTCTTAATGAGTCAAAGAAGAAATCATAAGGAAAAATTAGAAAATACTTTGAGATGAGTAAAAATGAAAGTACAACATACCAAAACTTTTGAGATAGAGAAAGCAGTGCTCAGAAGAAACTAAACACGTTAATAAGGAAAAAAATCTCAATCAGGAACTTAAACTTTATACCTTAAGAAACTAGAAAATGAAGACCCAACTATACTATAAGTGAAAGGCAGTAATAGAGATTAGAGGGAAATAAACAAAATAGAGAATAGAAAACAATAGAATCAATGAGACCAAAGGCTGGTTTTTTAAAAGATCAACAAAACTGATAAACTTTTAGCTAGATTCACCAATTAAAAGAAAGAAAAGACTCAGATTACTGAAATTAAGAATGAAACTGGGAGCATTACTACTGACCTTAAAAGCAGAATACAGTGAACAATTATATTTCTCCAAATTAGATAAATAAAATGGACAAATTTCTAGCAACACACTACAAAAACTGCCTCAAGAAAAAGTAGAAAATATGAGTAGACCTATACTAAGAGATGGAATCAGTAATTTAAAAATATCCAAAGAAAACCCAGTACAAGATCCCTTCACTTGTAAATGAACTAGAAGAATTAACACCAGTCCTTCTTAAGCTCTCCAGAGAACTCATTCTGTGAAGCAATATTACGCTCATATCAAAACCAAAGACATCACCAGAAACAAAAATCATAGACTAATGTCTTATGTATTATGAATAAAGATTTAGTAATCCTCAACAAAATACCAGCATAGCAAATCCAGCACCATATTAGAATTATGGACCGTGAACAGTGGGATTTGTCCCAAGAAAGCAAGGGTGGTTTAATATATCAAAATCAGTCAATGTAAGATACCACCACATTAATAGAAAAAGAACAAGAACCACATGATCATCTCTATTGATACAGAAAAGCTATTTGACAAAATCCTACACTATTTTATGATAAAAACACTAAAAAGTCAAAAAGGAATTGAAGGAAATTTTCTCAAATTGATAAAGGGCATCTGTGAAAAACCCTTAACTAACTACATATTTACAGATGAAAAACTGTAAAGGTTTCTTTCAAAGCTCAAGAATAAGATAAGGGCATCTGTTTTTGCCACTTCTATTAACATTATACTGGAAGTGCTATCCAGTGCAATTTGGCAAGAATTGGGGGGGAAATGACTTCCAAATCAGAAAGGAAAAAGTAAAACTGTCTTTATTCACATATTACATGATCTTATGTATAGAAAATCTCATTGAATCTGAACACAAAACCGTTAGAGCTAGCAGAAGAGTTCAACAAAGTTACTGTCCACAGGACATATAGAAAACAAATAGGAAAATGGCAGAAGCTAGTCCTTCCTTGTATCTGTTGTACATCTATACACTAATAGTGGACAATCTGAAAAAGAAATTTAAAAAACAATTCCACTTACAATAGCATCAAAAATGTTAAAATACCGGGATCCCTGGGTGGCGCAGCGGTTTGGCGCCTGCCTTTGGCCCAGGGCGCGATCCTGGAGACCCGGGATCGAATCCCACGTCGGGCTTCCGGTGCATGGAGCCTGCTTCTCCCTCTGCCTGTGTCTCTGCCTCTCTCTCTCTCTCTCTGTGTGTGACTATCATAAATAAATAAATTAAAAAAAAAAAAAGTCCCTGAATGACATACTTTAAAATGGCTAATTTTATTATGTGAATTTTATCTTAATTTCACTTGATCTTAGCCAAAAGGCTGAGAAGCGATGAATTTTACCTTAATTTAAACAACCCAACATTCCTAAAAATGAGATTCAGCATTCATAAAATTAATTTCTTTATTAACATCTCCATTAAAAATATTTTTGAACAAATACAAGAAAGCTCTCAGGGAAAAGAACCTCTTTTTATCATAGGCATATTGTAATTTAAAATATTTGTACTTTGATTCTACTGCATCAATTTATACCCATCTAGATCTTTTTTTTTTTTTTTAAAGATTTTATTTATTCATTCATGATAGTCACACAGAGACAGAGAGGCAGAGACACAGGCATAGGGAGAAGCAGGCTCCATGCAGGGAGCCCGACATGGGACTCGATCCCGGGTCTCCAGGATCACGCCCCGGGCCAAAGGCAGGCGCCAAACCTCTGTGCCACCCAGGGATCCCCCATCTAGATCTTTTAAAAGGGTTTTTATTTTGTTATTTAAAAACATTTAAAAAAAAAATTTGAGTTGGGTTTAGAATGGCAGTTTAGGATGCTACTGTTTAAAGCAGCAATAATCTACTGTTTCAGCAAAATCCAATATACGTACTGGAGAAATCTCTGTTGATTAGTGAAATTATCATATAGTTCAATTTAATATATTATTTGAAGGATGCTGGAATGGTCCGATTTGCATTTTCTATATTCAAAAGGTGCTCCTTGTCCCCAGTTGTTTGATAGCTACCTTACCTTCATTTAAAAATGTTTGTTTGTTTGTTTGTTTGTTTGTTTATTTTAGAGCGAGAATGTGGGTGAGGAGGAGGGGCGGGGGGGGACAGAATCCCAAGCAGTCTCCCTGCTGAGTGTGGAACCCAACACAAGGTTCCATCTCACAACCCTGAGATTATGAGCTAAAAGCAAGTGTCAGACGCATAACTGGCTAAGCCACATGGGTGCCCCCCCTTGCCATCATTTTTGTTTTATGCTGGTCTCGTACTGTTGCCTACAATTTCTCTTCTTTTGCTTAAACACTGTTCAATAGAAATATAACATGACCATATTTGTAATTTTAAGTTTTCTAGTAACCAGATTTAAAAAGTAAAAAAAGAAATAAGTGAAATTAATTTAATATATTTTAGCTATATTCAAAATATTAAAATATTACTTTAACATATAATTGATATGTTTTTTAAACTATTAAATTATTTTACATTCTTTTAAGTCTTCCAAATCCAATGTACACTTTACGCTGACATCACATCTCAATTCAGACTAGGCACATTTCAAGTGTTCAATGACTATATGTAGCCAAGGACTTCAGTACTGGACAATGCAGGCTTAGATAATCAGAACTAGGATATTTTCTCCAGAAGAACTAGAGTATGTACTTGCTATATCTGGGAATGGAAAGGAAACTTTTGTTTCTCTTTTTTTGCCCAGGTTAATTTATCTTATTGGCCAGCTTTTGATTTAACTGATACAAAGAGAAATCTTTGTGTTTTAGTGGGGTGAAGAAAGGAAACTTGGAGTGAGCATGTGTGTGATGAGTAAGAGCAGCAGTATAGGAGGAAGGACTTAGAATTCAGACCAAGGAGGTTTTGCTGCAACACAATTGTGGCTAAGTCCAAGAGAGGGCAGGGCAGCACGCATAATGAAGGCTCAGAGTTGGGAAATAGGGCTAGTCCTGGAAAGATACAATTCTAAGTCAGATGTTAAAGATTCCTTGTTGGCCATGGATCTTTATTCTCAACCTTCACCCTCTCCTGTACTTGCCCCTGTTAGATGAATATTATGAACTATATGGTGGCTAAGAGCAGGCATAACCATTGGAGTGTATAGTCCCTTGAACTACTTTTTAGATAGTTCTTTGTGTATCTTATTTTCATCCCCCATTCACAAAAGAAAAATATGGGACAAATGATTAAGGAGTGGATATAGAAGTAGAGCAAATAGAAAATAAAGTGAAGAAAAGGAAGGTAGGAAAGGAGAAAAATTGTGGAAACACACCAAAAATATACCAATATGCCCCTAATAAATTAGAATATTAAGTGAAGGGTTTTTTTCTTCTTTAAAAGATGGAAAATATAGGTAAAGTTAGGGAAATGTGATGCAGAACAAAGGACATATCCAAGAGAAAATACTTCTTTACCATTTTGCTTAAAATTGCCTTGCTTGCTTTCTTCATAGCTGTGCCACTGCATATGTTCTACTGGCTGAGGAAGAAGCAACAACTATTGTAGATGCTGAAAGGTTATTTAAACAGGCACTCAAGGCAGGAGAAACAATTTACAGGCGGTCACAGCAGTGCCAGCACCAAAGTCCTCAGCATGAAGCTCAACTGAGTAAGCAAATTTGAACTGATTATTACCTGACTTTTGTTTAGCTCATGAAATTGGCTCTTTCATGTTGAAGACATAAAACAACAATGATCTTTTTAAAAAACTCTTAAGACTTAGAAGTTAGCTTCCTTTCATAAGAGATAACTACTTTATTCATAATGTCTACAAGCTAGCAAGACAAATGGGCATTAGCTAGAGAATGCTTATGGAAGGGAACAGATGTGCTCTGGTTATTGAGAGATGTGCTACTCTGAGACTTAATGGTAATTTATTTCATATGAGAATTGGGCTGATCATCAAAGAAACACAACTCAAAAATATCCAAGACTCAGGAGAGCCTTCTTGTAATGATAAGCAGCTATCCCCTTTATCCTCACCCTTACACCAAGCAATAGTAGAAGTACATCACTTGGTGTGCTCTTCAGACTGTATATTATCTCTACATAGTGCCAGGGAGTGACCCCTTTAGTGTAATAACATCTAGCCCTACACTTGGCATTGATTCTTTCTTTCCTTGACTTTTCTCTATATGTTTGAGATCATATGGGCCAAAGCAACTGAGATTCTTTGTACTCTTAGGGATACTCTCTCAGTTAGAATTGAGATACTTCCACCAAAGATGTTAGAATCTGTAGTGCTGCTGCTTCCTGCAATTCTTTGTGGCCAGGAGGTTTTAGTTTAATGATTTTGGCAGATATCGGGCAATAAATTGAAATATGTTTACATAAAGCATTATCTATCTGCTAGCAGTTGAGTTTTGAATCTTTTGTTTGTGGAAACTAAAATTTGGATAATGTTTTCTCTCCAAACTAAATATTGATGTATACAGTATGTTTCATTTATGTATGTTGTTATAGCACACAACCACACAACTGTGGGAATAGATAATTTTGCAGTCTGGAGCTGATGAAGCTACATCTGTGAAAAATCCATACCATTTGTCTTTGTATAATCTCAAATATGATTCTGAGATAGTTACAGAAATATTTATTAGCTCTTTCTAGAAATAGTTTTATAGTTTGTTAATTAGTAGCTATTGAGCAAAAGTTCACACTAGCCATAGAAATTTTGTTCCAGATATCTTTTGTCAGTTAAAACAATAGAGAATATTAAAATAATAGATTGTTTATGCAGAAACTCAATAGAATTATTTTTTCCCATTAATCTATTTTATGTTAATATTAAAATACACTTGTCCAGGTATGCTAATTAAATTTTTTTAAGATTTTATTTATTCATGAGAGACACAGAGAGAGAGAGACAGAGACAGAGACACAGGCAGAGGGAGAAGCAGGCTCCATGCAGGGAGCCCGACGTGGGACTCAATCCTGGGTCTCCAGGATCAGGCCCTTGGCTGAAGGTGGCATTAAACCACTGAGCCACCGGGGCTGCCCACACTAATTAATTTATATGTAATGTAATCAGATTACTTACTGTTAGAGAAGTAATTCTATAGATAGATAGATTTTAAGCTTTTACTATAAAAAACTTCAAGCATATACAAAAATGTAACAGTATAATGAACCTCCATTCAATGTTTGTCACCCAAATTCAATAATCAGTAATAGTCTTCCATTCTGACACAATTTAATTTTCCTTGAAACTTCTGGGTAAACAAATAATTACTTATAAATAATGGATAATATGTTAATGAAATAGACATAATAGACATGATAATCATGTCATTTTTTTTTTAATAGGAAGAGATACCAATGTACTGGTATATATTAAAAGAAGATTAGCAATGTGTGCAAGAAAATTAGGAAGAATAAGAGAAGCAGTAAAAATAATGAGAGATGTAAGTAAATTTGATGATTGGATGTTTATATTTTTTCTTTCAGAAACTGAAAATGTGGTTTAAGTTCCAATTGTTTTAATGCAGAGTCATTGTTTTTTAATTGGTAGGTTTTATAACAGGGTATTTACTAACTAATACATATTTCTAAGAGTTGAGTCTTCACAGTTTTGTTAAGAAACTAAAGAATTCAGCTCTATTGATTTCCTTTGCTATAATATTAATATTTTTTCCTTTTAATGTACAGTTGATGAAAGAATTTCCTCCTCTTACCATGTTGAACATCCATGAGAATCTCCTAGAATCACTTTTAGAATTACAGGCCTATGCAGATGTTCAGGCAGTCCTAGCAAAATATGATGGTGAGTGATAATTGACTTAGTTGATATCATGGTTAAAATTTTTTTTCAATTATTTAATCATGAATGTGATCCTATTCTGATATTTCTTTAATTTTCTCTTGTCATTCTTACTAGTCAGTATTTAGAATCCATGGATACAAGTTATATTATCTTTTTTATCAAGACTTTTGGAAGCAAAAGCCTATAAGAAGGAACTTTTCTTCTGTAAAAATTTATTTATTTATTTTTTTAAATTTTTTATTTATTTATGATAGTCACAGAGAGAGAGAGAGAGGCAGAGACACAGGCGGAGGGAGAAGCAGGCTCCATGCACCGGGAGCCTGATGTGGGATTCGATCCCGGGTCTCCAGGATCGCGCCCTGGGCCAAAGGCAGGCGCCAAACCGCTGCGCCACCCAGGGATCCCATGTAAAAATTTATTAATTTGTTTATTGAGCACTAATGTAAGTGGCTTGGAATACAATGCTGAACAAGAAGACATGGACTTAGGCCATGTAGGCCTAGTAGGATTTACAGTTTAATAAAGGAACATAGGGCAGCCCTGGTGGCTCAGCGGTTTAGCGCCGCCTTCACACAGGGTGTGATCCTGGAGACCTGGGATCGAATTCCATGTCAGGCTCCCTGCATGGAGCCTGCTTCTCCCTCTGTCTGTGTCAGTTCCTCCTCTGTTCCTGTGTCTGTCTCTCTCTCTCTGTGTGTCTTTCATGAATAAATAAAATCTTAAAAAAAAAAAAATTCGACAACCCTGACTTAAAAAAAAAAAAATAAAATAAAGGAACATATAGATAAATGAATAGTATATATTGAAGTATAGTGTATTAAATGAGATAATTAGAAAAGTATCGGGTGCTGTAGACATAGGATGGTACCTCATTTGTTTTGGAGTGTCAGAGACTATTAACAGAAGTTGCTTTACGGTGCATATAAGAAATTCAGAGTAACATTTTTGCAATATTTTTTGGTTATAAAATGTAATTTACTATTTCATATAATCTGTACAAGAATCTTATGAGGTGGTGGGAGAAATTTTTGTTAGTAGGCAAGGAAACTGGAGTTGAAGAAGGTTAAGTAATTGGGTAAGGTCTCCAGCTAGTAACTGTGGCAAGCCAACACTAAAATCCAGATATTCAGGCAGCCCTGGTGGCTCAGCGGTTTAGCGCCGCCTTCAGCCCAGGGTGTGATCCGGGAGACCCGGGATTGAGTCCCACATCGGGCTCCCTGCATGGAGCCTGCTTCTCCCTCTGTCTGTCTCTGTCTCTCTCTCTGTGTGTGTGTCTCTCTCATGAATAAATAAATAAAATCTTTTTTAAAAAATAAGATAAAATCCCGGTATTTCATTTCTTTGTTTACTAGCCTTCCAATAGTAAGAAGTCGATACATGTTGGCTATTTTTATTATTATGCCAGTTCAGTGCCAGTTCACCACAAATGGAATTGGGAGAATTTTTAAGCAGCATGACCATTCTCATTCTGAGCGATGTATCAGTTTTTAACCTCGAGATGAAAACATCCTAACTAGCATAATGTTTCTGGTCATATCTTTTACTATAACATAGCATGTACAGGCCACATAGTCACCCTTGTTCTCTTGTAAGTTCCTACCCATTAGCTTGGGAATCCCCATGACTTGGAAAGTTTGAAATGTGTCACACTTGGAAAGAGAAGTTTATTTCTTTTAAACATCTGGAATTCTTCACAAGTACTTCACAATAGTGTAGGCTCATGGAGAAATTTATGAGAAATTCTTTCCATATGTAACTTATCGGGTACATGGCTTGCTTATGATACAATGAACAAGCTTAGGAACCAAATACAATAATTAGATAGGACTTGATTTATTCAAAACAAAATAAAACTAACAACTTAGATATGCTTCTGTGTTTTCATTTTTTTTTTTAAGATTTTGTTTTATTTATTCATGAGAGAGAGGCAGAGGCATAGGCAGAGGGAGAAGCAGGGTCCCTGTGGGGAGCCTGTTGTGGGACTCGATCACAAGACCCTGGGATCATGACCTGAGCCAAAGATAAATGCTCAACCACTGAGCCACCCAAGTGCCCCTGTGTTTTCAGTTTTTATGATTCCCCAATTTTTACCATTCTAGAATCTTGTAGAAATTAAAAGCAAATTTATTTCTTTAGTTCTTGATTTGCTGGTGTAACTTGGTAATCTAAAACTTTGGGAGAATCCACTAGTACTACTCTCCTGATAGCATTATTTTGGGCATTCTTTGAGAAAGGATTGGTATAATTAATTATAATTCCTGACTATTTTTATATTTTATTAAAAAAATCCTTTAAGATAATGTATGAAATATAAAAACATATTAGAAGAAGAAAAAAATTAAAATCACCTGTTGTATTACCTGGATTTAACTCCTGCTAAATATTTCTTTTTTTTTTTTTTTTTGAATCTTAGTTTTTCTCTCTGAATAGGTAGAGTTTTCAGTAGTTCTAGCTATACTGTCTTTTTCCCTGAATACCATTATTGTAAACAGATGACTATAAACATTTGCTGAGGACTTTCACAGACGTAATTTAATTTAATCTCAGCTAGAAAAGTATTATTTCTATATTTTGAGAAGAGAAAACTAATGTTAAAGGTTAAAGAAGTTGCTGCTAGTTGGGATGCCTAGCTAGTAAACATGAGAATCAGGGTTAAAACTCAGGTCTTTCCAGCTACATGTCTGTTTCTACTACTATATTCTATCTGTTGAATTTGTACCATGAATTATTCTTATTAAAATTATCTTAAGATATTTTTTGTGATTCTTACCTAAGTTGAAAATTAAAATTACAGATATAAGCCTTCCAAAGTCAGCAGCAATCTGTTATACAGCAGCACTATTGAAGACAAGGACTGTCTCAGATAAGTAAGTATTGAAAACTACAGTAATTTAGAAAGACTCCTAAACTCAATACAGGTTTCCTCTGCTATCTGAAAGTTCATTTTACTACACTTTGCTTTTACAAGAGATCTACATTAATACCTGTGTTCACTAACTGAAAGAAATCTGAACAGGATGCTCACTTTTATGAAATGTTAATTATTTTTTCCCTTTACACTGTTCTTGCTTAGGAAAGATTTTATAGGATGCTCTACTTGCAGATAGCAGGGGAAAACTGTATTATGTTTTTCAACACTGACTTTAAACAATGCTTTTTCCTCCCTGTTTCCTTTTGAATAACCCTTGCTCTTATGGAGCTTTGAAGCTTCTTACTAGTGTAGTGGAAAGAGCATGGTTTTTAGAACTAAATAAACGTGGATTCCAATTCAAAGTCTACTGCATACCAGCTGTGGAACTTGGGCATGTTAATCAGTTTGAGTCTTTTCTTCTCTGTAAAATGAGAATAATAATACTGAAGCATAGTTGTTTCAGGATTGTGTGTGTTAAAGGCTTAAAGCAATGGTAGAAAGTACATGGAGTACATAGTAGCTATGATGATAATGATAAGGTATATGTAGGGAAATAGTTTCCTCCTCTCTGTTCTGGGATTATAACTCCCAAGTTATTCTATTTGCCTTGTTTTTTTGTCTGTCCTTAATGAATTTCTATTTATTCCACAGATGAGATTTTTAGAAACCAAATGGCATGCCAATTCTTTTACCTTATATTACTGTGCCTCAATAGGAATTTGAATGGAATATTCACACTCTGTTTCCTCTCAGTGAAAATTTGATAAGAATGTATTTCTGCTTCATGAGATTCTCTGGATGTCTCTATGTAGTGTTTCTTATTGTATCACCTTTCCCAGAGAGTGCCAGTGGACTTCTCCTGAAGGTTTTCATTACCTAAATTTGAGGATTTCCATTTCTTATATTGCTTTTCTTTATATGTTGAACCTAAGGCTTTACCTTTATGTTTACTAGTTATTTGGCTTTGTCTTTGGCTGTCACCAGAAATCCTTGATTCAGGAAGTTAGATTATGGTCAAAATCCATGGATTTTTAAAATTCATTTCTTGATTTTGTGGTTTTCTTACAGATTCTCCCCCGAAACAGCCTCCAGAAGAGGATTAAGCACAGCAGAAATTAATGCTGTGGAAGCAATTCATAGAGCTGTGGAGTTTAATCCTCATGTTCCAAAAGTGAGAAACTTTATGATAAAAATACATTTATTTGAGTTTATCAAATTCCTGAAAGTATGTAGACCAAAGTTTGGGTCTCCATAATTCGAGTCAGAATTGTTTTAGTCTGTTATATATATTTTTAAATATGTATTTATTTATTTAAGAGAGAGAGAAAGCACGCAAGGGCATGCATGTTGGGGATGTGGCAGAGGGAGAGAGAGCCCCAAACAGACTCAATGCTGAGCTCAGAGCCTGAGGCAGGGCTTGATCTCGCAACCATGAGATCATGATCTGGGCTGAAACCAGAGTTGGGTGCTCAACTGACTACACCACTCAGGCGCCCCAAGTCTGTTATATTTTGATACTTATTGACCATGAAGGGATATTAAAGACATTCAGAGAAGTGAATAGGAGCAGTAGTTCACTGTAGGCTCTGTAATTGCTGTCAAAATAAAATTTCAAATGTGTTCATTTAGCTGTTCCTTTTACTTTAGTTACAGAGAAGAAATAAAATGACGTAGTCGTAATAAAAGATCAGTTATTCTTCAGAGCATTAAATCAAATTTCCTGTTACTGTAAAAGCCTTTTACATCTAGACAGATGCATGGATTTTGAGCTAGGACTAGATAGACAAAGGCTGAAGACAAATAGATTAAAATAATCAGTGTTAGGAGACAGATGTGGAAGTTCCCAGAAAAACTGCCTAGTTAATGTTTATTTAGTCCCAGATGAAACTCTACCCTCTCATTTGTCTTTATATTGTACACCTTGCAGACATGCAGATTATTGTGTCTTATCACCCAAGATTAAATTTTGGGTTTTGAAAGTAATGCTCCATGTTAAGAAGTATAGAGTATTCAAGAATAGGTACCTTTATTACTAAATGTAATTATCACTATTGATTCCAGTATAATGGAATTTGGAAGCAAGTAAACATTAAAGAGATTAATCTCTAAAAGATAATCTCCAAAAAGTGGAAGTTGTAAGTCTATTAAAGTATAGATAGAGTCAAGAAAATTACTGAAATCTAAGAATGACAGTCAACAAATATTCATACCATTCTCTTATTAAGTGACACTGGCCCCAAAAATTTAAATACAAATTTTATAATGAAGTGTAAAAAGCAGAAATGTGAGTCTTAGTAATTTATTATAAAGCAAATGAATGGAAACTACCACTGAGCTCAAGAAACCACATTGCCAGTCTTCAAAAGTCCACCTGCCTGCCCTTTCCCAGTTACATGTTTTCCCTCCTGCCTAGAGATAACCAGTGTTCTAACGTTAATTATGTTCATTTTCTTTTGTTCTTAAATTTTGGTCTATACTATTAATTGTTGGCTTTATAAAATAAGGAGTGGTTTCTCTCTCTCTTTTTAAATTCTCTGGAATAATTTGTGTAAAATTAGATTTATTTGGGACGCCTTGGTGGTTCAGTGGTTAAACGCTTACCTTCGGCCCAGGGCGTGATCCTGGAGTCTCGGGATCCAGTCCCACATCCGGCTCCCTGCATGGAGCCTGCTTCTCCCTCTGCCTATGTCTCTGCCTCTCTTTCTCTCTGTGTCTCTCATGAATAAATAAAATCTTTATAAAAAAAATTAGACTTATTTCTGCCTTAAATGATAAGTAGAATTTGCTGATAAAGCTATCTGAATCTGGAGTTATTTATTTATTTATGACTTTATTTATTCATGAGAGACACATAGAGAGAGGCAGAGACACAGGCAGAGAGAGAAGCAGGCTCCATGAGGGGAGCCGGATGTGAGACTCGATCCCAGGACTCCAGGATCACACCCTGGGTGGAAGGGAGATGCACAACCCTTGAGCCACCCAGGCATCCCTCTTTTTTTTTTTTTTTTAAGATTTTATTTTTTTAAAGTAATCTCTTTACCCAATGTGGGCTCGAACTTACAACCCTAAGATCAAGAGTCACATGCTCTACCTACCAACTGAGCCAGCCAGACATCCCTGATTCTGGAGTTTTCTTTTTTTTTTTTTTTTTAAATTTTTTTTTAATTTATGATAGTCACAGAGAGAGAGAGAGAGGCAGAGACACAGGCAGAGGGAGAAGCAGGCTCCATGCACCGGGAGCCTGATGTGGGATTCGATCCCGGGTCTCCAGGATCGCGCCCTGGGCCAAAGGCAGGCGCCAAACCGCTGCGCCACCCAGGGATCCCTGGAGTTTTCTTTGTGAGAATTTTCATTACAAATTTCATCTCACTGATTAGTTTAATAGGTTAATTACAAGTTTAGTTTCCTTAACTATCCTATAACTATTCAAATTTTTTCTTCTTGTGTTGGGTTTTGTTGTATTTTTCTAGGAATTTATTTCATCAAAATTTTGAAATTTATTGGCATAAAGATTTCATAAAATCCTTTTTGTTACCCTATTAATGTTTGTAGGATCAGTTGTAATATCCACTGTTTAGTTCCTAATACTAGTTATCTTTTTTTTTTTTTTTTCTTAACTAGATTCTGCAGGGACCTATCAATTTTATTAGTTTGTAAAGAACCAAGCTCTGGCTTTTTTTTTTTTTTTTAATTTTCTTTTTTATTTATTTATGATAGTCACACACACACACACACACACACACACAGAGAAAGAGAGAGAGGCAGAGACACAGGCAGAGGGAGAAGCAGGCTCCATGTACCGGGAGCCCGACGTGGGACTCGATCCCAGGTCTCCAGGATCGCGCCCTGGGCCAAAGGCAGGCGCCAAACCGCTGCGCCACCCAGGGATTCCCAGCTCTGGCTTTTTCAATCCGGTCTATTTGTTTCCTGGTTCATTCTTTCCTGCTCTTTATGGCCTTTCTTCAACTTCCTTTGGCTCTATTTTATTATTTTTTATTTCCTGTATCTTTTTATATACATACTTAGATTAATACATTATTTTTCAGCCTTTCTTCTTTCTAATATATTTATTCAAGTCCAAAAACCTCTAAGTATAATTTTAACTGCATTGTATAGCAATGTTTTTTGTTTAACTTAATTCAACATATTTTCTAATTTCCATCTTGATTTCCATTTTGATTTAGAGATATATTTATCCCATTCAGCTCTTTCTTAATTTCCAAACATGTGAAGATTTTCTTTTTATCAGTGATTTCTGGCATAATTGCATTGTGGCTAGAGAACATATACTCTGTGATTTCACTCCTTTGAAACATTTTTCAGTTCTTGAATTTCTGTTTATTTTTCACATATCCTGTTTTATTTATAGTTTGTAATTACCTGCCAAAATTTAAAATATACTCTTTTATCTCTTTGAAAATAGGTTAAAGTAGTTAACTTAAAGTCTGATAATTCACCTATCTGGAATTTCTATGTCTATTTCTCTAATGTGTTTTTTCCTGCTACATTATTTCTACTTGTCTTGTTTTCTCTTATGCCTGATTTTCTTTGACTATGTACCACTATTTTATTGGAAAAAATTGTAGAAAGAACTTGAAACTTCAGATAATAGTATCTTTCTTCAGAGAGGATTTTCTTTGCTCTTAAATGCCTAGAAGAAGCAACCAGCATGACAGAATCCCCTTAATCCAGTTTCAGGGATTGATATTTTCTGATCTACCCAGATGACTAGAAACTGGGCTGCAGTCCATGAAAGTTTGGGTTTATTTCTGGTTCACCCTTATTCCTAGGATTCAGCCTTTCTGGGTTCCAATCCTGAGGATTTTACCAGGGCTCTTGCTCTTGACACACCATGAACTCCTGACTTTTGTTTGTTTAGCTTTATAAAACTAGTAAAAAGGTTGAACAGCCTCTTAGCCATCTTGTCTAGAATTGGCAAATGTCTGTATGGTAAAAGCAGCCTCAAGTATGGCTTACTTCTCTTATTTCTGCCTTTTATGGACTGTTAATTCCCTACCCTTTGTTAATTTAATATATATTTGATTAGTTTTTAAAAAATATTTCGTTGTCTGAGAGAGTTGATTAGAATTACTCAGTCTTCCATTACTGGAAGCAGAGGTCTGAAAATCCTATATGAAATGCTTTGCTCTCTTGCTTACCGAGTGGTTGAGAAAATGAATTCTGCAACTAAACTGCCTAGGTTTAAATTCTGGCTCCACTACTTCTTAGCTGTATGACCTTGGACAAGTTACTCAACTTCTTTGGACTTGAGTGACCTTATGTGTAAAATAGGGCTAATATTCCTTATCCCTTAGAATTATTAAGATTAAAGTACTTTATCATTAAAGTGCTTAAAAGAATGCCTGATACCCAGTAAACATTTCAGAAGTGATTTTTATCATTATCCAAGATGGGCTGGAAATCTGTTCCCGTGTGATAAGATAAGCAGCAGTAATTAATCAAACTATTCAAATTAAATACGTCATTGAGATGTCTAAAATTTTTATTTAATTCCCACTCAACAAAATGACTATCTGTGCCTTGTAGTTGTGGACTTGTTTTCTGCTTCAAAAATGCTCTTATACAAAATGTATTCTCAGCAGTAACAATTCTGATTATGTGCATTGTGCATTGGTCTTCAAAACTACTGCTGGAGGTACTTGGGTAGAGGGAGGGTAGTAGAAATCCCAGACATTGCCCGAATTAAATTGTTCTATAGATAATATACATTAATCTCCAGATTGAATCTGCTCTAGATATTCTACACTGTTTTTAGAGATACTTTTTTTTACTTTAAACACAAACATGAGAAGATAAGAAGACCTAAATAAATGGAGATAGGTACCATGTATATGGATTAGAAGACTCCATTAAAAAGATATTAAGACCACAGTTCTTCCCAAACTGATCTGTAGATTCAATCTAATTCCTTTTTTTAAAAAATTATTTATTTATTTATTTATTTATTTATTTATTTATTTATTTATTCATTCATTCATTCATTCATTCATTCATGAGAGAGAAAGAGAGAGAGGCAGGCAGAGAGGCAGAGACACAAGCAGAGGGAGAAGCAGGCTCCATGCAGGGAGCCCAATGTGGGACTCTATCCCCGGTCTCCAGGATCACACCCGCTGAAGGTGGCACTAAACTGCTGAGCCACCCGGGCTGCCCCAATCTAATTCCTATTAAAATCCTATCAAGCTTATTTGTAGAAATTCACAAGCTCATCCTAAAGTTGATAAGAAAATGCAAAGAACATAGAATAAACAAAACAATTTTGAGAAAGAAGAACAAATTTAGAAGTTATGCAACTTTACTCAATTTCAAGACCTTTTTTTTTTTTTTAAAGATTTATTTATTCATTCATTCAGAGAGAGTGAAGAGAGAGGCAGAGACACCGTTGGAGGGAGAAGCAGGCTCCATGCAGGAAGCCCGATGTGGGACTCAATCCGTGGTCTCCAGGATTACACCCCAGACTGCAGGCGGTGCTAAACCACTGAGCCACTGAGGCTACCCTCAAGACCTTTTTAAAGCTATAGTAAACACCCAGTGCTCATCCTGTCAAGTGCCCCTCCCAGCGCCTGTCACCCAGTCACCTGATCCCCCTGCCCACCCCTTGCTTGTTAGGAGTCTCATGTTCTGTTACCCTCTCTAATTTTTCCCACTCATTTTCCCTCCTTTCCACCATAATCCCTTTCACTATTTCTTGTATTCCTTGTATGAGTAAAACCATATACTGATTGTCCTTCTCTGAATGACTTACTTCACTCAGCATAATACCCTCCAGTTCCATCCACGTCGAAGCAAATGGAGGGTAGTATCTGCCTTTTGTTCAGGTCATGATCCCGGGATTCTGGGATCGAGTCCCACATCAGGCTCCCCGCAGGGAGTCTGCTTCTCCCTCTGCCTATGTCTCTGCCTCTGTGTCTGTCTCTCATGAATAAATAAATAAAATCTTTGAAAAAAAAATGGAAATCCAAAGACTAGAGAAAAATATTTACGAGTCATAGACTGTTAGAGTTCGCTCTCCAGAACTTATAAAAGAACTCTTGCAACTCAACAATAAGAGGACAAACCACTTAATTAAAAATTAATTAGTAAAAAATTGAATAGTCACTTCACCAAAGAAGTTATATGAATAGCTAATAAGCACATGAGAGATAGCATCATTGGTCATTGGGGAAATACAAATTAAAAGCATAATATAATACTGCTTTATACTCACTCAAATGGCTATATTCACACAGACTGACAAAATCAAATGTTTGCAAGAATGTGGAGAAACCGCATCACTGCTAGGCATATAAAATGGTATAGCTACTTTGGAAACAATTTTGCAGTTAAACATATGCTTGCCATATGACCCATCAATTATATTCCTATATATTCTACCCAAGAGCAATGAAAATGTATATCCATACAGAGACTTATAAGCAAGTGTTTATAGTAGTAGTATTCATAGTAGCAGAAAACTTGGAACAGTCCACAAACAGGTGAGTGAACAAATAAATATGGTATCTCCATACAATGGAACACTGCCTAATACTAAAAAGGAACAAACTATAAGTACTTGTAGCAACATAGATGGACCTCAAATACTTTATGTTAAATGGAAGAAACCAGACACAAAAAACAACATATGATTTCATTAGTAGGAAATTTCTTGTGCAGGGAAAACTTTAGGCACAAAAAGCAGATCTGTGGTTCCCTGGAGCTTGGAGTGGGAGTATGGATTGACTGCAGACTGGCATGAGGGAACTTTTTTGCTAGTGGTTGCACAACTATATAAATTTAGCCAAAATAATTGAACTGTATACTTACAATATGATGAATTTTGTGATGAAAATAAATATCTCAGTGAAATAATGTATAAGTATATATATAAAACTAGTATATAACATGTATGTATTTAACATTTTTATTTGTAAGTAGAAACTTAAGTATTTCCTCCCTACTCAACATCAGAGCCAATTGATAGTTAACTCTCAAAATATCTAGGTAAGTAGAATGGTGCTATAAGCTTTACAGTATTGTTTGTGGATACACAATTTAGGCTGGGTATTTTCTTTTTTTTTTTTTAAAGATTTTATTTATTTATTCATGATAGTCACACAGAGAGAGAGAGAGAGGCAGAGAGAGAAGCAGGCTCCATGCAGGGAGCCCGACGTGGGATTCGATCCCGGGTCTCCAGGATTGCACCCTGGGCCAAAGGCAGGCGCCAAACCGCTGCGCCACCCAGGGATCCCCTAGGCTGGGTATTTTCAAACAGGATCATTATTAAGGTTTTTGGGAGAAATTTTAAGCTCCAACAACTTGGATAATATCCCACCTAAATAACATTGGTGTTATATGAACTGGGAGAGCTCTGCTCTTTAAGGCTGTTTTTGCTGGGGTCTTACAAGTGATGAAGTATGTACTAACTCAGATTCCTACTCCTCCCCCCTTTATGCTCTCTATCCCTGCCTTTCAGCTGGAACCAAGCAAACATAAAGGGCTTTAGCAGTTTTCTTCCTCAAACTTCAACTGTGGGTTGTAATAACTTATTTAATCTGATGAACAGTGACTTTTACATACACACACACATTCATACATACATAAATTTAATCTTTGTTTTTATAAATTTATTATGCAAATTTATCAAATGTTGTATGACTCTTACCACTAAAATGACAAAGGACAAAGCTGTTTTAGCAGGAAATATTTTTTGGCAACTTTCCACATAACTACAATAGAAATGGCTACAGGTCTAGAGCTGTGTGATTTGCTAAGCTGGAAACTATTAGAAGTGCAATAGAGAAAGAGCACGTAAATCTCTTCAGGCTATGAATTTGCTTTAGATATTTCATTAATATTGATTGTATAGATTTTTTTAATTTATTGAATGAATTTCAACATAAACTATGATAGTAATAGCAAAAAATTAAGAACAGCATGTTTTCATGGATTTTGACTTATTCTTCATTATGTAGCTATGGCTTTGGTTCAAATTTTTTTTAGCCACCAAACAAGAAAAAGATTGTGCATCTTTCAGCTACTATAAAAATAGGTTGTCAGGTTCTTTTTTAAGTAGAAAATGTTTCGTACCTTCTGACTATTCCACAGCACCCTCATGTCCTTTATTATCCAACCATCAAAGAGTTTTATAGAAGGTATTCTTTTTTTAAAATTGAGATAATTCACATGCCATAAAATTCACCCTTTTAAAGTACACAATTCCGTGGGTTTTAGTATATTCACAAAGCTGTACAGTAATCATCATTACTAATACTAGAACATCTTCATTGCCCCAGAATGAAACCCCGTACCTATTAATAGTCACTCCCCATTCTTTTTTTCTCCCTAATCTCTGGCATCCACTAATCTACTCTCTCTCTCTTTGGATTTGGAATCATAGAATGTGTGGCCTTTTGTCTGACTTGTTTCACTTAGCATAATGTAGCAGTATCAATACTTTGTTCCTTTTTGTGGCTGAATGATATTCCATTATATGGATATACTGCATTTTGTTCATTCATCAGTTGATGGCCATTTGGGTTGGTCCCACTCTTTGGCTAGTATGAATAATGATGCAGTGATGCACATTTTTGTGTGAACATGTGGTTTCACTTCTTGGCTATAAATCTAGGAAAATTGTTGGATCATATGGTAATGCCATGTTTAACTTTTTGAGAGACTTCCAAACTATTTTCCAAAGTAGCTGTGCTATTTTACATTCCCACCAGCAATGTTTGAAGCATTCAACTCCTGAACATCCATGCTATTGTTATTTGTCTTTTGATTATAGTTATTCTAGTAGGTGTGAACTGTGTCTCGTGGTTTTGGTTTGCATTTCCTCAATAACTAATGATGTCAAACATCTATCTTTTAAGGTGCTTTTTGGTTGTTTGTATAACTTCTTTTGATAAATATTTATTCAAATCCTTTGTGGTAAATATTTATTCAAATCCTTTGAACACTTTTAAATTTGTCTTTTTATAGAAGGTACTCAATAACATTATTCTTAGGGTAAGCTATTGACATTCTTGATTAATGTGGTCCAAAACCATTTTGAATCTTGATAGTTGAAAATACCACTATAACATAACTTCACACTGGAAATGTAAACATGAGGATAGGTCATGAACCTTGCTGACATGTGGATGTTGAAGAGTCAGGGTTAATCATTAGATAAGTTCCTTATATGTATGCACAAGCCTCAGAGCACATGATTTAAATTTATACCTTAGCAAAATGATGGCTTTATAAATTATGGATGTTTAGAGATACCATAGATGATTAAAATTGTAAATATTATATCCATGAACGTCAGTGATCTATGTAGATGTGATTGTTGACTTATGACACTTTACATATCAGTTAAAATAGTATTGTCCAGCTTTAATTTAGAATCTAGCAATAACTTACGGCAATATTTCATTGAAGCTTTGTTTTCTAAGCATACTACCACCAAATTCTTCTAAATTTATAATTTTTATATTTAAATTTGAAATAATTACCTTTTTTAAAGATTTATTTATTTTAGAGGGAGAACACGCACAACAGCTTCAGTGCAAGGGGGAAGGGCCAGAGGAAGAGGAAGAGAGAGAATCTCAAGGAGACTCCCCACTGAGCACAGAGCCTAATGTGGGGCTTGGTCCCATAACCTGTGAGATCACAACCTGAGCTAAAACCAAGAGTTGGACGCTTAACTGACTGAGCCACCCTGGCACCCCTGAAATAATCATCTTTTTTTTTTTTAAAAGATTTTATTTATTTATTCATGAGAGACACAGAGAGAGAGGCAGAGAGACAGAGACACAGACAAAGGGAGAAGCAGGATCCATGCAGGGAGCCCGATGCAGGACTCGATCCTGGGACCATGCCCCAGGCCAAAGGCAGGTGCCAAACTGCTTAGCCACCCAGGGATCCCCTGAAATAATTATCTTAAAAACAAAATCACAGAATAGAAAGTCCAGAAATCTATCCACATGTATACTGTCCATTGACTTTTTTTTACAGGAGTACCAATGCAATTCAATGGGGAAAGGAAACACTCTTCAACAAATGGTGGTAGAACATCTGGATGTCTAAATGGGGGGGGAAACATGAATTTTTCTCCTAGCATACATAAACATTAAGACAGATCATTGACCTAAATCTAAAAGCTAAAGCTATACAACATCTAGAAAACATCTAAGAATATCATTGAAATTTAAGTAGGTAAAGATTTCCAAGGACACAAAAGGCATTGAACTATAAAAGGAAAAAATTATAAATTGGACTTCTCAAAAATTTAAAATTCTGTGCATTGAAGACAACATTAAAAAAAATGAGAAGGCAAGCTACAGACAGGAAAAAAAATTGCAACTATTTTGTGTGGCAAAGGGCTCCCATCCTGAGTATATAAATATAAAAAGTGTGAAAAATGACCAGAAGTCTTCAACAGATACTTCATAAAAGAAGATACTGGAATGTTCAATAAACACATACAGATGCGCTCAACACCACTAATTATTAGAGAAATGCAATATAAAATCACAGCAAGGTATTGCTTCACACCTACCCAATGGCTATAATTAATAAGGCTGATAACATGTTGGTAAGATTGTATAACCATTAGAACTCTGACACTTTGCTGCTAAAAGTATAAAATGTTATACAATTACCTTAGAAAACTATTTGACAATTTCTTATAAGGTTAAATTTGTATCTCACTCTGTGACCCAGCAATTACACTCCAAGTTATAAACCCAAGAGAAATGAACTGAGTTTTTCCAAAAGGGATGTGAACGTTCATAGCAACTTTATTCATGATAGCCCCAAACTGAAAAAACCCAGATGTGCATTACAAATAAGTGGACAAATTGCAACATATTTATTCAGTGAGTTGCTATTCAGCAATAAAAAGAAAGAACTGTTAAAGTAAAATATGGGTAAATCTAAAAAATATAGTATTGTACAAAAGAGTACAAAATTAATGTTTCCACTCGTGACGTTGAAAGGTGAGCTGTGCTGGTAGAAATTAGAACAGTGGTTGCCTCAGGTGGTCAAGGTAGAGTATTAACTGGAAAGGAGAACTTTCTGGGGTAATGGAAGTGTTTTATGTCTTCATTTGGGTGTTCCTTGTCTACATTTGTCAAAACTCATCAAGTTGCGGTCATAAGGTCTGTGTATTTTACTGTTTTTAAATTATACCTCAGTAAAAATGAATCTGACTCAGCATAGAAAGCACTGTCACAGTATCATGCCTTCTGACTAAATGCAATGATATATATGAAGCACTTAAAACAATGTCTGTGTGTCAGGCAAGAGTATTGATCTTGGTGATTATTGCTTTAGTACACTTCTGCTACCATTTTCTCTTCCTGCTTAAGCTGGTCCTATATGCACTCTTTTCTTGTGGATATTATTTTAGCGCTTATGGCCTTAGTGTGTGTCAGATTTGGGGATTCTTTTGTTGAGATGAGGTAAAGGTGAAGTTCTTGAGACAGGTAATAACTAATTTTAATTATACCCGGAAGACAATTTATTTGTGTCTGGCAGGAGAAGCTCCTGAGGGAAGAGTAAAGTAGAACATTTAAAAACAAATAACAGGGGATCCCTGGGTGGCGCAGTGGTTTGGCGCCTGCCTTTGGCCCAGGGCACGATCCTGGAGACCTGGGATCGAATCCCACGTCGGGCTCCCGGTGCATGGAGCCTGCTTCTCCCTCTGCCTGTGTCTCTGCCTCTCTCTCTCCCTCTCTCTCTCTCTCTGTGACTATCATAAATAAATAAAATTTAAAAAAAATAAAAAAAATAAATAAAAACAAATAACAACTTGAGTACATGTTTCAGAATATATTATCTGTAGCTTTTAGAAATTATTATTTCCTATTTTACAAAGAAGCTGGTTTGTGTTGCCAAGAAACCAGACCACGTCTTGAACTTTCTTTAAGTGCAAGGGGAATTTTAAAAATAAATTGATACAGAAAAAGGAAAAACCCATTCTGGTTGATCAGAAGTTAAAGCGTGTATGATGTTCTGAGTCCCATCCGCTAATAGAAGATAACAGGTCTCAGAGCAAGCTTACATTTTATTGGACAGATTACCTATATTATAGCAGCATATGTGAAAGATAAGAGGGAAACACGCGCTTGATTGAGACCAAGTGATGTAGCAGGAATCAAGGGAGAAATGGGAAGTGGTTTTGAAGTCTCTGACCCAAACTCAGGGCACAGTGCGGGCTCTGCCTTTCTGTTGTCTTATGCTGTCCTAGGTGGAAGAGTAGATACATAAAATGCTTATCCCCTAAGGTACTGTTCTGTAAGATGATGTGGAAAGGAGTTTTCCTGTGGCAAATGCACTCTCTGGTCTCCCTTCCTTTTCCTTTCAATATAATATCACTTTCTCTTTGCTCCTGAGGCTGCCAGGAGTATTATGTTTTCTTTCAATTTATTCAGATTGCAATTCTGTTTACTTTCTATCTGGGAACAGTCTTTAGTCCTCCCCCCGCCCACCCCGATACACATCCATGTAGACTCTTTGCATTCAGCCTGCCTGTCCAATCTCATAAAATGTGCACTGAGAAAACTAATTGCAGAGATAAATTGGTTCTTGATGTGCATGACTGATCAAGAGCAAAGTACCTTAATTTCAGATGCCTTCAGAGAGATTTTTCTTTAACCTTTGCTTTTAAGAGGAAGATTATAAAGTATTATCATTACTTCAGGTCAGAATTATATTGCTTTTGGTCAAAAGCTGTTGTAAGATTTACAAGGTAATAGAAACAAAGTAATCTAAAGAAAAATTATAAAGATCAAAGCAACTCAAAATTAAAGTGAATTTGAGTGTAAGCATAGGTATGATTTTAGAGTAAAAAAGACCTCACACCATACATCATTTATGTCTTTTTTTTAAACTATAACTTCTAAAATAGCTTTAGTTTTCTTTAATTTTAGGGAAAAGCAAGAGACTTGAGTAGTCGTTTGAGGGTGTTGTCCCCAGTTGGATACAAACTGTTTCAATGATTTGTGATTTGTCCCAGATATAAAGTAGGGTGATTTGGAGGTAATAATGGAAAGTCCTGCAGCGTATACTAGGTACCGGCCTTGGCTGCTGATAATTTCCAAACCTGTATGTTATAACTCTGGCTCCCTTCCTTGTCTATAGACTCATATTTCTATCCAGTTGTGGAAGTTTTTACCTGGATATCTGATAGGTACCTCAGCTACTTCAGTGTGTCTCAAACTGAATTTTTAAAAAATATTTTATTTATTATTTGAGAGAGAGCAAGCAAGTGGAGGAACAGAGGGAGAAGGACAAGCAGACTCCATGTTGAGCATGAAGCTTGACTCAGGGCTTGATCTCAAGACCCTGAGATCATGACCTGAGCCGATGCTTAACTGACTGAGCCACTAAGGTGCCCCTCAAACTGAATTTTTAAAATCTTATTTTTAAATTTCTTCTCCAATTTGTCTGTCCTTCCTTATTTCTGTATTTTGATGTATGGCTTCATTATCATCTTCTCACCATTAATCTCTACTTCTGCCCTTTCTAAACTGCCAACTCGTATTATAGCCTTTGAAATGTCTTTCAGATCTAGCCATCTACTCTATCCCCTCTGTCACTGACCAGTGTATACCCTCACTACCTGCTATTTTAAAAATTATCATTGTTATTTTGAGTGATGAATACTTCTTAAAAAAGAAATCAGACCCTTCAAAAGTTTATAAAATAAAAAATGCAATCCTTTCTCTCCCGATTCTACTTCTCTCACATAACCACTGTTTCTGTTTGGTTTATATTATTGCCAGGCATTTTTTTAAAAGATTTTATTTATTTATTCATGAAAGACACACACACATACAGAGAGGCAGAGACACAGGCAGAGGGAGAAGCAGGCTCCATGCAGAGAGCCTGACATGGGACTTGATCCGGGGTCCCCAGGCTCAGGCCCTGGGCTGAAGGTGGCGCTAAACTGCTGAGCCTCCCAGGCTGCCCACCAGGCATTTTCTATGCATTTCTAAACATACAGATAAAACTATAGAAGTAATCTCATACTTTCCATCTTTTGCTTAGATGATTAAAAAATACTTCTCAATGGTCTCCCTGCCATGATCCCATCTCCATACTGGCCATTGCCAGAGTTGTCTTCAAAACAGCAAAGCTACTCTGCGTAAAGATCTCTCTCCATGTTCCCTGTCACCTATCAGATAAGGGCCAACCTCTTAGTATGGCATATACAGAAACCTTCATAGTCTAGGCCCTGCATCTGTCTCCAACCTTACTACTTGCCACTTTTGCTTTGCTCCTTATCTCATTATTCCCTAGATAGGTCATATCTCATCCTGTCTCCCTAGCTTTGTATATATGCTTAATCTCTTCTCTAGTCATGGCAAGAATCCTGCTCATCTGTTGCCTCATTTGTAGAGGTATCTTTACCATTTTTCCCAAGCAGAAATAATGGCTCTCTCTTCTCTGTTCCTTTAGTGCCTTAATCATATCTTGGGTTTGGTTTGGTTCTGCTTGTTTTTTTGGTCTGTTTATGTATCTCTTCCTTAGTTCTCCCAAAGCAGAACTCTTGTGTAACATAACATTTTATATCTGAAACTCTGCTTAGTATATAACAGGCATTCAATAAACATTTAGTAAATAGGCATGTCTGTACTTTAGACTTAATTTGCTTTAAAGACCTAAGTTAAGTAAAATTTTAGATCCCATCATGTTTTGGAATTTGAAGCCATTTTACTTAATATTTTGATGAGTTTTGCTTAATGTTATTTTTTTTTACCTTTTATGAATGGTAGTACAATATCAGCATGAAGTTATTTCTTATAAAATAACTCAGCATTTAATGGAACACTATATAACAATTAAAAATAATGAGTTAAATCTATTTAGAGACAAGAAATGTACAAGATATATTGTGAAGTAAAAAATGAGTTATGTAAAAGTTTGATCCTATGTTTAAGGATGTTGTGTGTAAAGAAATCCAGACAAATATAAATTAGATTATCCTTTTTATTTTTTTATTCTCTAATCTTTTTTTTTTTTTTTTTTTTTTTTTTTTTTAATTTATTTATGATAGTCACAGAGAGAGAGAGAGAGAGAGAGAGAGGCAGAGACACAGGCTGAGGAAGAAGCAGGCTCCATGCACCGGGAGCCTGATGTGGGATTCGATCCCGGGTCTCCAGGATCACGCCCTGGGCCAAAGGCAGGCGCCAAACCGTTGCGCCACCCAGGGATCCCTCTAATCTTTTTTTTAAGAGTTTTTTAAAATTAAATTTATCTTTAAAAAATTCATTCATTCATTCATTCATTCATTCATTCATTCATGAAAGACACAGAAAGAGGCAGAGACATAGGCAGAGGGAAAAACAGGCTCCCGGTGAGGAGCCCAATGTGGGACTTGATCCTCAGACTCAATCCTGGCACCCTGAGATCACGCTCTGAGTGCTCAACTGCTGAGCCACACAGGCATCCCTATTTTAACTTATTTTAGAGAGTGACCGAGAGAAGAGCATGAGAGCCTGAGTGGGGGGAGGGGCAGAGGAGAGGGAGAGAGAATCTCAAGCAGGTGGGGCTGAGCATGGAACCTAACATGTGGCTCAATCTCACAACCCTGAGATCATAACCTGAGCTGAAACCAAGAGTCAGACACTCAACCAACTCAGCCCTCCAGGTGCCCCTATTCTCTAATCTTTTAATATAGTATTTCTACTCTGTAATTCTGTAATGTTTGAATTTTTTGTACAGTAAGCGTGTACTTTTTTTTTCAGTAAGCGTGTACTTTAAGAAGCAGAAAAAAGGGATCCCTGGGTGGCGCAGCGGTTTGGCGCCTGCCTTTGGCCCAGGGCGCGATCCTGGAGACCCGGGATCGAATCCCACGTCAGGCTCCCGGTGCATGGAGCCTGCTTCTCCCTCTGCCTGTATCTCTGCCTCTCTCTCTCTCTCTCTCTGTGACTATCATAAATAAATAAAAATTAAAAAAAAAAAAAAGATTTAAAAAAAAGAAGCAGAAAAAAAATCAGCCACTCTTCAGTTTTCAACCTTTTCTATTCTTACAGAAACAAAGTCTACGTAGCAGAAGTTTGTTTTGTTTTTAGTTGCCCAGAGAGTTAAAAAACTATCTTTAAGTAAAAACTGAAATATAAATATGAATTTGAGGGGATGCCTGGGTTGCCCAGCGGTTAAGCATCTGCCTTCGGCTCAAGGTGTGATCCCCAGGTCCCGGGATTGAGTCCAACATCGGGTTCCCTGCATGGAGCCTGCTTCTCCCTCTGCGTATGTCTCTGCCTCTCTGTGTCTCTCATGAATAAATAAATAAAATCTTTAAATAAATAAATAAGAATTTGAAGACATTTTAGCTATATATATCAGATCAGGTCAGTAAGTGTTTAAATGCCAGGTGCTGTAGTAGAATGAGAAGGATGGTAGTGTGCCAGGTGCTATAGTAGAACGTGAAGGATGTGGTTTCTATTGTGTAGTAACTTATAGCTCATGGTGGGTAGCAGAAAACGAGTAGTAGTTTGTGAAGGAGATAAAATAAGTTATAAACCATCCTATAGGGATCCCTGGGTGGCACAGTGGTTTAGCGCCTGCCTTTGGCCCAGGGCGTGATCCTGGAGTCCCTGGATTGAGTCCCACATCAGGCTCCCTGTGTGGAGTCTGCTTCTCCCTCTGCTTGTGTCTCTGCCTCTCTCTCTCTCTCTGTGTCTCTCATGAATAAATAAATAAAATCTTAAAAAAAAATTAACCATCCTATAATTAACCATTTTAAAGATACTTTCTTTAAACTGAAATTTTTCCCTTGTATTTTGAGGGTGAAACTTTATTTCAGTGTTTTATTAGAAACTGAAAAATAAGAATTGCTTTGTTTTAAGGTCAAATTGAAAAGGACATTTGCTTATAAGTAAGACATAATGAAAAATAACATAAGGAAGATTTTTTTAATGATTAAATAGCAAAGATTTTAAAATATAAATGCCTGAAGTATCAATTTCTAGTAAGCATGCTATTTGTTTGATTAGTATATAAATTGTCACGTAGATCATTAAAAAGTGAAAATATATACTTGATGTTCAAAAGAGTATTTTCTTGACATAGTAAGCTGATATTTTCTCTAAGTTTTGCTGAATAACTGTTAACTGAATATCTTTTGCTGATTGTTTGCTAAGTGACTACCAAGATAGGTTTAGATTAAAGCTTCAGGGTTCTAAAACTCATTGAAGATAATTTGGGATACTTTGTCTCCTCTACCTGTAAAGTGAAACATAATTTTAATAGAAAGAGCTTGGTTTATGGATTAAAACAATTTTCTTGTAAAAATGAGATAATTCATGATGGAGATTCCATTGTGATGGCCGCGTTTTTTAAATTATTTTTTATTTTTATTTTTTATTTTTTGCTTCCTACTGAAGAAGCTCTTAGTGCACTTGCTAAGAACATAAGGAGTCATGTCAGAGGTCAGCTATTTGAGTCCATTTTCCCACAGCTGCCTGGTGCGAGTGATCTTTTACTGTGTTTTAAAAAAATGGGCAAGGATTAGAGAGGATTAGAAAGAATATTACCCTCCTGAATATAGGCCCACGGCACTAAGGGGAGAGAACCCAACCAGGCAGCAAATGGGCTTTGCTTGACCAGGACACAACCTCTGCTGCATTCCTTTAAGAAACTGAATGGGAAATGTTAAGTCCCCAAACTGGATTAGTAAATAATCTCATAGCTTGTGACATCTACTAAAATAAATTGATGAGCAAACTGCATTCTTACACTTTGAGGAGAGAGCCAGAGACATCAAGATTAAGAGTAACTATTCTTTTTTCTCCCCAGCTTTCTTGAGGCATAGGAGTAAGAGCAATTAAAAACAGGCATTAAGCTCAGTGAGTGTTGGAAAGGCACATTTTATAAAAAAAAAAAAAAGAAAATATTATTTTAGATATATTCATACAGTACACACATATATATTGATTAATAACCAGAGGCTCAATTTTGAAACCACTACACCTTTTTGTTTCTTCCTGCTTGTAGCAGTTTGACAAAGTGTTTCACAAATTTAAGCTCCAATGTATGTTATTTATTTCCTTAGTTTGTGTCACAACCTGAGGAACTCAGAATTTGGAAGTGTGAGAATATATCATTTACGACACTTCTCAGGAGTCTCTCTTTCTATATTTTATAGCATAAGTTAATGTGGTTTGGACCTTAGGATACATACTTTGGTATCAAATTATGTAGAACCAAACAGGTTGTTTCAAACCAGTCAAGTAGGGGAAGTGTACTCTGGTCTTAGTCTTTGGAGGAAATATTTAGCTAACTAAATATTTTCTGAAAAGTTTTAAGTTACCACTTTAATAGTAAAGATGATGTACAAGTGGTTAATTCTGCATCTTTATGTAATTAGTACATTTGACTGTACTGCTTTTGTTATGGATTATAATATTAAGGCAAGTATTCAAGAATTTAAGATATTATTTAATTTTGTATGTGAATAAGAATTGATAGGCTAGAACTTCTTTTTTTAAAAAATACTACATTTATTTATTCATAAGAGACACAGAAAGAGAGGCAGAAACACAGGCAGAGGGAAAAGCAGGCTCCATGCAGGAGGCCCAATATGAGACTCGATCCCTGGATCCAGGATCATGCCCTGAGCTGAAGGCAGACAAAGGCAGATGTTCAGCCACTGAGCCACCCAGGTGTCCTAGGCTATAACTTCTTTAACAGGCACACTCACTAATTCCTTGAATGTATTGTTTCTTAGCCTTGTTCAAGTTGGTGTACAACAGCCCTCTGTGTCCCCACCCAACTGTCCAATCTGTTCATCCACATTTTATGCATCTTTATGGATCAGTTCAAATACCAAATTCCATCAAGTGGTTTATTTTCAGCTCCTATATCATAATTAATACCTCCTAAATGTATAGTTACCATATGACCCAGCACTTCTATTCCTGGATCTATACCAAGAGAGATGAAAACATATGTTCACATTAAAAGTACATGAATCTTTATCGCAGCATTATTCACAATAGCCAAAAGTGAAAACAATCAATTGTTCATCCAATAATGAATGGATAAACAAATGTGGTATATCCATATAATGAAATATTATTCAGCTACAAAGAGGAATGAGGTACTTGTATATGATATAATATGGACATACCTTCAAACACTATGCTGAGTGAAAGAAACCAGTTATAATAGACCATATATTATATGATTTTTAAAAATTTATGTGATTCTTTTTGCATGAAATAACCAGACCATATATTATATGATTTTTTAAAATTTATGTGATTCTTTTTGCATGAAATAACCAGAACAGGCAAATCTGTAGAAATGCAAAGTACATTAATGGTTGCTTAGGGGGAATGGGAATTAGAGGGTAATGACTAAAGAGGATGGGGATTCTTTTTGCAGTGATGAAAATGTTCTAAAATTGACTGTGGTGATGGTTGTATAAACCATTAAAAAAATAAAAATAAAAAAATAAAAACCATTGAGTTATATACATTTATTTGGTTGTATACTTTATTATTTTTTTTTTTTTGGTTTTTTTTTGGTTTTTTTTTGGTTGTATACTTTAAATGGGTAAATTGTAAAGTATGAATTATATCTCAATAAAGCTGTTATAAAAAAGTTTAAAAATTTATATCTTTTATCCAAATTCTTTTTTTTTTTAAGATTTTATTTTATTTACTCATGAGAGATACAGAGCGAGAGAGAGAGGCAGAGACACAGGCAGAGGAAGAAGCAGGTTCCATGCAGGGAACCCGACTCGGAACTCGATCCCAGGACTCCAGGATCATGCCCTGGGCTGCAGGCTGTGCTAAACTGCTGTGCCACCGGGGCTGCCCTATCCAAATTCTTATATACACTGTTTATACCTCTAATAAAGCACTCAACATAGTCTTGTTATAATTAGTAACTTAAGAAATCTGCCTTTCTCGGGGTACTTGGGCGGCTCAGTCAGTTAAGCATCTGCTTTTGGCTCAGATCATGATCTCAGGGTCCTGGGATTGAGCCCTGAGTCCTGCATCAGGCTCCCTGTTCAGCAGAGAACCTGCTTCTCCTGCTCCTACCCCCTGCTTGTGCGTTCTCTCTCAAATAATAAAATAAAATCTTTAAAAAAAAAAAAGAAATCTTTCTCATTATGTTAGGAAGCTCCAGAGAATCTGGCATTTCCTAACAAGCATAGTGCTTTGCACTCAGTAAATATTAGTCTAATTGAACTTATTCACAATTGAGTTCCTCCACCTGTAAAATGGGAATAAGGAAAAAGAATGTCACCACAAAATGTTCCAAAATTGTATTTTAGATCTTTATACTTAATCCTCTTTTGGAAAAATAATATTTACTCTCACATTATTTCCTCAGCTGAGTTTCCATTTTGTATTTAGCAGAGTTATACATAAACTATTTAGCACCTTATTTTTGCCTTTAGGAATATTCTGATCTTTGGAATTTGCATATAAGCATTTTATACACATTATCAGTGTGACCCTTTTGTCATCTCAACTAGCTTAATGTTTGTTTTTTAAATCAAACTGATTTTATAAAATTCATATCTACATTTTTGTGCATGTTTGAGCTTAACATAATTTTTCATTTTCTTGTGGTGTGTCTTTGTGTGTGTTATCTTTCTAGTATTTACTAGAGATGAAAAGTCTAATTTTACCTCCAGAACACATTCTGAAACGAGGGGATAGTGAAGCAATCGCCTATGCTTTCTTCCATCTTCAGCACTGGAAGAGAATAGAAGGTGCTCTTAACCTGTTACAGTGTACATGGGAAGGCAGTAAGTATTCTTTTCCAAATGTACCACTAATGTCTTGGACTGTTATTGCATTCCCAGGCAGCCTTTCTAAATGAGATTGTCTGAGTGTCCCGAAGTATTGTTGTTCATATTTTTTTCAAAGTGAACTCAGAGGTGTTTATTTGGTTTATTGGTAGGAGAAATACTTCATGTACTTATTGATGCTACATTTAGGAAAAGCAAAATGAGAAACTATTACAGTATTTTGCCATGTATTCATTTAAATGACATGTTTGTAAGGACAGTAAATGAAACTTACATCCCTTAATTTATAAGCTTTTTAATGTGGTTGAGTTATTCTAATATTTTTTAAATTGGACTTTGTTTTATTTTCAGATATATACATCATGAAACTATTTTCCTCACAACTAATATCAACTCTTGTTCTTTTTTTTTTTAATATATTTTTTATTGTGGTAATATACACATAACATAAAAGTTACTATCTTAACCATTTAATTTTTTTAACCATTTAATTTTTAAAATTTTTTATTACTTTTAAAAGATTTTATTTATTTATTTATTTATTATTTTTTTTTTTTTAAAGATTTTATTTTTAAGTAATTTCCACACCCACTGTGGGGCTCAAACTCAGAACCCGAGATCAAGTCTCACACTCTGCCAACTGAATCAGCCAGGCCCTCCTGTTTAAAGCTGTTTTAACAGTTTTAAAATTTACAGTTCAGTGGTAGTATGTACATTCACATTGTTGTGCCACCATCACCATCATCTATCCCTAGAACTCTTTCATCATCCCAAACTGAAATTCTATATCCATTAGACAATGACTCCCCATGCTTCCCCTCTCTCCAGCCCCTGGTAACCATTTTATCTTCTGTCTCTATGAGTTTGGGTAGTGTAGGTATCATATAGTATTTATCTCATTAAATCAGTCTTACTTCACTTAATGTTGTAGCATGTGTTAGAAAATCATTCCTTTTTAGGGTTGAATAATATCCCATTGTATGTAATATACTTTGTTTATACATCTGTCAATGGACATTTGGGCTATTTCCACCTTTTTGGCTATTATGAATAATCCTGCTGTAAATATGGGTATTACAAGTATTTGTTCAAGTTCCTGCTTTCATTTCTTTTGGGTATATACCTAGAAGTGGAACCAGTAGATTATATAATTCTGCATTTAATTTTTTGAGGAACTGTCAGTATTTTCTATGGCAGCTGTACCATTTTATATTCTACCAACAATGCACAAGGGTTTCACTTTCTCTATATCCTTGGCAACATTTGTTCTCTTTTTTTTTTTAATAATAGCCATACTAATGGATATGAAGTGGTATCTCATTGTGGTTTTGATTTGCATTTTCCTGATAATCAGTGTTGTTGAACATTTTTTTATGCACTAATTGGTCATTTGTATATCTTCTTTGGAGAACTATATTGTTATTCAACAATAACAGATCTCTTATTTGTCACTCTTAAAATCACTTAGAAAATGAAAAAGCTTAATCAAAATATTTTGTCAGTTGAATTTTTATGATTGTCTTGGAAAGTACACTTCTGCTGTCAATAAAAATTCAAGAATAAATTCAATACACATTAACTAGAATTGGTTTAACCCCCTCAGTTCCTAATACTGAGGCACCTTGGGGCATTGTAGCAAATTCACAAGAGTGCCAAGGGATATTTAAAAATTTCAGTGGAAACACAGCAATACTCAATGTCAGTCAGGCATCATTCAAACTGTTAGTTCTGAATAGTTCAAGGTTTCACTATTAGGTGGCTCTCCATTTTCTATTTCTTTTGATGTCATAGCTTTACAAAGCTGGATTTTTCTTAGTTGCTATGATTATTTTTTTTAAGATTTTATTTATTTATTCATGAGTGACACAGAGAGAGAGAGAGAGAGAGAGAGAGGCAGAGACACAGGCAGGAGAAGCAGGGAGCCCAACATGGGACTCTGTTCTGGGACTCGAGGATCATGCCCTGGACCAAAGGCAGGCACTAAACCACTGAGCCACCCAGGGATCCCCTAGTTGCTATGATTAAAAGAAATACCACCGAAAAACAAAAATCAGTGTGGATCAGGAAATGAGGATGGTCGTGTCAAATTCCAAGGTTTGAGAAGTTATGTATAACCCAACAGGTACATACATCCCATTAGTAAGAAAAGGTGGTTGTTTAAAAATGAAATAATTAGAAGTACCTGGCTGGCTTGATCAGTAAAGTGTGCGACTTGATCTTGGGGTTGTGGGTTCAAGCCCTACATTGGATATAAGATTACTTGAGAAAATAAAATCTTTAAAAACATGAAATAATTATTTTTCCCTTTAATTTATATGTTTTGTTTTTGTTTTTTCAAATCACTGCTAAGTTGTTAGGACATAAGCCTTTAAAGTTGTTTGGACCCACTACTTAAATAGAATTGTTAGGTATTTGGGAACCACCATCTTCCAGTAATTCGCCAAAATGACCAACACAAAGGGAAAGGAGAGGTACCCGCTATATGTTCTCTAGGCCTTTTAGAAAACATGGAGTTGTTCCTTTGGCCACATACATGTGAATCCATAAGAAAGGTGATATTGTGGACATCAAGGGAATGGGCACTGTTCAAAAAGGAATGCCCCACAAATGTTACCATGGCAAAACTGGAAGAGTCTACAATGTTACTCAGCATGCTGTTGGCATTGTTGTAAACAAACAAGTTAAGGGCAAGATCCTTGCCAAGAGAATATCCGCATTGAGCATATTAAACAGTCAAAGAGCCGAGATAGCTTCCTGAAGCGTGTGAAGGAAAATGATCAGAAAAAAAAGGAAGCCAAAGAGAAAGGTACTTGGGTCCAACTGAAGCGCCAGCCTGCCCCACCCAGAGAAGCACACTTTGTGAGAACCAATGGAAAGGAGCCTGAACTGCTGGAACCCATTCCCTATGAATTCATGGCATGAGAACTGTAAAGAAAATAAAAGACCTCAGGATTGTAAAAAAAAAAAAAAAAAAAAAAAAATTGTTAGGTATTTCTTTCAGCCTAGGGGCATCATAAAAAATTTGAGGCATGAAGCCTTGAAACAAGAGAATTTGGGAACCTCTGCATTAACCACTTGCTAGAGGTCAGTGTGCTTGTCACCGACAATATGCAGGTTAATGAAACTGGGACTGCTAACACTGAGGAGTAGAATGTCTTTGGGTAATTAGACTTCCTTTTGCTTTTTCTCTAGTAGTCTATAAGCTCCTCAAAGGCAAGTCCTCTATCTCACTGCCTTTATGTGTCTTCAGTGCCTACGGTTCTGCCTGGCACATAGGAGGTTTTCAATAAATATGTGACTTACTCTGTATTTTGTCAATAATCTTTTTATGAATGATTTCCTAGTGTTACCATTGATTTACTCTGTGACTTTGGGCAAATCCCTACTTTTTACTGTGGCAGAAAAGTTCATATATTTTTTTAAGATTTTATTTATTTATCCATGAGAGACACAGAAAGAGAGAGGCAGAGACACAGGCAGAGGGAGAAGCAAGTTTTGTGCAGGGAGCTCGACGCGAGACTCAATTCCGGGTCTCCAGGATCAGGCCCTGGGCCGAAGGCGGCGCTAATCCACTGGGCCACCTGGGCTGCCCCAAAGTTCATATTTTTACAAAAGTTTATAGAGCTAAGCATTAAAGGAAAAACAAAAAACTTATCACAATTTTGGTGAATACTTAGCTAGTTGAGTAGGTAATAAAGATTCCTTCTTTAAGAAGTCTGCAAGAGGGGTGCCTGGGTGGCTCAGTCAGTTAAGATGCTGCCTTCAGCTCAGGTCATGATCCCAGAGTCCTGGGATCATGTCCCATATCAAGCCGTGTTGGGCTCCCTGCTCAGCAAGGAGTCTACTTCTCCCTCTACCCCTACTCATTTCTCTCTCTCTCACTTGCCCACTCAAATTAAAAAAAAAAATTTGCAAGAGCTGATGATAATCTAGATAGGTAAACTTTTTCTGTAAAAAGCTAAATGGTATTTAGCCTTTGTAGCCATAGTCTCTGTTATAGCTACCCGACTCTTATAGCATGAAAGTAGCCTTACATAATATAATGAAGAAGTGGTTTTAATATCTGTATTCTAATAAAATTTTACTTATAAACATATGGGATGTCTGGGTGGCTCAGTGATTGAGTATCTGCCTTTGGCTTGGGGCATGATCCCAGGATCCTCGGATTGAGTCTCACATTGGGCTCCTTGCAAGAAGCCTGCTTCTCCCTCTGCCTGTGTCTCTGCCTCTCTCTCTCTCTCTCTCTCTGTGTGTGTGTGTCTCTCATGAACAAATAAAATAAAATCTTTAAAAATACATATATAAATAGTGGTCTAGGTCTGGCCAAAGGGCAATGCTTTGGTGGCCTCTGATCTAAATTAAATTCTGCTCATAGAAAATTTGGTGATACCTAACAGGTAAAGTTAGGAACCATTGGGAAATCTTGTAGGTTGTCAGGAATTATGGTCACAACAGTGATACATGTTGCAATTTTATAAAGATTCCTGGAAGAAAAGGAATACATACCCACAGAGTCAAGTTTGTTGTGTTTATAGTGAGGAGACGGAGGCAAAAAGGACCCAGCCAGCCTTATTACCCACTACTCCCTTTAGTTTTATTTCAGCCAGACCATTCACTATTCTCTAAATAAATCTTATTCTTCCCCTTATTCCTTCTTTTGCTTAATTTGTTTCTTTCCTCTGAAAGGTATCTCTAAGAAAATTAATAAATGCTATGTGAAAATTTTATAAAAATGTCTCCAAAGTAGCTTTGATCTACAGTATGGGATAAAAGTCAGTCTGAATGGAATGTCAACATATGTATTTTTTTCCCTCAGCTTTTAGAATGATTCCATATCCACTAGAAAAAGGCCATCTATTTTACCCTTATCCGAGCTGCACAGAGACTGCTGATAGAGAGCTATTACCTAGTAAGTAAATATTCTAGTTTTCCTAAACTTAAAAGTAAGATGGTGCTTCATAGTATTTTCTCATAGTAAAATTGCCTTTGGTTGAAATTCAGGATACTGTTTAAAATACTATTTTAGTCATTTCTTGGATGTAGTTGCATAATTCCATTCATTTCCTTACATTTTTGGGATAAAATGCTGTGTGAGATACAATGAGAACACAAAAGTTGAAGATATTAAAAAGAGCAGTCATCTTACAAACATTTGAAGAAGAAATAATACCAATCCTTCACAAATTCTTTTCAAAAAAGAAATGAACACTTCTCAGCTTATTCTGTGAGACCAGTATTATCCTGATACCGAAACCAAAGGCATTACAAGAAAACTGTAGAATGATATCCCTCATGACTATAGACACAAACATGTTCAACAAAATACTAGCCAACTGAATCCAAATACATATAAAAAGGATTATGCTCCATGAGCAAGTGGGACTTACCTCACAAATGCAAGTGGTTTAACTTTTGAAAAGGTATTGCATCATGTTAAGAGAGTAAATGACAATGGATGCAGAAAAAGCAGCTGACAAAAATCCAACACCCATTCATGGTAAAAATTTTGAACAAAGTAGGAATAAAAGAGAATTTCCTTAACCTGATAAAGAGCATCTACTAAAACCCCATAGCTAACAGCATACTTAATAATGATTTTATGATTTAAACACTGAATACTTTCTCCCTAAGATAAAGAATAAGGCAAGGATATCTGCTCTCCCCACTTCTCTTCAGTGTTGTACTAGAGATCTTAGTGCAGTCAAGCCAGGATAAAAAAGGCATTCATGTTGGAAAGGAAGAAGAAAAACTGTCTTTATTCACAGATGACATCATAATATAGGAAATCTTAAGAAATTCAAAAAATACTATTAGATCTAAAAACAAGTTCAGCAAGGTTGCAGGATATGATATTAGCATATAAAACTCAGTTGCAAAAATAAATAAATAAATAAAAAATAAATAAAACTCAGTTGCATGTTTATATACTGGCAGTGAAGAATCAGTCCAAAAATGAAATTTAGAAAACATTTCTAATCACAGTAACATCGAAAAGAACAACCAATTTAGGAATAATTTAACAAAAGAAATACGTGGCTTATATATTAAAAACTACTTAATTTGCTGGGAGAAATTAAAGAAAATCTAAGTAAATGAGACATTCCATATTTATTGATTGGAAGACCCAATTTTATTTATATGGCAATTTTCTCCAAACTGATCTATAGATTCAATACAATCCCTATCAAAATCCCAGGAGGGATTTTGCAAAACTTGACAAGCCGATCCCAAAATTCATATGGAAAGGTAAAAGACTCAGAATAGCCAAAACAGTCTTTACAAAGAATGAAATTGGAGGGACTAAAGTTTCCAGTTCTAAAAGGAGCGTTGTGGACTTAGGGGGAGAACCAGAAGTATGTAGTGTTTTGATCTCTGAGAGTCCCATTGAGTCCTTGCTTTCAGAAGTCAAACTTCTCAAAAGAATGGTCTGTACTTTGTGTCAGCTGCCTTATCCATTTACTCTTCTTCTCTGTGAACTGGTAAATTTCTGTGTAACTTTTCTTTTTATGATTTAACCATTTAGAAAGCATGCTGAAGATTATAAACATTAGGACCATGTTTCCTTATGTGATATAAACCTGTGCCACAATTTTTACAGTTCTGGGGCCGTTAGAACTCAAGTCTAAGAAGAAAAGTTGCAGTTTTACAACCACCAAGTGTAGTTAGCTGAAAAGTTCAAACAGATGAAATTTTAGGAGAGATTATAGAAGTTAAGTATGCTGTTATTTTTCTCCCAGGGTCTTTTATTTTCTTCCATCCTCTGAAAAAAGTTATCTGTTTTTCCTTTGAACTCTCAAAGCACTTTGTGTACTTCTTAACCTCCCTTCTAGATTGTAAACTTGAAGGCCAGCATTCTCTTTATCATCCCTCATGTATCTCTCTAATGTTCACCATGAAAATTGAATTCAATAAATATTTTAATTAGTCAAATGTATTAATGTATTCTTTTTTTTCAGTTTCAGAGGTAGAGTTTAGCAATTCGTTGGTTGCATATAATACCCACCACTTATTACATCAAGTGCCCTCCTTAGTGCCATAAACGTGCCAAATGCATTGTTAGTACCCAACAAAAATATTAAATATTATTCCCTTTTCTCCTTATCCTACTCCAAACTCCCAAACTGCTCACGAGTTAATAGAAAGACTGACAATCGAAAAAGGACAAACATTATATGGTCTTGTTCATTTGGGGAATATAAAAATTAGCGAAAGGGAATAAAGGGAAGGGAGAGAAAATGAGTGAAAATATCAGTGAGGGTGACAAAACATGAGAGACACCTAACTCTGGGAAATGAACAAGGGGTAGTGGAAGGGGAGGCAGGGGGGTGGGGGTTGAGGTGACTGGGTGATGGACACTGAGGGGGGCACTTGGAAGGATAGGCACTGGGTATTATGCTAAATGTTGGCAAATTGAACTCCAATAATAAAAAATAAATTAAAAAAATAGAAAGACTGATAATGTGTTAAGTGCTGCATGTCTACAATAGATTATAAGGAAGCTGGAATGGGGAGTGCCTATATCTCTAAGGTCAGGGATGATTCCAAATCTGACTTGATTAACTTGAGAAATGGTGAATCCATCATACAGCAGGAGGAGGAGGTTTGGGAACAGGAGTTGGGGAAGTAAATAAATTCAGGCTTTGAGTATGTTGCATATGTAACACACTCAGTTGTGTGTGTGCATGTGTGTGTGTGTGTAATAAAAAATACTTTATTACATAATCTATTTAGCACATATGTATTTTAGCACATAGCACATTTCATACATCTCTAAATAATATATGGGCTTAAGATGCAGATCAAATGTATATATTATATAAATAGTGATTGTTGTAGGTATTCTTTGGGTACAAGGAATAGCTGTTTTAAATTGAAAGGGAATTTGTTAGAAGACTAGGATTATCTCAAAGAATCCAAAGGCAGCAATTACAGTTGGACCTCAGAAGGGACTAGAACCAGAAATTAGAAGGCTATCAGGATTTCCAGGAGTCACTTATCTGTATATCTCTATCTCTGGCTGCCTTTTTCCATTCTCCTGTTCTCACTTTTTCTCCTTCCACAATGTCATCTCCTCTCTGTATGAACTCTCATTTCTGCTTCTCTCAGTGTGTCTGCTTCACTTTTATATCTTTCTCTTTGTCGTTTGGCTTTTCCTTCTTAGACAGTGATGTAGCCAAACTTGATGCCTCCTACATTGCTCTAGTTTACATGTTATCAGTTCAAGCAAATAGTATAGCATGAATAATATTTCAACCCTGCTTCTGAAACTTCTGGGAGGGCGCCTGAGTGGCTCAGATGGTTAAGTGTCTGACTTCAGCTCAGGTCATGATCTCCAGGTCCTGGGATGGAGCGCTATGTCAGGCTCCCAGCTCAGCAGGGAGTCTGCTTCTTCCTCTCCATCTGCCTCTCCCCCTGTTTGTGCTCTTTCTCTGTCTGTCTCTCTCAAACGAATAAATTAAAAATCTTTTTTAAAAAATTTAAAAAAATAAAACTTCTGGGAGAATCTGATTTATCCAGGTGTTCATTCCTGGTCCAGTTAGTCATGGCCTAGGGACAGGTTCAGGTTGTGTAAACAGAATTGCCAGGGGTTCCAACATCTCTTTCTCTCTACATCTCTTTATCACCAAACCAACTTGGGAGCCTTCATTTTTCTAGGTATGGATGAGATCACTAAAGGGAGATTGTGCAGAGTGAGAAATAAACTGAGAGTGGAACCACAGGAGAACAAAAATGTCGAAGGAATGGGTGGCTGATAAGGAGTTCGGAAGATTCAGTGAAGGAGTGGTCAGGAGACAGGACAAGAACCAGAACTAGATAGGCTAGGAACTAAAAGGAGCAAAAAATTTCCAAGTGAGGAGGAGTATCTGATATCAAGGAAGGTGATTACTATGAAGAATCCATTGACTCTGGCATTTAAAAGGTCATTAGTGAAAGAAATTTAATTTTCTTTTCTAGGATGGTGCTGGTCGTAGTTCTTGTTGTTTTTCCATTTTAACAGAAACACAGGTATTTAAGACTAATGAATAGTTATGGAACATCAATATGCAAGGGTATATTATATTAGGTTAATACAGTTAGCCTAAAATAATGCCTCCCCCCCCCCCAATTACTGCAAAAGTTGCCTGATACAAGGCCAATTTTACATAGTGGTATGAATAAAATCAGGGTTATTATCATGTATTGCCAGAGTCACAGGCTACAAGAACAGAGAGTTTGCTTTTTTGACAGGCCTTTATTATTTCCAGGGTACTTCCACATTTGCAAATTCCAAGAGGTAGGAGAGGAGGAATATGCTGGGATTTTGTTTGATTATATTGTTTGTTCTGAGAGCATTTGTCTGTATCTGACAATGTAGAATGAACAAATTTTTAATAATGTGGAGTTCTAAAACCCAGGAGTACTTAATGTTTTTGTTTTCAATTCTCCTTCAACCTTGATAGGACTTACAACATTCTGGAATTTGCTTATGAACCTCTTAAGTTCAGACTTGAACTATTCCCTTAGTTCACATAGCTATTTAGTTGTCTTTTATGCCTCCTGATAAATTTTTCTCTACAAGCCAGTGATGAAATTTGAACTTTACTTCCAAGGGAGTGTTTCTGTACTAGTCATCCATTATACTGATGTATTAGCCAAACATTGACTGACAAATGAATCTACAGAAAGCAATCCAAGCCATAGCTTCTAATGTTTCTAAATTTCTTTTAAAAAAATTAAGATACAATGTGCTTTTACTTTAAATGTGACTCAACCCTCTGGAAATTTTCTAGATTTTTAATAAGTTCCATTTTTGGCATATACTTTTTGAGTGTAGTATAAGGTATAAAAAATATGGCTACCAAAGGAAACTTAGGTGTAATCTTCTCTGTGAATCATTATGTTGAAAAGAGTAAAATTTATAGCTGACCTTGATTCAGCACTGAATTAGTCATCCTTTACTTATGCAGGATATTACATCAGGAATTCCTGGGTTTGTGTCAGCCCTGAGTAGTCAACTTCCTGGACTAATGAAGTCCCAGAGTAGCTCTCAGTTTAACAGACATTTATTGAGCACCTACTGTGGGCCAAGCATGATAATAGGCTCATCTCAGCATTGCTGTTCAGGTGTTTTTAATCAAATTTCAAATGAGATATAAGTACTTGAATACTATTAGTAATGAAATATCCAATCATTAGAAAAATAATACCTGAGTTAATGTGTGAATAGGATAAGACAAGGGACTTTACTTATGTTCCCAATCCTAGCGCTTTGGTGTTCTAGTTCAATTTTTACGGTGCTTTATGAAATGCTACACATAGAACGTTTATTAAAACTGGATGAAATTGTGGTTCTGGGAAGTCTGCAACCATACATCTGTCTCTCGATCACTATACTTGTCTCTGAGCTCCCAAAGAACAAGAATTATAACAATTCACATTTAAGGACTTACAGTGTTCATCATAACAACTCCATAGCAACTATGAGAGGGTTTAGCAGCTTATTCAGGATCACACAGCTTATCAGTGGCAAAGCTCTTTTTCAAAACCACCTCAGCATGACTTTACAATTAATGTTCTTTCCCACGATGCCATCCTATTCCCAGTCCCCAGCAGTTATCTGGCTCTGTTGATACACTGTTGATGCTGGAATAAATTTAATGGATGACTTTCTTCTACCTTGCTTAGCCAGAGATGCCTTGTTCTTTTTTAAAGCAACTGTTTTCCTTTTGAGTTTCAAACTTTGAACACATTAAAACTGGCTTTTGCTATATTCTTAAATAAAATACATTTCTACCTTTTCTCCCTTGCAGCCTTTCATCATGTTTCTGTTTACCCAAAGAAGGAGCTTCCTTTCTTCATCCATTTCACAGCAGGACTGTGTTCTTCTACAGCAATGATAGCTCTTCTCACACACCAGTTTCCTGAAATCATGGGTGTTTTTGCTAAAGCTGTAAGTATGATCTCAAGGACTTGTATAGAGTATTTGTAAAACACACAAGAAACCATCTCTGATCTATTTGTGCTAAACCAGTTGATCAGTGGAAGATGTTTGTTATAGTGAATTACAGGAATTGATTTGTAAAGTTGCTGCCATAAATATGTCAAACATAAGTTTTTGGTGACTTGAGCTATATTTTTGTTGCTTAAAGAATACAACAGTATATAACATGGTAAAGTTGGTCTTTGTAGATCACTTTTGGTGGTAAAAATAGCAATTGTTACTAGCTAAGGAATAATCCAATTCTTTTAAATGCTTTCTTTTTGGCATTTAAAAAAATTCCCTATTTTGGAGATAATTCCCTATTTTGATTTTTTCATTTAAGTGAAATCATTAATTGTAAGGTTTGCTGATGGAGAATAAGTAGGTAAGATGGGACAGATGGAACATTTGCCCTGGGTACAGAATGTGCTGTTTCACTCAAAGCTTCTCCCTATTGTATCTGCATGTTCTTAATTGCCCTTCCCCAACCTTGGGTATAGAACCCTGTGACCTTTATTTTTATTTTTATCCTTTAATTTGAACTACTTCCCCATTTCCTGAGCTAGGTCCAAAAGGTACTTGAGGACTGATGTTAGAGAAAATATCCCATGATTCTTTTCTTTTCTTTTTTTTTAATTTATTTTTAATTTATTTTTTTATTTTTTAATTTTTTTATTTTCTCTTCTACATAAACTTAGTAATTACTGTCACTGGCTCAAAGTAAAATGATCAAAAATAAGTCCCTTCAAGTCACCAAGCCTTTAAGAAATGTGTCTTTCTTGTACATCTTTGCGTTTTTACCAGGTAATAATAGTTCAGGCCCAAAAGGAAAATGCTAATTCATCTGTCTCAAATTAAAAAGCACTGAGAACCATAGAAACACTAGCCCTTTGTAATTTCTACAATTTTTCTATATGTCTCCATTCTAACTCCCTATTCCTCAAAATTTCTTTTTCTGCCTTAAGAACAGTTTATTTTGTGCCTTAAAGATTAGTTGGTTTTCTTCTGGCACTAGGAGTAAAAGCACTGGTTTCCCTTTTTCCCTGAAGGTCAACTGGATAATGTGTTAAGTTGCCACTGGCTGTAGGCCTAGGAGTCTGAGACTGCACTTGATTCTGGGTCAGTCTTCAAGAATGACTTTCCACTGTTGCTCAGGGAGTATAGATATTTAGGTTGGAAACTGACTATTCTGTTTTAGTGTAAAAGGGAAGTGTAGTGATCATACCCTGTTGTTCAGAGTGGTGCTGACCAGGGAGTGATTGCATCTCAAACTGAAATGACCTAACTGTATAATCTGACATGGAAAAAAATTGACTGGAAGGGGAATCCTGTCCATCTAACAACTGGAAAGATATATGCAGCTGTGTATTTGAGATTGCAGGCAAGCAGTGGGAGAGATGGTCCTTAGGATTCTCTCAGGGCATCGGCAAAGAAGAAAAATTGAGTGAGGAGAAAGATTTAGAATCTGGAATCGATATGTAGCGATTGTTAGTGGTATACTTTCATGAGGTCCTGGCTAAAATTAATGCAGTGTTTTCACTGTCAACTCTATCCATTGATGTTAGTATATGGTGTCTGTCTTTACCTGAGACATGGCTGATGCACCAGAGAGCCTTTAAGATTACATAGCACAAGCACCTTAGCACTCCTCTAGCAGAGTCTGAGAGTGAACAATTATACATTTTAAGTGGAAGCTGTTTTTATAGACCAAAAGTTATTAATTTCCTGTGATTCTAGTTAATGAACAATAAATAGGCATTTATTTATCATCCTTTGATATTTGTATAAGTTGATGGTATAGAGTGAAAAATGTGTCTCACAGCAAACTTTTATAGCTACATTGTATCCAGTGGCCTTTACACATACATTTTTCATTCCTAAAAGCAAACTATTTACTCAAGGTACCTGAAGACCAATATTTAGCATGCAGCAGTAGCAAGGGCAGGTTCCATTGAAGAAATTATGGAAAATGGTTACATCTAGGCCATCTCCAGTTTACAAACACAACATATAAATGCCTGCCAGCCAGCCAGCCAACTAGGGAGCTGGGGGCTCAAATTCTTTTTCCTCCACTTAATGGTCTATGCAGTAGGAACTTCACCAGTACCCAGGAGCTTGTTAGAAAGGCAGAACCTCAGGCACCACTCCAAACTTCCTGATTCTGCCTTTGAACAAGACCTCCAGGTGATCCTATATTGCGGATTTAAAACTTGAGAAGCCCTGCTCTCCTCTATGCAATATGAGGAATTTAGACTGTCTAGATAGTGCCACCTTTTTAAGTTAGAGAAGGGGCAGCATTGCAGAATGGTAATGAGCATAAGCTCTGGAGCCACACTGCTTTGCTCTGAGTTCCAGCCCTGACACTTACTGGCTGCACAACTTCAGGTAAGTTACTTAACCATTTCTCCCCTTCTCTGTAAAATGAGAACAGTACTACCTCATAGGCCTTTGTGAGGGCTAAATGAGTTTAAGGTATGACAAGTGTTAAGAACCATGTCTGCCCATAGTAGAAACTAGGGAAGTGTTACTGTTGTCGCCACCTGTCATTGTCATCATTATCACCAAAGTGCAGCTGTGTTGAGAAATCCTACCCCCTTCATGTTGGGAGGAGCTGTGTCCTGATAGTAAACTTAAAATGTATTTTCCCATAGAAATTGCAATATAAATGGTGGTTAAGTATCATTTAAATATATTGCTGGTAATATTATCACAAATAATATGTGTATTTGTACTAATAAGAGTGGAGAAATGTTTCAGATTCTGAGTGCTGGCAAACCACTTTGTAGAACAGAAAGCACTGATAAATTGCAAACTGCCTATGTTAGGATTTTCAATTAGGTCAGATATTTGATAGCCAAATATAGTGGAAGTCATTCTATTTTGTAAACCAAAGCAATTCAATAAAATTTCCTAAATTCTTTCCATTGTTATCATGGTTTCTTCCTCATCTAATACTCTTTTGTATTGGCTCATATGCTAGAGTAAATTTATTTTGAATTTGTTAAAATATGTTACAAAATTGCTTTTTTTTTTAAGATTTTATTTATTTATTCATGAGAGACAGAGAGAGAGAGAGAGGCAGAGACACAGGCAGGGGGAGAAGCAGGCTCCATGCAGGGAGCCCGATGTGGGACTCGATCCCGGATCTCTGGGATCTGGCCCTGGGCCAAAGGCGGCACTAAACGGCTGAGCCACCCGGGCTGCCCAAAATTGCTTTTTTGTGAAGTCAGGTCTAGGGATTAATGATTTTTAATAATCCTGACTGTATATCAGATTGAGATAAATGGGAGGGTACAAACTAGAATGGCTAGTGGTTTTTTTAATGCTTCATCTTTTGTATGATATGAAGCTACGTGGAATAAGGCTTTAGTTTCAGAAAGTTAGGACTTTTTTCTTGATTTTTTTTCTGCTGGCTGAGATGAAAACCAAGTCTGACATTCAACATAGAGCAATAAAAAAAAAAAAAAAGCATAAATCCCTGGAGATGTGGAATGTGCTGATATCAGAGCTGATACTCCAAGGCCAGAATTCCTGAAAAAGGAAAAATTGCTTTTAAGTGGTAGGTCATTTTCTCACCTGCTTTGAAGCCTGCTGGGTTAAATATGAGAGTTCAAAGTAAGGGTAGCCAGCAAACCAAATGAACTGGAATCTGATTCTGCTTATCTGAAAGGAGCTTCTTTATTTAAGAGCTGCACTGCCCTCTCCTTAGAGAACCAATCTTCATTTAGCCTGGCCCCTTTCATTTCTGTCCTGCAAGAAAAGCTTTCTTGTTAGTAAGCCTTGGGAGGGCGTTATCACAGCAGTGAAGACTACAGATGGTCTTTGGGGATTTTAGTAACTTACTGATGAATTCAGGCTTGTGGCATGTGACTTTAGTATTTTGAACTCAGAAGTGTGTTTGAATATAAAAAATCACTAGTTGGGTTTTAATTGAAATAGGATAGATAGCCTTAGCAACTTGGCAGAAAAAGGTGTTCATGGGTAAAGACAGGAATCAGAAAGATTCCTAAATAAATAGTTTGTTTCACTAAAGCAAAACTTTATTGAAATCTTTTTCACTGAACACATATTGTAGTTGTGCTGAGGTGGGAATGGCCCTGTTTCCACATATTTTTACTAATCTTTATGTGGGAAAATGTGGTTGGACATGCCAGTGATGAATTTCTGAGCAACTCATAATTGGCTGGCTCCACTGTAACTAGGGCCTAACAATCTGCTTGATTAATTCTTTAAGGACTACATTAGCCAAGTTGTATGATTTCCAAAGATATAGAAGGTCAGATGTTATACTAACAAAAGACCTTTCTACAGAATGTCTCACTGGGATTTCTTCAGCCCCTTCCCAAAAATAATTAACATTTTTCTCCCCAAATTACATTTTAAAAAATAATAAGCAGAAATAAATGCCACATGTGTTTTACTGAATAGTGATAAAAACTTTTGAGGTTTGTACACTATTCTCATTATTTTTTTCCAGGGCAAAGATCATCTTCATACCTAGGGGAGTTGATAATTATAACTCTATATTGATATATGCCAATAGAAAAAAATATATTATTTCTAAAGTTTCCTAATTTTTCCACTGTCATAACCAGTGACATGAAATCTGTTCATAGGTGAAAGTAATTTTTTATATTCTCCATATGATTTCATTCATACTAAAAACCTATGATAGTTGTATCCCTCTTTATTAAATATATAGGCCACATTCAGAAATTCAACCAACAAGTAAAACAAGTTTCTTCACTTTGTTTGAAAATGGATTACTTTTCCAAGCTGTGAGGCTTCTTTAGTTCCTAAGAACTGACATAGTTTTAAAAACATTTTGAATTGTAACCAAGCTTATATTCCCCATAAAATATTGTTCTGTAACCATGTTATTTCCACAGTAGGATATCCAAGGTATTTTCCAGAGATTATAATGATAATAAAAGGAGCCCATTGTGTGACAGGTCAAAAAACTAAATGTTTACATACATACAAATGTTCCTTTGTTAGTACCACTGAAATCTTTTTTTTTTAATTGTCTATTTTTTTATAATAAATTTATTTTTTATTGGTGTTCAATTCGCCAACATACAGAATAACACCCAGTGCTCATCCCGTCAAGTACCACTGAAATCTTTCTGTGGGCAGTCTACCATATTCCAATTTTGATTTTCTTAATTGGGATATTCCTAGCAAGAGAAAAGATGTTCTCTCCTCCCACTAAGGGCATTTCTCTATGCCTCTTTCTCACTGTTCTCCTTCAAAAAAGAACCAGACTGAAAAGTTTGTGAAATTGCTGATGTTCTTCTTTATCCCTATTTTCTGATTACTAGACTCTTCTTTTCAAAGAGGAGGGGAATAAAGAACAAAAGTTAAGACAATGTACTTTTTTTAGCATATGTTTATACCCCTTCCCCAGGGTCTGGTTCAGTTTTGAAGTTTGTGGAAAGCACCCTCTTTCCCTATTAACATGTGCCTGTCAAATCTGAAGTTCACAAAAGCTCTCCCTGAATTTATTTGGCAGTATATTTAATCATCGTTTCCCCCTCAAAGTTAACGTCTCAGTGCCAAAGTTTAGGACATCCTGTCACTGACTGCTACTGATATATTGATTGCTTAATCATTAGCACTTGAGGCAAATGGACTGCATAACAGTTTTCAGAAGAGCAGTGCTTAGATATTGATGTCAGTTGCTCACTCCAAACCCATTACACAAGTGATACTAGAATTCACATTAGGAAATCTACTGATTTGTCTTTTAGAAAACATCTTTGTTTTTTGCAGACCCAGCAAAGTTCTCTAAATGGAGAGAATAATGGGATACAGAATAAAATTATAATCTTGAGGAATAGTTTTTATTGGCTTCTTTCTTGAGTCGAACTTTGCTCCTTCTCCCACCAATTAAATTTCTAATGCTCCAGAGAACTAAATTTGTATGGCTACTTAATATATTAACGATTCTAAACCATGGGTCATTTAGATTTCAGTTAGTTATTATCTTTGTTCTTAAGAGTGTATACTTAGACTCTCATTTATTCTTACCTGAGCCATTGGAAGACAGATTGTGGTTTTCCAGTGTTTTAGATAGAGAAGTTTAAAACATTCAAGTTAGTGATTTACTTAAAATCACACAATAGATAGCCCATTAGTCATGATATAGATTCTTGGTTTCAGTAATATGTCACGTGACAACTCAGGCCATAACAAGTACAAAAGAATACATTTCAAACTAAATATGGTAATGATGAAGGGATGTAGAAAGATGGAGTGGTGATAGTAAAGTAGTTTTGCTAGGGAAGTCTTCCTTCAGGAGATGAATTTGGAGAAGAGTTTTAATTATTTATTTTTATTATTTAAATGTTTTAAAGAGATTATTTATTTGAGAGAGAGAATGAGCATGAGCAGCAGGGGGAGGGGTAGAGAGAGAGAGAGAAGCAGACTCTCTGCTGAGCAGGGAGCCCTATGTGCCACTCCATCTCAGGACCCCGGGATCGCGACCTGAGCCAAAGGCAAAGAGACGCTCAACCACTGAGCCACCCAGGTGCCCCTGGAGAAGAGTTTTAAATGAAAAGCCGATAGGGATTTTCAGAAGATAGGACACTTAGGTTGCAGAAATGCTTACTGAAAAATAAAAACATCAGTAGACAAACTGGCTGAAAAACTCTTCACTCTTCACAATACAAGCCTATTTGATGAACTCTAATATTTGATGAACTGTGATGCTTTAAGATAAAGAATGCCCATTTGCTTTTCTATCTTTTAAATGGGTTCACTTTAATTTCATTCCTATTCTTGCGAGTAAGCCACTTAAGAACAAAGAACACTGTTTGATTTCTATCACCTACTCAGACAATGGTATAAAGTACTTCAGCCTTTCTAACTGTCTGAAATGTACAGTGATACCAAAGAAACAGTAGGTACTGGTTTTTTTTTTTTTATTTTTATTTTTATTTTTATTTATTTATTTATGATAGTCACAGAGAGAGAGAGAGAGGCAGAGACACAGGCGGAGGGAGAAGCAGGCTCCATGCACCGGGAGCCTGATGTGGGATTCGATCCCGGGTCTCCAGGATCGCGCCCTGGGCCAAAGGCAGGCGCCAAACCGCTGCGCCACCCAGGGATCCCTAGGTACTGGTTTTTAATGAATCAGAGGGAATTTGATTGACTCTCTGAAATGTTAAAAACAAAACAAACTTTTAGTATAAAGCAAAATGCATACCCCATGTTTTAATATCACTCTTCTCTCAAAGTCAGAGGGTAAGTTTGAAGGATTATCGGGGGAAGTTTAACAGAACAAAATAAACTTTTGGTCTAAAATATAACTTGTGAGAATTTTCTGGCTAACATGGGAGTTTTAGGTAGCAGATGTACTTCTAGTAGTTATGTCAGTAGGTAGGAAACTTAGGTGTGTTCTCTAATGCTGATGAGGCCTCAACACAAGATTAGCTATTAATATTCTTTCTGAATTTGAGGAAAAAATAAAATTATCTTAGTTCTATAATGACATTAAGATTGCCTTATGTCCATCTCTAACAGCCATCTTCAAGAAAAGAAATTATTTGGGCTTCAGATGCTGCTCAACAAAATTAAGAGAACTGATATTCAAGAGAATTCAGACCACATATTCACCCTCTCACCTCATCCTATAATTTCAAGCATTCTGAAAATGAAACGTATATGTATTCTTCAAAGGGTCGGAGAGGGCTCTATTCTTTTTTTTTTTTTTTAAGATTTTTATTTATTCATGAGAGACCCAGAGATTGAGAGAGAAAGAGAGAGAGAGAGAGGGGCAGAGACACAGGCAGAGGGACAAGCATACTCCATGCAGGAAGCCTGTTGCAGGACTCGATCCCGGGACCCCACGATTGACGCCCCGAGTCAAAGGCAGACGGTCAACTGCTGAGCCACCCAGGTGTCCCAGAGGGTTCTATTCTTATTGAGCACTTACAAATTACCAGTAGGATATACAGAGAGAAGCAGTTTGGGGAAGAATTCAGAAGGGAGCATATTCTCACACCCTCTGTTAGGAACATGCCAGCTCTTGTTTTCATCTATTCAAGATGCCAGAGTCCCACTTTCTTTGTGAAGCCAGAGTTCAAGCTTTGACTCCCAGGTTAGCAGCAGCTTTACAATTAAATTTTAATCCCTTAGTGTTTGTTAGACTCCCATCTAGAGTATAGCTACAACTATTCTTGGCAGGCAAATACATTGCTGTGTTTCCTGCAGTCACAGTGAGATAGAAGAATGTTCTCTGGCTGGGTTGTAGATGAAGGCACTTCACTAATCTTACGCATAATTCATCCTTGGTTGCTGGGGTACTCGGAGTTGAAACTTTGCCCTCTGATAAAATTCAGCTGGATTTTTTATTTATTTGACTCTGATCCCTTTGGATTTGGCCCTTATTGGGAGCCTAGGGATTCTAATTCAACTAAGCCCTAGCTGTGTAGACTTTTCTTATTAATTTGCTCTTAGTGTATTTTAGTTATTGTTCAGACTGCCGTAAACAACAACAGCAACAACAGCTGCACTAAGAACATGCAGTTCAGAGGCCTGGAGACCCTGAAGAGATTCTTCTTTCAGTATTGGCTTATTGACTGGAAGGACTCCAGTAGGGCTTATCTTAGTTTGTTTTCAAAGTGTAGTTTTTAAAGAGCGTCTGCATTTCAAACTATGTGAACTCTTGTTCTATAGCATGCCAAAGTATGATAATGATTATTCTGTAATATACTCCACATTTTTGACATTCAAATTCATTATATTAATATGTTACTGTTGATGGACTTGTTGCTTCCTTCATTTATTCAATGGACAGATATGTGTTGGGCACGTTTACAAAGTATAAAATACAGTGTGTGTCCATAGGTACCTTGTAGTCTGGCAGCGGGGAGTTTGAGACAGGCAAGGGATGTATTAGTTATAAGACAGAAGCTACTACCACAGCAATAGATTAGCTCACCCTTGCATGTTTGTTCATTTGATTGGAAGCGACTGAGGAATTACTTTCACGTGCCTCACATGAGGTGTAGTGACCTAAAAAGTCATCTTCAACTCAGAGAAGACTTTCCTTTTTAGAAGACTCTGTTTAGTTAGGAGCCCTTTCAGTCACACAAGGAAGATAGAAAGAGGAGCCCTATTATCTTTCAAACATGAGACTTGTAGGACTTTTATCTTAACACCTAACTGACAAAGTTCATTTTTTTTTTTTTGGAGATTATTTATGTATGTATGCATGTGAGAGGGTGGAAGCAAAAGGGAGAAGCAGACTCCCTGCTGAGCAGGGAGCCCAATTTGGGGCTCCATCCCAGGACCCTGAGATCATGACCTGAGCCAAAGGGAGACACCTAACCTACTGAGCCACCCAAAGGCCCCATTCATGTTTTTATAAACAGTGGTATTTATTATATTTATCTGAATAGTTTAAGACTATCAAAAAATGAAGCGTTCCACAATTTAGAATTTAAGTAAGAAATGTCTCGCCTCAGATTCACATAGTAGCTGTCACTTCTTCATTTTCATCATCTTTTGTATCCTCTCATTCCCTAATAAGGACAGATTGACAAGGGGTATGGGGCATTCTGGTTTAGAAAATGAAATAACGTGATGTCATTGTGAAGCAGAATGGGATAGCAAGAGTTAGAACTGAAATTACTCGGGTCTGTGGTCATGAGGGAGAGACGAGAAAGAGCTATTCAGAACTTCCCAGAGCCTACTGTTAATGTCAAAGCTGTGTCCTGTAGTCACTGATTCTGAAAACCAGTTAATTTTTTAAAAATAATAAAAGGAGGGCAGCCCGGGTGGCTCAGCGGTTTAGCGCCGCCTTCAGCCCAGGGCATGATCCTGAAGACCCGGGATCGAGTCCCATGTCGGGCTTCCTGCGTGGAGCCTGCTTCTCCCTCTGCCTGTCTCTCTCTCTCTCTCTGTATTTCATGAGTTAATAAATAAAATATTTAAAAAATAATAATAATAATAAAAGGATATTGGGGTAGGCACTGAAATAAGGTTCCTTTTCCTTCTCTTCCAAGCTGAATTTTGCTAATCAATTCTGCATCCTAGATGATTCTACCTTTTTATAGGGGAACCACCAAGATTTTCTAAGTAACTAAAAAATATTTCCATTCTTTATTGTATCAAGCAAGTATATGTGCTAATTGGATCACTGGGTATATGACCTTGGAATACAGATTTCAGAATAGGAATAGGACCTATCCTTGGGGAGGTTATACTAATTAGGCATGTAATCAATAAAATATAGTGAAATGATGGAAGTATATGGAGTAGAAGAGTAGGCCCGAGATTATAGTAGGGGGTCAAAGAGTATACTGATTTAACCCAGTGTAGTAGCAGAAGAAAGGAAGTGAGACAGTTTGAACAATGACTTGGAGGCAGAAGACTGCAGGTCAGGCTTTGGAATTTACTGGTGACCATTGGTTCTCTAGCAATCCATCTGAGCTTGCTACATCTGCTGGAATAAGTAGAAATTATTATTCTTTGGGTCAGTTAACAGAATAGATATCTCCAAACAGTGAATTAGATGCATGATAGCATCTTCCAATTCAGAAGTCTAATTTGTTACATGCTAGTAAGGAGGCACATTCTGGGTTGTAAGAAGCCCACTTTCATCCATTCACCTGTATTCTAGTTTAGACTAGACCATGTCTGCCAATATTAGGTCTCTAGAGAAAGAGTTAAGTCAATTCCAGGCCCCCTGAGCTCCTGGCTACCACCTTCTCCCATAGGACTTGGACAAAGATAAGGAACACAGTTACTTAACTTTTATCTTTCAGATGGCATTGAGAGTAACCATATCTGTTGTTTGGCCTCAAGCGCCATACTGAATTTTTTTTTTAATTGCTTTTGAGCAATAAATTTTCTTTGGTCGCTTAACCAGTCATACAAGTTGAGACTTCTATCTTGATGTCTATTTTATACTATCTGCTCTGGGAGAACAGTTGAAAACTAATAAGTCAGTTAGATATTTTATGAGTATCAAAATCTCTTCCATTCAGAAATGTAGGGGGATCCCTGGGTGGCGCAGCGGTTTGGCGCCTGCCTTTGGCTCAGGGCGCGATCCTGGAGACCCGGGATCGAATCCCACATCAGGCTCCTGGTGCATGGAGCCTGCTTCTCCCTCCGCCTGTGTCTCTGCCTCTCTCTCTCTCTGTGACTATCATAAATAAATAAAATAAAATAAAAATTAAAAAAATGTAAATAAAAAAACCAGTATGAGCAATCAGCTTATGTCAGATTCCATGGGCTTATGTTACATAGGGAAATTATAGTGCAACCTGAAACATGCTTCTTCATGAATTCAAAATGGTATCACAGTTACATTCACAGTTGAATGTAAACCCTTGGAAAAAAAAAAAAAAAAGAATGTAAACCCTTGAGCTTTCCTATTGTGAAGGGTTTCAGAAATCACCTTTTATAAACTGCCTAGGGAAGGAGGAAAAAACTAAGATGATACCAACAAATACTGTCACTGTGTGAGTGGCTGCCTCCCAGCACCAAATTGTGCCAGTTCAGTAAAGCAAACAATTAGGATACTGTTCACCTTTTGGCTTATTCAATGGTATATATGTGTGTGTGTGTGTGCTGGGGAGGGGTGTGTATTCTAATATAGTTGACCCTTGAACAACACAGTTGAAAATCCACTTGTTATTTTTGACTTGCCAAAAATTTATTGTTGACTGGACACATATATTGTATGTCATATATATTATATACTGTCAATTTATTGTTGACTGGACACATATTGTATGTTGTATATATTACATATTCTATACTTTATTATATACTGTTACATAATATATATTAAGTATATATTATATACTTAATTATATACTTATAATTAAGGAAACGTTATTAAGCAAATTATCAGGAAGAATAAAATATATACTTACAGTCCTGCACTGTGTCTATAAAACAAATCTGCATAGAAGTAGACCTATGTATTTCCAACCTGTGTGGTTTGAGGGTCAACTTACTCTTTCTGAAAGAAGCACAAGGAAAGTACCGTGGAAGAACAAGTTGTTTGTGATTTTTGTACTCAAAAATTAAGAAAGCTCAGTAAGGAAATATGACAGGAGCCTGGTAAATAGCTCGGTTTTTACCTTGACAAATGCAAGAAGCCAGAGACCTAACTGAAGTTAGGATATCGGCATTTATCTCTTGTTCCTGGCAGCCACTCTATCTAGCAGCTTGTAGTGCACAAGAACTGTCTTCTCCCTTATCAGTGAACTGGTTTGTCATCCCTAAAGCTTTTTCATTGCTCTCCTCCCATTCACTGTGGCCTCATACATGATGAACCTACTCACTGCAAAAGTCCCATATATCATACGGGACATCAAGGCCTGTCAGATTCTAAGGTGGGAAGTAAGGGAAAAAAACCACATATTTTTAATTTTAGTTTTTTTTCTTTTACATTGTAATTTCTTAAGAGTTTGGTTTGATTTGTGCCATTTCTGGGCCTATAAGCCTCCCTAATGCATCACAGTTCTGGATAGAAAATTTCGTATCTCGGGCAGCCCCGATGGCGCAGCGGTTTAGCGCCGCCTGCAGCCCCCGGGTGTGATCCTGGAGACCTGGGATTGAGTCCCACGTTGGGCTCCCTGCATGGAGCCTGCTTCCCCCTCTGCCTGTGTCTCTGCCTCTCTTTCGCTCTCTCTGAATAAATAAATGAAGGAAGGAAGGAAGGAAGGAAGGAAGGAAGGAAGGAAGGAGAAAGAAAATTTCATATCTCTTATTTAGCCTAGAACCTTAAATGCTAGTGAGTTGTAGTTAACACTTAGCAGTTGTTAGGGTTTGCAGTGAAGCTCTCTTTTCGACCCTGTGCATATAACAAATGGACTCGTCCCTGTGCTTTCCCATCAGTGCCCCTGCATTGATGGACATAGATCAAGATGTTGTGCGGCCCTGCAGGGGCTCTGCACCATGTGACAGTCGAGGCTCATGCAGCTAGTTCACATTATTTCAGCCCTTATCTCAGCGTTCTCATTTCTCTGTCGTCCCCAGTGTATATAATATGTACTGGCTTGAAATTCCTTATATATTGCTTGCACATTCTTGCTCTTACGTTTCAGCGCATACCAGTTCCTTCGCTTTAGCACGCCTTCTCTAACTCCCCTCCACCAGTCCATACCTTGTCTTTTAAAACTCCATCTCAGAAGTCACCCCTGTGGAAAGGCTGATTAATCGCCTCCACCCGATTGCTGTATTCAGAGACTTCTGTTTCTCAGCCCATTCTTCAAACTGTTTTTCCTTTGTGATTGTTGCTTGTGTACCTTGTCACCCAACAAGCATAACTATCCTAGGAATGATGATTTTCCTGTTTCCCCTTGTCTATTACACACAAACATTTTGGAGGCCTACTGACAGCCTTCTTAGTTTCCCCAGAGTTCTAGTCCTCCTTCCACACCCTTTCCCTTTACATCATAGCTAACTGCCTGGAGGAACAGGGCACGTGTTCAGGGCTCGGCCTCCACCTCAGCATGTGTGTGGCAGCCCGCTGAATAGGTCCCAACAAATGGGAAGGATTTAACCCTTCGGCTTGGCAGCCTCTGCATTCTCCTCAGACACCTTCAAGAAGTAGATATGGGATCAGAAATAGGTCTGGAGACAGGAGCAGGGAAATTTTTAATGAAGGCTTTTTCCTTCCTTTTTACACAAGACCCATGCAGCTGCTGTCGGCAGCAGCTCACCCGACACTCTCCTGCTCTGCCTCTTTTCCAGGAGTCAGGGTTAGTTTAAGAAAAAGCCTTTTGCTAGAAGCCATGACCTCGTACTTTTATCCCCTCCATCTGGTGTGCGGCCTCATGGGGCTGTGCTGCTATGCAGGAGGTGAGCAGTGGAATTCTTTAGATGATGACTTCTGAGCCCACATGCGGAGGCAGTGGGGGTGGGGAGCAGGGAGAGCAGTGAGAGCCAAGATCGATGGACCAAAAAGTAAGGTTTGCTCTGGGACAGATCCTGACTATAGGTAGACTGTTTTCATGAGGTGTCCTTCCCCTAGCTCAAGTGGGGGCCCGGGTCTATGATGGATGAACACTGTGTTCCTGCAGTTTTCCCTTCTGCCTTCACAGTTGGGGTGCGCAAGTGGGATAAGTTGGATATGTGCAGGCTCAGGCTGTTTCTGAAGGAATGCATTCCAGGGTTGAACAGGGAAGGGTTCCCCTTGCACACGTCCTCTCTTGGAGCTGCTTTGTCTCACTGTCTTGGACCTAAACAGAAGTCCAGATTTTGAGTGAGGGCGGGAGGAGGGGTTGAGAGCAGCAAAAGTTTTTGATCAAGTAAGAATCTGTTGTCTGCCTCATCTTGTAGAGGTTTCTCTGCAGGGTGAATTCTCCTTGCCATGGTGTAGATAAATTACTTGTCTCAGCTAGAGATCCTAGGACTTTTACCAGGCCTTGAGTAGGCATCTTGCCTGGGATAGGATGGGTTTTTAGCACTCTCATTCCCTGTTCTTACTTTCCTAGCCCAGGAGTTGACAGCATTAAAAAAAAAAAAGAGTGAAATCTCAAAGGAAATTCTAAGAAATACTTCAGAGGCCCAAAACCTTAACAGTTTTCTATCATGGCTTCTCAGGACTACTTGTACTCTGCACACTCAGCATCACTTTAAAAGAACTAGATAAAATTAAAACAAATGTTTAAGTGTTAATCTGAAGAAGAAGAAGAAGAAAAAAAAAGAGAGAAAGCACTAGGAGCCAGAGTTGATTAAATGCAGACTGCTTAGTGTAGTGATCATTTTGTGGTGGTGGAAATAGTGGCAGAAATGACAGGGGATTCCTTGATGTGGCTAGAGAAGGCCTAGGCTGTTTCTTTTGTAAATTCTGCTCACATATACTCTCCTCAATATTTTGTATCAGTGTCTGTTCTGAAGGGGCTGGGACTCTGGCCCTTCCAGCCAGAGGCATGTTCTCAGGCTTTGAGAAGAACACACAAGATTTGAAGTGAGAAGCCCTGGATTTGAGTTCTGTCTGCACCACTCAGTATCACATGACCTTGGACAAATCACTGAACCTTTCTAAACAGCACCTGTACAGCGAGAATGTCTCTTGCCTTACAGGGTGGCTGTGAAAATTATGTCCATGGTAAAGCATTTTGTACCTGAAAATGCTTCTTACAAACATCACAGTTTTTCTTGGGGAAACTCCACCTTGAAAGTTGTCAGTAGGACAATGTGGATTAAATGTTCTTCCCTGGGGCCCTTGCGTGACTCAATGGTTGAGCGTCTGCCTTAGGTTCAGGGCGTGACCCCCATGTCCCACATCGGGTCCCCACAGGGAGCCTGCTTCTCCCTCTGCCTGTGTCTCTGCCTCTCTCTGTGTCTCTCATGAATGAATAAATAAAGTCTTTAAAAAATAAAAAAAATAAATGGTCTTCCCTTTTTATTCACTCAGCCTTTCTGGTCAGGCTTGCTTTCAGGGGCTGGTGGTGGTGAAGTAAAGTCACTGGATTTCAGCTCCTTTGGGTCAAAGAAAGAGAACTTCTGTGTCTAGCTGCTCCACCCATAGACTCATAGGCCTAACGGAAGTGAACACACAGTAGTTCAGAGTTAGGGGGCCCAGGGGAGAAAGCTTCACTTGCTTTTTTCAACTCTAGGATGACTAAAATGTCTTACGTGAGGAAGAGCCACAAAGCTGCTCAGGGATAATTTAAGCCATGAATGGGAAGTGAAAACATATACTTAAAAACTGTCCCTCTCTGAGCAGCCTGGGTGGCTCAGCGGTTTAGCGCCGCCTTCGGCCCGGAGTATGATCCTGGGGACCTGGGATCGAGTCCCGCGTTGGACTCCCTACATGGAGCCTGCTTCTCCCTCTGCCTGTGTCCCTGCCTCTGTCTCTCCTGAATAAATAAATTTTTAAAAATCTTTAAAAAAAAAAAAAAAAAGAAACAAAAAACCTGTCCTTCTCTTCTTTCCCTTTGACCTTTTGGGTCAGGGACAGGCATATTACTGACACACCACTGGCTATTGCCTGAAACCTGCCAGTCACCCAAAGGGAATAACAGCTTCTAGGAAAGTTCCATTCAGTGCAGCAACTGTGACATATTTACCTTAGTAAAGCCACTGCTTGCTCCCCTCCAGTACCTCTCTCCGGAGGAGATTATCTCGGGTACCCAAAGCTATCCTTGTTAAAAATAACAGGTCTTGGTCAGTAGGCTTGGTAATCCTACCTCGTGTAGTCCTAGGAGGCTGCCCCATCAGTCTTAGCACACAGGGCAGGAATTGCACCACCTCCAGCATGAACCAGCCATGACAAGTCCCACGGTTTTAGCCATTCTGCTTGGGTGGCAATTGTCTCCTGTTGATTTCTCCTCTCTATGCCCTTTCTGCATCCTTTTCCTGCCACCTCCCAGGGGAATACCCGTCCCCAAACCACAGAGCTGCTTGCATATTAATAATGGACCTTCTTAATATTCCTTTGTGATGGCTGAATCTCTGATGTTGGTATGATTTTTGAAGAATTTGACCGAAATCCAGTTGCTCATTTTATTGTTGGGGAGAGGGAGGAGGACTAGAACTCTGCTGCGGCCTGGGAGAAGATAGTGTATGTCCACAGAAGCGCACCTCATGTGTGTGCATATCCTCAGCGTTGTGTGCAGGCTCACAGAAGGAGCAAAGAGTGGAAAGGAAGCATCTTTCTTGTTTTCCAACATTGCTTCAAAGGTGCCCAACTCCCATAGTAGCAAGCATTTCCTAAGTGGAAAGTGGGGGCAGAGGCCTCTGCCAAGGCCATCAATAACCAGGTGTGAGCTACAGGTCTCCGTGTAATGTGAAGCTTTCCCGTATTTCATTTCTGCACCCAGGGGGCGGCTCTGCAGGATTGCTTACGGAGAGCTCTGTGTCTGGCACCTCTCTCCACAAGGCCCAGGAGCCCAGGGTCCCACGGACCTGCCCAGGAATGCATCACATTATTCTCTGGTGCTGTAATTTGGCTGCAGGAGCAAGGCTGACGGCCTCCCAGGGATGAGAAACATACTCTCCCTGGTGTCCTCCCTTGGGCTTCTGCCCTATGACCACTGAGGGTGTTTAAAAACCTCAGAAAAGACTGAGAGGGAAAAAATCCTGATTATCTCTCTTCTGTTAAGCCATGTAGAAACCAATGTCCTGAGTGGATCTGAGAATTTGGTGAAAGACTTAGGGGTTGGTGTTCTTACTACGGGAGGTGAGAAAAAGGAGAAGAAATTACACTCTGCAGTAGAGAGGAAGAGAAATGAGGCCATGAGTGGTCATGAGTCAGACCTACAAGATTTTCTACAAACAGACGTTCAGGGCCAGGCAGTGTTTAATTTTTAAAAAATAATCCCAAGTCCCTGATTTCATTTTTCCAGCATCATTCTAAGAAAGCATATAGGTTTGTGCTATTATTCAAGGCTAGCAATAACAGACATTGGCTCTTATCTGCACGACTAGGTTAAGGCTGGCTTTCTTACTTGTACGTGATGGAAACTGGCCACAGGCTGTGCAGCCGAGGTACTTCAGCCATGTGCCTTCTCTATAAGAGTCTAAGACTTTTAAAGGATGGAGATCATGTCTTTGAAATTAACTTTGTATCCAAATAGCGCTTTCTGCAATGCATTCTACTAAATATTAAAAGTGTGAAGAAATGAGGACTGACACGAAAGAGTGTCCGAGAGGAGAGGGGCTAGGAGACAGCTGCAAGAGGGACAGACCTCTATTGACCCAGAGAAGGGGTAGGAGAGGGGGTTAGAGGCAGTGAGTGGGTGACAGCAGAACCAAACGGAGCCCTGATTGCACCAAATGCAGCTCTCCTTTTGCTGCTTGTTTCAAATAAATTAGTTTGTTTATTGCAGAATGGATGCCAGTTGTCTAAAGCCAATCAGAATGCAGAGGCAAGCTAAGAAATAAGAGGAAAAATCACTTGTTTGGCCATCATTCCTTCTTGGGACCACATAGCCTCTGTAGTGGGACTAACATGGACCTCTTTTCTCTCACTGTCCACTCTTCTGTTCAAATATCTTACTCTCTGGACAGCTTGTTCTTCTCTTAATCGTTTATAGGAAATTGTAAAACTTGGACCTCTACAAACTAGAATTGGAGGCTAGGAGAAGCACAGAGCAATAATGAGATGCCAGCTCCTTCCACAGGGAAGGAACTGAAAAGGAATAGGTGACAGAACATAGGCAGATTGAACCTGGGTTGAAGTCCCAGAAATGCCTCCCTCTCAATGATGTGGTAAGCCGAGCATTCTTGTGAGAGCAGGGGCTGACCAAGACCTGAGGCTCTACCCAGAGACAGTACCCTTATATAAATTCCATCAGCTCTATTCTTGATTCAGACTTACTATGACCCTCTCACCTTCCCACTACCCCAAGGCTTTCTTCCTCCTCATCCCAGCTCAAGATGTCAGAAGCTCTTCTCTTCCCCTCCTGTTTCCCCCTCCCTAATCCCACCATTGGCTCATCAGTTATCCAGTTGACTCTACTCTGCAAAGAAGACATTCCCCTGGCCTGACTCACTCAGTCCCATTTCTCCACAGGAATCCCCTCACCGCAGACCACAAGGGCCCTGACTAGCTCATGTTTTGTGTTAATAGATGTGAAACCGGAGCAAACCCCTCACCAAAAGAAAAACCACCCTAAACTCTCCCACACAGGTCTCAGCAGGTTACACAAATATTAGTCCTATCATCCAAATAAATCTGCCCCCATGGCCCAGAGCTTGACTCCCCCATCCTTCTGCTGCCTGTGCAGAGTGAAGCTGCTCCACAAACACGTGAGGACCCCAAGGGATGTTGGAGAGGAACTTGGAAAGGAGGAGTGCACCTATATTCAGAATTCCGTGTGTGGGCCCCTTAATCTGCAGCCTGCTGTCAATACTTTACGGTTCTCAATGGAAGATTCCAAGAGAAGTCACGATGGGCTAGACCAGTTAGGGACTTTGGTAAGAGCATCTGTTGGCTGGAATTGGGTTCATAATTAAAACTGAATATGTGGAATAAGCTTATAACCTCGTTTTACAGATGAGACGATAAAGGCTCAGAGAATTTGGGTATCTTGCTCAAAATATCAAAAACAGTAAATCTCACATCTGTGATTTCAATCCAAGTCTGTCATAACTGCAAATTTCTCTGCTACTCTGGTCTTTTAAAATATCACCAGGCAGAGACAGCCATTGTCCAAGTCACAGAAAGATAGGACATCATAGTTTTTGGGACTCTATATCCTCTCCTCTAGCTTACTAACTAAGCCTACCATCTCTGGAGACTCCACTACTGCAAGCTTAATTAGGCAGTGGGTAGTAGCATAGAAGGAATTCCCCTATTAAGCCAAAGATGGAGTGAACAATAATAATCACCAGGACTTGGAGAGTCAGTAAATAAAAATTTGTTGAATAAATGGGGAAAGGCTGCTTTCAAAGCTGTTTACCACTTTGGCCCCAAGCCCCAGCAATTCTTTCCTCTGTAGCCACTGGCTTCCATTCCTAGCTTCAAAGACCAGGATCCTCTCCTAAAAACTGGCCGAGCCAGAGTTCCCAACCTGCTTAGTATACACGGATGACTCATGTGGGGCCCTTGAGATCAGGCCGGTTACCCTCTCCCACCCCCCATGAATCCCATACCTTTTTACTGAGGGTTTCCCAAACCTGTCTGACCTCCAGAATAATGCATAGAAACTTAAAAAGAAATAAATCCCAAGGCCTAGGCAAGTTTGCTAAATTATTCTTTCTTAGGAGTGTTCTAAGGTATTCTAATGATATGTTAGGCTAAGAACCACTCCATGCCCCTGGGTTTGAACAGGCAGCAAGTGAGCAAAAGGGAAGTGAGCAACGTGTGCTGTCTGATATAGGTTGAAAAGAGGAGGGAGATTGGAAGAGAAATGTATGTGTGTATAGTTATATAACTTTTTCCCCTACAAAATACAGCAGTTTATAAAACCTATGAGGATGTGAATGGAACCTTGTACACTATGGCTAACTCTTACCTAGCAATCCCAGGCTCTTGATAATGGAAGGTCGTAGCCTAAGAGTTTCTTTTGGGGTACCAGGCAGTCTGCTCAAATTGACCCAGGGAAGAGATGTGGTTTCATCTCTGTCCCGTCTACTCTCAGTCAGGTAGGAACACAAAGAAGCTCTCTCCAGGTACCCTTCCTCTTGCACACACAAGAAGTGTCAGGAAGCTGGTACAAAAGAAAGGAAAAATGAGCCTTGACCATGTGCTTTAGTGCAACTTATATAACTCCAAAGACCCCTACCTCTTCCACTGTCCCTTCTAACCTCTGGAGGGGGCAGTCAGGGAGCCATTCAATTTCTTACATCCCCTGTCAACTCCTTCCTAGGGCTAAGGAACCAGTCAGGACACTAGAGTCCTTCTGGATTATTCTCCAAGTCCTTAAATAGAAACTGTAGCAGCCCAGAGTTGAGGGTAGAGGAAGGTGTGCATGCAAAGATCTTGTGCTTTTGAGTCAGGAGGTTTGAAGTAGAGGGATGAGTGAGGTATTAATATGTTCAGGTCTGGTCCAGCCACTCTGCCTTCTTGGGGGCCTTGCAAGTATGGACGTCCACAGTGTTTCTGCACTCCTTGCACCGCACTGCACAGCACCAGTGGAATTTGCATTCACACTGGGTGACACGGGTGACTCGAGTTGTGTCATATCCTCGGCCACAGCACATGATTTCACAACCATCTGTCCCTTTAGATGTCTTGCTGCAGACTCGGCCCGCAGTGCCTAGGGAACCTGGGTTGGAGAAAAGAGAGAGTGAGAACCAAGTTACCTCTTATGCTCTGGGTTCCCTTACCCACATCCTCATGAGGAAGCCATAAAGAATCTCTTTTCCTGAAAATATGCCCAACTAGCCAAAATAACCATCTTCTTACTTCCTTCTGCACCAGCCTGGCTTCTTCCCACCATTAAGGCTCCCCAAAGACCATTGAGTTCACCTGCAACAGCCCCCCTGCTAATACACAGCTCCATATCTCTTTCAAGACCTGGCCTTAAAATGTTCCTGTTAAAGCTGGGTAAGGGCTTTGTTTGAAGTTGTCCACACTAAAAAGTTAAAAAAAAACAAAACAAACAAGCAAACAAAAAACAACTTAGCCTATAATTTATATTTTCCAAGAAGTCTTGCCACAACTCTGATCCAGCTACCATTTGTCAGTATTTCGGTCCGTAGTTGATCTTTTATTAAGTTGTACTATTCAGGGAAGTAGTACAGTATGGCCATTAAAAGCATAGGCCTTATTGTCAGATTGTCCAAGTTTAAATTCCAGCTCTGCCACATCCTAGCTGTGTGATTTCCCAAGGTAGTTCATCTCTCTGGACTTTAGTCTTCTCCTATGAAAATAGGCATAATAGTAGCATCTGACTCAGTGGATTGTTATACCATGACTATAATCTCTGTTCAACTGAGGGAGGTGAACTGATTAGCTTTATTGCCCAGAAGCATATCCCTATGGAATTCCTACAGAATATCCCATGCCTTGCCCCTTACAGTTAGGAAGCCTTGAAGGGAAAGGATGATGTTCTCTCCCTGCATGGAGAATGCTCAGGACTTCATTCTGACTGATTTTAGCAAAAGAGATCCTGCCAACAGATCATAAAATCATAGAAATTTGGAAGGGGTAGACCCTAGAAAGTACCTACTCTAACCCTTCCGCAGAGATGGGTCAGGGACTGACCTGGGGATTGAGGAAGGGGAACAGAATGACTGATTTTCTCACAGTAGGCTGTGCATTCTACTGCGATATGCAAAGAAAAATGCTAGGACTTAGAACTTCTATATTTGTTTTTTATCTCATAAACTTAAAATCTCTACTTTGTATGTTTTGTAATGTACATATTAGTATCTATCTGTTATAAGCAAATAACCACATTTTGGAGGTACACGCTCCAAGAATTTTTTAACGATAGGAGTTTAAATCCAAAATGTTAGGAAGCCACTTCTCTGGTGTATAGGCTAACTAGTTGTACTCTTTCTGTTAGTCTCCTAACTCCAAGGACTGGGCTTAAGTCCTTCTCTTGTGTAGCCAAAGCTCTTCTACTTTCTGGAGCTGAGCTGTCCAGTGTTAATAGCCACTGACCACATGTGGTCATCCAGATTTAAATTAACTAAAATTAAATACAATTTAAAACTTAGTTTCTCAGTCACACTAGCTATATTTCAAATACTCAATAATACCATGTGGGTAAGTAAGTGGCTACCGTATTGGAAAGCACAGACATAGAACATTTCTGTCATCACAAAAAATTCAATTGGATAGGACTGCTTTGGAGGGAATTTCTGGCCCCCTACTCCCTTTTGGGATGACTTACACCCTTTGAATTCCAGGCTCCACTTTGGGTTTTATGAGACTTAATTTTATGTCTCTAAGAAAAACTAACACACATATGAACCCATCCTCCCTTGTAACTCCAAAGATCCTTCCCAAAGGTGCATTTTAAGGATGGCAGGATAGGCTTACACCTCGGATGTTATGGAATTATTTCAAGGCATTCAGAGAGTAGTCCTCTGAATCCTGTCACGTGGGGAGAAAACACCTAGTGGCGGGAAGTCACTGGGAGAATTGGAAGGGCTCTTTTGACCCTTCTCCTAGCACCATCCAAAGGACACAAACTACTTTCTGTGTTACTTGGGTGGAGCCCACCCTGTTTCTGTGCCCAGTTTTGCTCTGAGCCACTTGACTCTCAGGAAGAACAGTGATGGGTGAAAACAAACAGACCTGAAGACAACTGAGGTCTCTGGCTCTCTCTCACCCAAGGCCTGAATGCCAAGTCTACAGAGAAGAGCCTGAGAGCCTGTGACAGTAACAGGGGAAGAACAATTCTTTTGTGCTGCAGGTTGTTCCTAGTCTAACCTGCCTGAACTAAAATAAGAGCCAAGATGGTAACTTCTCCTCTTTGGGGGTGATAGCATATCAACTGCCAGCATCCCCAAGAATTCCACCACAAATACCTGGAACAGAATAAAAAACAGGTTGCTGCTAGTGATTAGCCCTCCTGGGATCTCCTCTATCCGTGTTCCCCCAACTCCATTTTTGAATCTTCAATGGCAGCACACTGGATAGAGCCTGTCAAGGCCACTAATGGTCTAATCCAGAGCCCATCTTCTTATCTCCAGTCTCCCCTATCCCAAACCATCATTCAGATTAATCTGAGTTCTTAGTTCCCAGAACAGTTGTGTACTTTCCCACCTGCCACTCTGCTTATCTGCCTGGTCTCTGTAGGCTGTCCAGGTCATCCCTACACTTCAAGAAAGAGCTTCTATTCCACATTTTCAAATAAGCTTTTCTTGATTTCTCAAGTCATCTGTCTTTTGCAGTTGCCTTTGTCTCCCTGTTGCATCTCGTTTTTTAGCTAGATCATAAAGAGCCAGAGACTTAGAGCTCCATCACATGCTTTTCCTGTTCAGTCCACTCATTGTTGGCTGTGGAAAATGGGTGACTCGTTTAAACATTCCCTGAATAGCACCTACTATACCCTCAAATGCTGGGGATTTAAAGGAGTGACAGGTGACTTCTCCCCAGCATGGGCAGCCCTGGGACCGGAGGCCTGAGGCATTCATCATCAATCTCATTATAAGGTGTTCATGTAGGGAGGAGACTGACTCCTCCCACAATACTGCTCCCCTAACATTATGATTAACCAGGGGTGCCTGCACCAAGAGCAGGGCTCTTGTATGCATGTCCCTTTCCTTACTCACCTGCAGCCTTGTCCAAGACACAGTAATCTGGGGAGTTGTCAAAGTAGACAAGGTCAGTCCGGGTGGCACGGCGGTAGCCTTGGCGGGCTGCTGTGAAGTTGGCACCATCCTGGGTTGCTGTCACCTGCACAGCACCATCATAGCGCCGCCGCAGGTAGTCACCTGTGCGGCGGAAGTCTGAGAGCGCACGCCAGCAGGTGCGTAGAGTACAGGAGCCACTTACGCCATGGCACTTACACTCGAGCTTCAGAAACCGCCGCACAGCCTGGGTGGTGGGGAAGCAGGTAAGGGAGAGGCAGCCAGTCAGGGCACTTTTCAGTCCTCCCCAGGGCTGAAACCATGAGCGCTCTGACATCTGCTGGATCTGGCCTAGGCTGGACAGGGGGGCCATCGGTTGTTTCCTCTCCCCCTGTCAGATCCCACCCTTTCTTCCTGATCAAATTCAAGAACCTCTTCTTTCAGGGATCCTTCCTGGACTAACAGTGCTTTCCTTTCCATGGTAGCCTGTTTGAACTTCAGAGCCACAGGATTATGCTCATAATTACAGCATGCTGTCACATTCTCCAGTTATCACGTGTTTTTAGGGTTCAAGGTGCCATGCCTTCTACCTCTTTGGCATGCCATTACCCAGCACAGTACATACTAGGCACATCGGAGGTGCTCAGAAATCAGTGAACTGACTAGAACAAGATCTCATCCTCCTCAGTCTTTATGGAGGTGGTTCTTTTCCTTCTTAAAAAGTTATTTCCCCTTGGGATACCTGGGTGGCTCAGCGGTTGAGCGTCTGCCTTCAGCTTAGGTCGTAACCCCGGATTCCCAGGATCGAGTCCTGCATCTGGCTCCAGAAGGGAGGCTGCTTCTCCCTCTGCCTGTGTCTCTGCCTGTCTTTCTAGGTCTCTCATGAATAAATAAAATAATAAAACCTTTAAAAAAACACAGTTATTTCCCCTCTTTTCTCTACCTTTTCCTTCTTTCCACCTTTGTGAAGACACATTATGCACCTGGTTGAATCTAGACATTCCCAAGCTCCCTTGTATGTACTGTTTCTATCCCATAGGGGCTGGGACCTTTGGAGTGAAGAAGCCATTAGTGCTTCCACCTTCCCATTCAGTCCATGATCACACATACTGGTCACCCCCAGCAGACATGAATGTACATGCATAGACATAAGTACTGACCGTGCGACCACAGCGGTTGTTATGTAAGTTCATGAGGGCCCGGGCATCCTTAAGCCTCTTTTCCTTGGCGTCCACAAAGGCCTTGGCAAAACGAACACCATAGTGGATGTTGTCACTGCAGCCACCCCAGTCAAAATCCCCACGTTGGTCATGGTGTCGGCCACGGGTGTAGGGGTCACAGCTGCACACACTCAGTTCACCCTGGCTACAGGCACGGGTGATAGCATGGACCACCCCTGCTGATGAGATGGCATATACAAATGCTGCTTCCCGGCTACCTGCAGAGAGAAAAGTAGAAGTAGGTTTCAGAAGGGAGGCCCATGTCTGTCACCTTCTTCAGCCCACACAACTCCCGGCTCTGCAGCCTCCTCTCTTCTTGTCTTTCACAGAGCAACTTCTGCACCCCCTTTATTCAAGGCACCCTTCCTTTTCAAGAGCATTCCCCAGAGTATCTGACCTCTCCCCCTCGACCCTCACTACTCTCTGTCCACTTCTTTGTACATCTGACCTCTTGGGCTGACCTGTACTCTTGCTTTCTTCCAAACTCTCTGGGTCCATCCATTGAAAAGCTGGACAGTGAGTCATCCCCTCCCACTGAGTGCCAATCCAGGCTCAGCTAAGCCTGCCTCAGTCCACATTCCAGGCCTTTTCAGGCCTGCTCTGCTGGACAGTTCCCCTACAATGGAGACCCCAGCCCAGGGGTCAGCCTGTTTGGGGAGACCTGCTACTTCCCCCGGCCTACTTCCTTCCCATCCTACTCTTGGGGATTGATGACTCATCACCCCTGGCCCCCAGACACTGCCAGATTCCCATCTTATTCCCTTTCTCCTAGTTTATTGTCTGGCTCCCCTTAGCGTTTTTGCCAAGCCGCCAACTCTCCAAATATTTACATATCACCTTTCTGTTTATCCCTTGCTGCCATTACTGGAGTGTTGGGATGAGGGTAGTGATGGTGGCAGTAAGAAGAGAGCAGCCATTCCTAGTCCTCAGCCTTACACTGGATGGAAACACCCAGGCTGGGCTTGGGGAGGGAAGGGAGAAGGAAGAAGAAAGATGGAAGTGTTAGGAAACCCTGTACCTTTGTGCTGTCCTAGAATACTGGAGTTTAGAGGGGCCCCTGCCTACATCTCTCAGGTACTGAGGGTCTGTTCCCAACTGTATCCTGGGCTCTGCCCTCAACCGTCTGATTATGAGGCAATGTGTAGGAAAGGGGAGGAGGATCATGCCTACCCTACTAACTCACCACCCCAGGCACAGAAAGAGAAGCAGTTGGGGCAGGGTGGAAGAGGCTCCTACTTCTAAGCATGACTCGGCCAAAGACAGTGTGGTCCCGGTCCAGCGTGGTGCAGTTCCAGCGGTGGTGGCGGAACTGGTGCTGACACTCTCGGATCCATTCTCGGGCACCCTCGCCCACTGAGCGCATGATATCTGGGTAACGCTGGCACAGCTGCCGCTGCCGACTCACCAGACCAGGGATGTTGTCACAGATCACTCGGGCCCCCAGTGCCCCGATGTACCTGCAAGGTAGAGAAGGCCCTGTCAAATGGCCCTGTGTCCTGGTCCTTTTCCTGCCTCAGGAAGGGGATAAGGAGGGGAGAGGTTTGGCATTCAGAACTCAGAGAGGTTCCTTCCCCTCCTCCAACCCACATTCCCCGAGGCCAATGGGTACAGCTTTCCCCACAAGCTCTGGAGAAATGGTTACGCAGCTGCAGAGCGGTCTCTCACCATCACCCGCTCCCCAGCTAAAGGCCAGAGTGACACACACTCTCAGAACACGGGCCAGGCATGTGTCACATACATAGAAGCCATGGGCATGTCACACAAACCCATTGCTTGTTTATTTAATAAACATTAAGAGCCTCAGAGAAAAATAAACTAACAAAACAAGAGTCTGAGACAACACTCTTACACCCACATGTAAGAGGCATGTCCTGCGGGGCTGATCCATGAAGACATGGTTTGGGGAAAGGAGGATGGAGACAAGGAGGGGCCAGTGGAAAGAGACATACTGGGCAATTATGAGAATGTTTACAGCTCGAGTCAGACCCATGTAGCAAAAAATCCTCACCCCCCAGTCCTGAGGTCTGGGAAGAAAGACCCCACCTCCAGATCTCCTCCATATACCCTTTATTTCCAGGTCCCAGGGCCCTTCTTAATTAATGAATGTTTTTTTACAGTCATCCTCCCCAACTTAGAAGGCCTGATGTCCTGGTAAACCTGCATGGGCAGAGGGCTATTGGCTGCGGGAAGCCAAAGCAACATATTCCAATCCCTAGTCTGCCTGATTCAAGCAACTGTAAAATGGTTAATTGGAGTGGGTTACTAAAAATTAGGTGGATTGCTAGAATCATCTCAAATTTCTCAAGGCAATATTTTCTCCTCACTCAAACGCTCTTAGCCCTGGACTCTACCATAAGCCTCAAGAAGAACATTTCAGAGAAGATAGGACTGTATCATCATCACCTTTTCTCCCCACAAGGCCACCAAGTGAGATCTGACCCATTCATCTACTTCTCACTCCCTCTCTGTCTCTCCCAACACCTAGTGCCTTCCTTGGCTTGCTGGGGATTCTCTGTTTTCCTCTCCTAGCACATCAAAGGGATACCTCTCTCCCCTTTGCTGAACAGGTGGGGGTCAAGGAGTACAGTTGCTGCTAAAGGCTGAAAAGATTTTGGTTTGGACTGTGAATGAGCCTGTGGTTTGGGAAAAATTCCAAAAATGGGCCTAGAAGTGGATGAGGAGAACAGAAGGCAGCCAGTGGGGAGAGGGGAAAAGCTGCACTGCCCTGGGTTCCATGTCCCCACCGCCCCCGCCCATATTTGCGCACCCGGCCCTCACCCACAAACTAGGTCATCGCTGGTGACACCAACTCAAACAAACACTAGGAGGCTGATGCTTGCCTCTTTTGGAGCTCATGGCTGATGGGGCCCATCTGTCCCAGGGGAGGGGGAAAGGGCTGGCCCACCACTGACAAATCCCATGGAATCAGTGTCCCCAGCAGTACTGTCCATCAGAGCAATAGCTTCCAGGAACAAACAAAATAAACACCCCAGGCTGGGCCAGGCCGGAAAAGGCCGCCTGACGCACAGCCTGAGTTACACCCACTGCCGCGGTGCTTTGTTTGGAGAATCAAGACCGTTGGAATTGGAGCTGGTCCCTGTCTCACCACCGTTCTGCTTCCCTAGTTCAGCCCAAGTACTGGTCTAAGCAATGGGTGTTTGTTTTTTTTACTGGGGCTTGGAAAAAGGGGGGTTGGATGGGAATGGGAGACCAGTAATCCAGCCCTCATGAGACAGTCTGGAGTAGGGCAGGCCAAAATCTGGCAAAAAGTCCTTCCTGTGGTCTGACTTAAATCCATTCTGCTGCAGCCCACATTGGTCCTTCTTGTTACATCCTCACTGAGCGTGGGAACATCTGTTCAGTATCTAAGACAGGAGAATAATGGTTTCTCTACTACCACCCATACCCCACTAAGTAGCTGCATTAAGTGCCCCACTAAGATTCTGCAGAGCAGAGTGCTTGCTTACTGGCCAGTTGTCAGCCCCTTGCCGTTGGTGCGAGGGCCTCCAATAAAACTGAGCCTGAGGCCCCTCTCAATTCAACACATGCCTGCAAAATGCCTACCATGTGCCAAGCACTGAGCTCACCTGTTAGGGCACAAAGATGTTTAAGGCACCCCCAGCTCATTGGCTGGTAAGAGGCAAGATGCCCTTGACTCCAGCTCTGTTTTCACTGCCTTCCCAGCTTCCTGCCCCAGAATGCTCTCTTCACCTGCTTCTGACCAATTCACATGCCTTCCTTTGACAGAGTGACTCATACCCTACTCTAGCCCCTTGCTTCTCAAAGTGTGGTCCCTAGAACAGCAGTGTCAGCATCATCTGGGGATCTTGGGCCCCACTCCAGGCCTATGGAATCAGAATCTGCATTTTTACCAACAACCCCAGGTGATTCAGACATCCTAATCCATGAAGGCAGGGATTTTTGTCTGTTCCGCTTACTTTGGTATCCCCAGAACCTAGAACAGTGTCTGGCACATGGCAGATACTTAGTAACTTTGTTAAATAAACACCTAACCACTCTGATTTACTGCCAACTCTCTTTTCCCCATAGCCAGCCATAAACTTCATTTCAATTACAGCTTTACTCCTGTTGATTTGCCAGCCTATTTGCAGATGTTTTATATTTGTGTCTTTTTAATGAGGCCAGGGATCCTCTTTTCATTTCCCCTCTTACAGTCCCCTGGTGTACACAATTCAGCCCAGCCCACACAGGGCTTTGAATGCAGGGATAAAACTATTACCCTCCCTAAATTTCTCTACACCACAACATTTATATGGTACTTTACAGTTCTTGAAACGTTTTCCTTAACAAAAATCCTACGAGACAGAGATCTCCATTTTTCAGAAGAAACTGAGGTTCACACCCAGCTCTGTCCATCAGGGCTAGTCAGAGAACCAAGGACATCTGACTCCAGAGCCCAAGCTTGTGTTCATCCCACAAGCAAGAGAGCATACAGTGCTTAACCAGGAATAGAGGCAACCTAGCTCCAAAACTGGTGTGCTCCTGGGCAAGTTCCTTACCACTCCCCTCCTAGCCCCCATTGTCTTTATGCGTGAAATGGGGATAATGATAGTATCTACCTCATGATGCTCCTAACGTATTTAGCTGTAGGGTCCAGAGCTTAGTAAAGGCTCATTAAATGGCAATCGTTGTCAGTAACAGTAATGCCAATTTAATAATACTGCTCTGCTCCTCTCCCTTCGTGAATCTGCAGACATTGTCCTGCTCTTGGGATTCCCTACATCCAGCTCCCTGCAGAATGCAAAATGGAACAGGGCAGCCCATGCGAGGAGCCCCCTATTTCTTGTTCTGTTTTTCACAGAATAAGAAGAGACCATCTCCTCCTCCAGTGAGAGGTGGGGAGAGGGAAAGAGTGACCAGAGAGTAAGGGAAGGGCTGTGGGGAAGATCAGACTGTTAGCCGGCGATAGTGGTGACCTTCTGCTCTAGAGTGGAACATGGACACACAGTCAACGGGCATCTCTTCCAGGGTTTGGACAGGGTATCAATCTTGTTGGTTTTTTGTTTTTTCCTAAAGGAAAGAGAGATAATCACCTGACCCGTGTGACCTGCCTTTAGAAAGCAGCTTTCCACTTTTATCTCAGAAGTGATGACCACTGAGGCAGGCACCTGGAGCCTACAGCTGTGACAGGTGTGATGCAAGGATATTGAAATGATCTCTGCACTCATTCCCCATCCTGGCTCCATTGCTGCTTTCCTCCCTCTCACAGGGACTGCTGACTCCCTCTGTATCAGTGGCTTGCCCTGTCTCTAGCTCTTCTACCCAGAGCTTTTCCAAGATATTTAATATGAACCATGTGGGGTGAGAGTAGTAGAAGGGAGAAAGGAAAGGAGTGGGAGTAGCCAAGGGGGCAAAATGGGGGCCAGGAGGCACCCTAGTTGGGTCTTCAAGAAGCACTACCAAGATGCTGAAATCAGCAGAGTGACACTTGCTCACCTAAACACCAAGTGGTTCCCAAACTGGTAAGAAGCAATAAGAGTCCCCAAGAACAAACTGCCATCTGGGATGGATAAAGATGCACAGTGGTCACTTCATCCTCTCTCCATCAGGCCACTGAACACACAAATCCCCAGCCAAAATGAGCCCCTGACAGTTTAGGGTGGCTTTGATCTCACTCTGAACTTTGAAAGGCTTTTCTCCTCATCCCCTCTTCTCTTTCCCTTAGGAAGAATGTTTCAAGCCAGATGTAAGATACAAGCCTCCCTTCTCCCCCATCCAGAACCCCCTCCCTTGCCTTCCCCAACACTGCAGAGATTAAAAAGATCCAAAAGAGAGATTTTTCTGAAACAGGAAAATGGGGGCTGGGAGGTGGGTGTTGTAGATGGAGAGCAACGCATCTTGAAATGATAGGAATCTGCAGCCCTAGCTCGCTTACCCCCTCAACCAGCCACCCCTCAACCCTTCTAGCCCAGATTCCAAGTCTAGAGGAGAAAAGCCACAGGGTGCAAGGGGGAGGAGAGACCACTCTGTGTGGTGGGGAGGGTGGGGGGGAGGGGCAGAATCAGGAAAGGAAGGGGCACTGCTGGGTAGGGAGGGGCAAAAGCCCAGTCAGGCCAGTTTGATTGGGGGGGGGAGTCCATGAAGAGAAAAGATGAGAAGACTGCCTTTCTCTGTCCACCTCCCCCTTCGCCCCCATCAACAGAAGGTGGGGGAGGAGGGAGAGCGGCTCTTTCTCCTGAGAGAAAAAGATGAATGCCATCCAGGTCTGGAGGGGGGGTGGGGGGCAGGAAGATTGGGGAAAGACCAGGCATCCAGTGGGTTTTTAATGCCTTTTGCCTCATCGGCCCTCTTGTGCAGTGTCTGGAGTCTAAGGCCTGCAAGAAATCTGAGGGGAGGGTCTCAATACTGTGGGACTTCAGAAGCCTCTAGTTCTTGGAGGGGAGAGAGCTGGAAGAGATAGGGTGGTCATCTGGGGAAGAAAAAGGAAGAAGAGAAGGATATCAGGGTTCGAAATAACATCCTCCGCGCTGAGGCTGAAGACAAACGCCTAAATTATGCAAACCCAAGTGTTTTGTTTGTTTTAATTGTGGGAATTAATGGAGTATTTGTGCCTTGATTCCACTTATAAACCTTGTACTGGGTGCTGCAGCCTCACCAAAGCTGAACTGCAGTGCGGGGTGGAGTAGACTAACGGGAGGCTCCTCGCTCTGGCCAGCTGCCCTTTTCTCCCCCCCCCCCCCCCGGGGGGCGACCTTCGCGTTCACCGGGTCCTCTGGACCGCCACCCAAGGCCCCAGTTGGGCGATGAGTTCCTGGGGTCCACCCAGAGAGAAACTTGGAGGATAGCCTTTCCCCTGAGAGGGCTGAGCTGACTCGGAGGGGGCACAGCCATGGGAGTCCGGGAAGCCTCGACCACCGGGCGTCCTCGCCCCAAGTGCCCAGGCCCTCCCCCCCGGCCCAGCGCACACCTCTCCACTCACCTCCCCCACACACTCCGCAACTTAAGTGACAGTCCTGCTGGGATCGCCTCCCGCTCCATCGAAGCCAAAGCCAGGTCTCCTGAGCCACCTCCTGGGGTGCCAGGAGCTGCGTATTCCCCCCGGGTGCCCCCGGCCTCTGACCCAGCGCCTCGCCCTCCCCACCCCACAGCCACGCTCACCACCAGGACGTGTCTACACGGGCCGGCAGCGTCAGCAGCAGCAGCAGCAGCAGCAGGCAGGCAAGACCGAGGCGGGAAGAAGCCCGGGCGCCGTCGGGGGCCACGGGGCCTGGCGCGAGCGTGGGCACAGGGGCGCGGGCGCGCCTGGGGGGCAGCTGCGCGGCGTCCTCCGCACCGCCCGGCTCCAGCATAGCTCCCCGAGGACTCCCGCCGCGCGGCCCGGAGGGGCGTGGACGGGGCACCGGCTCGGGGTACTCAGGCTGCGCCTTCCTCAGCCCCCTGGGGGGCCATCGGCCTCGCCGCCGGCCGGGGGCCCCGAGCACCTGGAGTCCCGAAGCCCGGGCGCAGGGTCCCGGAGCGCGGCGCGAGGCACGGGGCCCGCGAGCTCACGGGCGCGCCAAGCTCGGGGTCTGGGGCGCGCTGCCCGGCGTGGGGCGCGGTGTCAGGGGGTCGCGGCGCGGAGCGGGCTGCGGGCAGAGTGCGCGGACAGCCCCTCGGCCGCGGGCTCTCATTGGACGGCGCGGGGCGGGGCCGAGGCCGGGGACACGCGGGCCCTGTGGGCGGCTCCGCCCGCGCCGCTCCCCGGCGCCCCGCGGCACCCCCCGCGCTCCCGCTGCCCCGCGCCGCGCCCCCACCTGCTCCCGCGGGGTGACACGGGGCGCGGGGGCGCCCTTGGAGCCCGCAGCGCCCAGTCCCGGCCGACGCCGCTCCACCGGGTCCTAGCGCCCTCACGCAGCCACCGCAACCAGCGTGGGTGCTGGCCGGGAGCCCGGAGGGGGCTGCAGACACGGCCCCGGCCCTCCCGCCCCAGGGACGCGGCTGAGCCGCGGAGGACGCACCCATTTTCTTTGTCCCCTCGCTTCTTGCGCTTCTGTGATATGGGTCGAACTCTGCCTCGGGGAGCGGCGGGAGCCTGTCAACTCCCTTTCCGCACTGCCAACGGGGTCGCCTGGGCGGCCGGCTTCAGCGGGAGGCTTCTCCCCGCTGGGGCTTGCTGCTGCCGGGTCCGCCGACGCCCCGCCGCGGCAGCCGCGCAGGGTTCAGACGCGGTTCCCAGCCGCCTGCCCGGGCCCGTGCACGGAGACTGGCGGCCCGAGCGGAGGGCGCACGCCTGCGGGCGGACCAGGCCTCCCCGCCCTGACGGCGGGCCCCGTCCCGAGCGGATCGCGGCCTCTTCCCGGCTCCCCCGGTGCCTCGGTCCCTCACCCCGCGGCGGGGCCAGGAGCACGGGAGAACCAGAAACAGCTGGGCGGCTTTCCCGAACCGGAGGCCGGGGGGCGGGGGGGTCCTGCTGCGAGAGTGCGAGCCCTGGAGCCCTTTCTCCCCTGCGCCTTTTCACCCTTCCTCCTCCCCACGGCTCCAGCGCCCCTCCGCCACCCACCCCCTGCACACCGCCTCGGGGCGACGTAAATCAGGAGGGGGTGGGGAGGTGCTGGCTGCTGGTGACACTCCTCTGCCCGCACCCACCAGGCAGCTGCCTGGGGTCAGGCAGAACTTTTGGGGTCAGAGTGGCCCTCGCTGAGATGTACAAAAGAAAAAAAATTGTTTTTAAACCCTGGCCTTACAACTTGGAGAATTTGCCTGGGAAATGGCCCTGACCTCCTCCTGAGGCCCTCAGCCTCAGTTTCTCCTGTCCAGCCCCTCATTCCCAGGTGTCTTTTGTGCCTCTCCCCCTGATTTATCTAAACTATAAAGCCTTGGTGTAAACAATGCGCTGGAAACTGCCCACCCTCCTCAACACCAAAATCACTATCTTGCTTGGGGGCAGGAGGGTTGTTAGAGACGCCAGAGTGTGAGTGGACAGGGCACAGCTGGCTTCAGAGATGCTGCAGACATCCAGAGGCAGATGGGGGGAGGGGGGCTCCACAGGACCTTTATCTCCTCTCCCACCTTTCATTCCTTTACCTCACTTTTTTTAAAAAATATTTTTATTTATTTATTCATGAATAAATTCATTTATTTATTCATTCTGTGTGCCTATGTCTCATACACAGAGACCTCAGAAGAGGGAGAAGCAGGCTCCCTGTGGGGAGCGGGGTGCAGGACTTGATCCCAGGACCCCAGGATCAGGACCTGAGCTGAAGGCAGACTCTCAGCCACTGAGCCACCCAGGGGCCCCCTCCTTTACCTCACTTTATGTGGCAGGGGACTGAGTGTATTCATTAATGAAACAAATATTTATTTACTCTCTACCACGTTCCTGACTGTGCTGAGCACAATGGGCACATCAGCAAACAAGCAAAACAATTTCTGCCCTCATGGAGTTTACCTTCTCTTGAGGGAAGATGGACAATACATGGTAAACATCTTAAGTAGAACATACACTGTGTTAGAAAGGGTAAGTACAGTGGGAAAAAGCATTCGTTGTAACTAGGATGATCAAGGTAGGCTCATTAAGGCCACGTTCAGGCAAGAAACTTGAGTTGGCCAGGGAACAAGCCAGGTGGATTCTTAGTGAAGAGCATCCCCAGCAGAGGGAATAGCTAACACAGAGACCCTGTGGTGGGTGTGGGCTGGTGTGCAAAAAACTAGCCCGGGGGCCAGCCAGATGGAGCCCAGGAGCTGGGGAGGAGAGGAGTTCAGCTAGGTGTGCCAGGGTGATCCACTGTCCTACCGGGTAGGGGACAGCCATGGAGCGTACGGGCTGGCCTGGAGTTGCATAGGAGTCGGAGAGGATTGAGTTCAAAGACCAAGCAAGGCCAGCATGCAGCCACATCCCTACCTGCCAACCTGCTGACCCTTCTCTCCCCTTCTCTCCTTTCAACTCAGTCTGGGAGGCTCCAGCTGGCCCTTGCATTTGTATTTTCTCAAAAAGAAGCGGACTCTCTGCTGAGTGTCCCTGAGAGGGGCAGGTGAGGGAGGAGTGGGCCCAGGCTCTTTCCTGGCCGGGACCCTCTCCTTGAGCCACTCTCACCTCCTCCCAACTCAGCCCCACCCTGATGCTGAGCAGCAGTCTACAAGGTCTGCAAGCTCTGGCAGCCTCTCCCAGACTCCCCTGTGTGCTTAGGCCTGGGTGTGACGCTGGCCCTGTGTTTATTTCTACATATGGGCCCAAGGTTGTGGGGTGGGCTGGTGATGATCACATCAGCCCTAACTGTGGGTGGACTCACCCACATGGGCCCCAGACTCACTTCTGAGGCCCCTTCTTTGGCTTCAGCTGTCTTCACAGTCAAGTGGGACCGTGTCTTGGCACAACATAGATGCTCAACTACTAAAGCATGTTGCTGAGCTAAGGGGGCCCCCAGAAACATCAGCAGCTCCAAGAGCAAGGGCAGTGGGTGAGGGGACAAGACTTCTCCCCAGTGCTTTAGGCTACCTCTGCTCTAGAGTGGACAACCCAAGATGGGGCTCTGCTCCTTCATCTTCCCCTCCCTACCCCTTCCCCTCTGAGCCCCCAGTTCCCCAGGAGGAACCCCAGGCTGCAGAAGCCAGCTGACTGCAAGAGCTCCACTCAACCACTTAACAAGAGAACAAATACAGAACCAGAGAAGAGGTTTTCTGGGATCTGCCACTTTGGACTTCAGATCTCAAAATAAACTTCCAGTCTCAAGGTCCTGGACGCTATTGGAGAGCTCAGCTCCTCACGCGAGGGGAGGAGTTACTGACTGGGAAGTCAAGTACTGGTCTGGAGGGAGCTGCATGGAGTCAGGTTGGCACTTATTGAGCACCTGCTGTATGCCCAGCACTGGCCAGAGAATCCTAAATGACTCAGAAGGAAAGAAAGGGTCTTACTCCCCGGTGTTTTCAGGCAAACACAATAAAGCCACCTGAGGGGTGGCACACTAGACTCTGCTCTTCAGGGCTGCGTACTGCAGATTTAGCAGGCAGCATCAGGGAAGAGCTGAGGATGAATTCCAGACCCCCTCCCCCTGGAGTCCTCTAGAGTCCCTGGGGCCTTCCCAAGGACACCTTCCACCCAGCCAGCAGAGCCAAGTCTCCCTTCTTCCTCAAGGTGGCACCATAGCCTCCTGCCTATGCAAATGAGACTGCCCAAAGAGGGCCCCCCCCCACCCTTGATGTCTAACCTCATACTCTGCTTCCCCATGGGGACTACTTTCACTCTCAACTCTGTGGGGCTGAATGATCTGGAGTTTTTACTGGCCCTTGGATGGGAGTGGAGATGAGCTAAGGGGAGCTGGGGTGGTGTGGGTAAACAGCTCTTACTCTACCCAGGTTGACACCCCCCCCAGGAGGCCCCCCTTCCCGGGGCCCCTTTGGTGATGACCTTCTCTCTTTCCTGGTGGGTGGGAGGTGGTGTGGATGGTAATAAGCAGAGAGAAAGGCCGAGAAGGGGCTGGGGGGAGGTTTGGATGGGAGTCAAGGAATTCCTGAGCCTGCTGCTTGCACAAGAGGCCCTGAGACGCCTTTCCTGAGGTTTCTTTGCAGACCGAGGCAAGTCTTATTTGAAATGGGGCCAGGTTCACACAGGCCCCTCATGCCCCCACCCCATCCCTCCCTCCCCAGCCACCCCATGCAGGTGTCTAGGGAAGACTGAGAGAGCTTGGGAAGAACCCAGGGGCTTTTAAGGGGGGTGGAGCAGGGAATCTATACTTTGTACACAGCCTGACTGGCCTCTCCTTGGTATTTATGAGCTCCCAGGCGAGGCATGGAACGTGTGTCAAAGAGGCCAGGCCAAGAGGGCTTTGGAGGGAAGGAGGATCCTGCCCAAACCAGGGAAGGGGGCTTGATGGGGCAGAGCCAAGACAGGGACCCTCTTCCTCCCAGCTAGTGGCCAAACAGGAGAGTAGATTCTTCCCCCAAGGGGACTGGGCGAAAGGAAAACAGGGCCCTAAGGGAGAACGGGAACCAAGAGGGGAGGCTTGGGGACGCCTGGGGAGGCCCAACCGTGGGGGCGGGGCAAGGGGGTCTGGAGCCTTTTAGCACTTTGGCTGTAATCAGACTGGAGCCAGGCGGTAGGCGGGCTCACAGCCATCCTGGGCGGGTGGCCCAGGTTCTGTGTGAGGCCAGTGGGTGTGCTGCTGGGATTCTGGGTGGTCACTGACCAGCCTAACCCCAAAGGAGAGAGGTTCCCACTTTGCCCCCAGTCACCCTCTCCCAATCAGCCTGTATCAAATAGTCTAAACATTGAACTCTCTTTCTCCATGCCACCTGTCCTGGGTCCTAGAATGTTCTGGAAGTGAGATTTGCTTTCAGTGGACACAAGTCTGCCAAGCCCATCCTATCTGCATCTCTCCCACTCTGTGTCCCTCAGTCCATTTTGCGTCTTGGGCTTCCCTGTCCTCTGTGTGTCTCTCTAGGCCTGCCTCTGGCTTGTATTTCTGTCATGCTGTGTCCATTTCTGTCTTTCTATGTTCATCTCTGTCTTCATTTGTCTCTGTGTCTATGTCTGCCTGACCTTTTATCCTCCGTCTGAACCTTTCTTCATCTTTCTCCCTTCATCTTTTCCTCTCTCCATGAATCTATATGACTGTCTCTCTCATCTTTCTTTCACTCTCCATGTCTTTTCTGACTCTCTCTGGGTACACGTATGTGTCCCCCCCCTCCCCCCGCCCCCGTCTCTTCCCCCTCAGTGTCTCTTTGTTTATGTTTGTCTCTGTTCCTCTCTTTCTCCTGCTCTCTGTCCCATACATCCCACACTTGCCTTGGCTGGCCCTGTGACACAGTATAGAGTGAGTGTACTGGACTGAAGAAATCAGAAAACCAGAGCTCCCCCTCCCCTCAGCCATGCAAACCTTCCGTGGCTCTGAAGATCACTTTTGCACTCCTGGCCTCAGTTTCCTCACTGGCGAAACAAGGATGGATATCTAGTTCCCTCTGGTGGGGGCGAGGGGACCATTTCTGGCTTTATCCCTCTCTTGTTTCTCACAGCACAACCCATTTAATCTCCAAGGCCTCTGCTTCTCTGCTCACGAAGATGTCCCCCTGGAGTCAGGACAGCAGCATCCTTTGGACTCCAGTGGGAAGGAGTCTTTGATACTGCCAGTCAGCGGGCCCCCCAAGGAAGACTCTTCACTCCTTCACCTCCTTAAACATCAGGGTAGACAAGATCCCTTTCTGGGGCCATGTCTGGCATACAAACCAGATTAGCTCATCTCTCTAATCCTCTTTGTGTTGGGGCCTCTGCCAGGCAGGGACACCCACAGCGCAGAGGGTGTGTGTGTGTGTGTGTGTGTGTGTGTGTGTGCCTTCTTAGAGAAGGCAAGACCAAGGTTCTCCTCCCTCCTGTACCCCTTCCTGCCTGAAGAGCCCAAATCAGCAGCCCTCACTGTACCAGAAACCTCATCAGGCTTGAGCCAAATCAGGGTTCTCAGAATCCCGGCCTGCCCCACCCCGCGCCTCCGTCTCGGTTTCTACGGCGTCCGCAGGGCTGGAGGAATCATTCCCAGAACCCACCCCTTCCCTATGCATAACCAATGGCATACACGCGAATATTATTCTGTAGTCTAGGAAAAAGGTGCTTCCGTCCCTCCTTGGAAAGCCTGGAAAGCCTGGAGCGTGAGGCGGGGTGCAGGGGACGGGGCAGGGACGCAGTGGGGGCGTAGGCTGTCCCCGGCTTCACACTCCGAATTGGAGGCCTTCAGCCCCTCGGAAGTTTCATTTGGGGAGGTCTTGGCCGACAAGATCAAAGCATTCCCTCTGCCAAATCATTACCTTATTTTCGAGGCAATTACAGACCTTATTGTATCAATGAGCCGGGTCTCCAGCTGCAGCCGGTTATCGCTGCGGGCCGGGCCGCTCTCGTAGAGGAAGGATCCGGCCGGGCGCTGCCCGCCTGCGGGGCGGGGCGGGGCGGGAGGAGCGGGGAGGGGCGGGAGGAGTGGGGCGGGCCGGGGAGGGGGTGCGGGAGGAGCGGGGCGGGGAGGGGAGGGGGTGCGGGAGGAGCGGGGCGGGCCGGGGAGGGGGTGCGGGAGGAGCGGGGCGGGGGGCGGGAGGAGGGGTGGGGCGGGCCGGGGAGGGGGTGCGGGAGGAGCGGGGGGGGCGGGGGGCCGGGGGGGGCGCGGGGGGCGGGAGGAGCGGGGGGAGCGGGGCGGGGCGGGAGCTGTCCCGCCGCAGTCGGCAGACGCTGCAGGTGGAGGCCCGCCCCTCGGAGGACCGCAGAGCCCGGCGGCCTCGGGGGCGCCCGCTGCCTGCTGCCGCGGGAGCACCCCTGTCCCAACGCGCGGGGCGGGGCGAGCCGGCTGAGCCTGAGGGACAGTGAGGCCGGCCTGGCCCGCGGAGGAAAGTGCCGGGGCGCCCGGACGCCGCCGTCCCCCGCCCCCCACCGCTGGCGGCTGGGTGACTGTGGGCCTTGCGCCCCGCAGTGGCCTCTCCCGAAAAGGCGCGGAAGCGTGAGCCTGGTCTGCGTGGGGCGCGTGGTTCGCAGGCGGGGACAGACCCCGAGGACCGAGAGTGCGTGGCACGGAGAAGTGGGTGTCCCCGTGGGGGCAGCGTGCGGCTTCCTCTGCTCCTACCGGGTCTGCAGCCCCCTCCTGCAGACACACGCCCACATGTGCTGTTGGGTCAAGTAAGGGGTCCCTTAGAGCCCCAGTTCTCGAACTTTTCCGTCTCAGATCCTCTTTACACAAAACTTACCGAGGATCCCAAAGACCTCTTATTTATGAGCGTGACAGCTATCCATATTAAAATTTACGAGGAACACAGGAGCCCGCTGGGAGTGCTTCCCGTGGACAAAGTTGCACAGTTGGAGTAACAAAATAGTTTTGGATTATAACCCAAAATATAAATAAATATGCATAGATCTGTACTGACATCAATACGTGAGTAAATCAAATACAAGAGGGGCGGCGGTAGAGACGGAAATCCATGCAGAATTCCAGGTAATTTACGTAGCTACGCCCTAAGTGTGAGCTCCAGGTTGGGATTTCCTGACTAGGGTCCAGAACAGTAAAAGGCAGGGGTGGAGGAGGGGTCGGGAGTAATTTTACGGTGCAGCAAGCTGACAAACCTCAGTCAGGTGATCAAAGTCAGCATCAGCGGTGGTAAGTCATGTTGATGGTGTGCAGCCTGGATCTGATGTGATGAGGAAGACATTTACCTCTGGTCCTCCTCTCCACATCCTCCGTGTAATCATGAGATTGATTCATACCTGTTGAATCATCCTTGCAACCCAGGGATAAATCCCGCTTGATCACGGCATGTGATCCTCTTTTTCCCAAAGGTTTTACTTGTTTACTTGAGAAAGTGAGAGAACATACACAAGAGGGGTGGGGTGCAGAGGGAGAGGGACTAACAGACTCAGGCAGGGAGTCTGATGCCATTTGATGATGCTGATGCAGGGCTCAAACCCAGGACCCAGGATCGTGACCTCAGCCAAAGGCAGAGAGAGGCTTAGCGGAATTAACCACGCAGGTGCCCGGGTGTATGATCCTTTTATTATGCTGTTGAATTCAGATTGCTGATATTTTGTTGGGGATTTTTGCATCTATATTCATCAGGGATATTGGCCTGTAATTAATTTCCCTCCCTCCCTCCCTCCCTCCTTTCCTTCCTTCCTTCCTTCCTTCCTTCCTTCCTTCCTTCCTTCTTCCTTCCTTCCTTCCTTCCTTCCTTCCTTCCTTCCTTCCTTCATCAGGGTAATAGTAACCTTGTAAAATGAGTTTGGAAAGTGTTTTTTCCTCACCAGTTTTTGTGGAAGAGTTGAAGATTAGTATTAATTATTTATAAAGATTTTATTTGGACACAGAGCGCCCAAGCAGGGGGAGGACCAGAAGGAGAGGGAGAAGCAGACTCCTTGCTGAGCAGGGAGCCTGATGTGGGGCTGGATTCCAGGATCCTGAGATTATGACCTGAGTGGAAGGCAGATGCTTAACTGACTGAGCCACCCAGGCACCCCAAAGATTGATTGGCATTAATTCTTTAAATGTTTCTTTTTTTTTTTTTTTTTTTTTTTTTTAGATTTTATTTATTTATTCATGAGAGACACAGAGAGACAGAGGCAGAGACACAGGCAGAGGGAGAAGCAGGTTCCATGCAGGGAGCTGGACAGGGGACTCGATCCCGGGTCTCCTGGATCACACCCTGGAATGAAGATGGCACTAAACCGCTGAGCCCCCCGGGGCTGCCCAATTCTTTAAATGTTTGATTGAATTCACCAGTGAAGCTGTCTGGTCCTGGGCTTTTCTTTATTGAGAGATTTTTAATTACTTATTCAACCTCCTTATCAGTTATGGATCTATTCAGATTTTCTGTTTCTTCCTGATTCAGTCTTTGTAGGATGTATGTTTCTAAGCATTTATCCATTGTTTATACATTATCCAATTTCTTAGTGTATGATTGTTCATGGTTGTCTCTTCTGAACCCTTGCGTTTCTGTGGTATTCCCTGTAATGTGTCCTTTTTTATTTTTATTTGAGTCTTTTTCTTTTTCCATTACTCTAGCTAAAGATTGGTCAACTTTATCTTTTAAAAAATCAGCTCTAAGTTTTGCTGATCTTTTCTGTTGTGTTTGTAATGACTATTCCATTTATTTCTGCTAACCTTGGGCTTAGTTTATTCTTTTTCTTCTAGGTCTTTCAGGTATAAAGTTAGGTTATTTGAGATCTTTCTTTTTTTCTTAATGTAAGCAATTATTATGATAAGCTTTGCTCTTTGAACTGCTTTTGCTTCGTCCCATATTGGTATGTTGTGTTTCTTTCTTTCTTGTTTTTAAAAAATATTTTATTTATTTATTCATGAGAGATACAGAGAGACTGAGGGGCAGAGACACAGGCAGAGGGAGTAGAAGTCCCCATGCAGAAAGCCTGATGCAGGACTCCATCCTGGGTCTCCAGGATCAGGCCCTGGGCTGAAAGCGGTGCTAAACCGCTGAGCCACCCAGGGATCCCCAGGTATGTTGTGTTTCAGCTTTCTTTTGTCTCATGATATTTTTTGATTTCCCTTTTGATTTCTTCTCTGATCCATTGATTCATCAGGAGTATATTGTTTAATTTCCACATATCTGTGAATTTTCCAGTTAGATTGTAGAGTTGATATAATTTTGTCCTTAAATGTTTGGTACAATTCACCAGTGAATGCAACAGAGCCTGGTACTTTCTATATTGGAGGGTTATAAATTATTGATTCAATTTCTTTAATAAACATAGGCCATTTAGATCATCTATTTTTTGAGTGTGAGTTTTGGCAGATTGTGTCTTTCAAGGAATTGGTTCATTTCATCCAGGCTATCAAATTTGTGGGCATAGAGTTGTGGGGTTTTTTTGTTTGTTTTGGGTTTTCTTTTTTTTTTCTTTCTTTTTCTTTTTTTTTTTTTTGTATTTTTGCATCTACACTTATGTTTATTTTTAATTTTTTAAAATTTTTATTTAAATTCAAATTGGTTAACATACAGTGTAATATTAGTTTCAGATGTAGAATTTAGTGATTCATCACTTATATACAACACCCAGTGCTCATCACAAGTACCCTTCTTAATACCCATCACCCATTTAACCCATCCCCTACCCTCACCTCCCCTCTGGTAGCCATCAGTTTGTTCTTTATAGTTGAGAGTCTGTTTCTTGGTTTGCCTCTCCTTTCCCCCGCACCATGTTCATTTGTTTTGTTTCTTAAATTTTACATATGAGTGAAATCATATGGCATTTGTCTTTCTCTGACTGACTGAATTTGCTTGGCATTATACTCTAGCTCCATCCATGTTGTGGCAAATAGGAAGATTTCATTCTTTTTTTTTTTTTTTTTTTTGATTTCATTCTTTTTTATGGCTGAATAATAATCCGTTATATATATGTGTGTATATATATGTGTGTGTATGTAATGCTACTATAAAATAAGGGTGCATGCATCCCTTTGAGTTAGTGTTTTTGTATTTTGGGGGTAAATACTCTATATTGTGATTGCTGGGTCCTAGGGTAGTCCTATTTTTAACTTTTTGAGGAATTTCCATACTGTTTTCCGTAGTGGCTGCCTGAGTTTGCATTCCCACCAACAATGCATGAGTGTTCCTATTTCTCAACATCCTTACCAACATCTGTTGTTTCTTGTGTTGTTGATCTTACCCATTCTGACAGGTGATATCTCTTGTGGTTTTGACTTCCATTGCCCTGATGGTAAATGATGATGAACATCTTTTGATGTATGTATTAGTCATCTGGAATTCTTTGGAGAAATGTCTTGTTCATGTCTTCTGCCAATTTTTTAATTGTATTATTTGTTTTTTGGGAGTTGAGTTTTATAAGTTCTTTATAAATTTTGGATACTAATCCTTTATTGGATATGTCATTTGCAAATATCTTCTCCCATTCAGTAGGTTGCCTTTTAGTTTTGTTGATTATTTCCCTCACTGTGCAAAGATTTTTATTTTGATGTAGTTCCAATAGTTTTTTATTTTGTTTCCTCCACCTCAGGAAACATATCAAGCTCATTACATATGAGCTTGAGAAGAATGTATATTCTGCTGTTGTTTGATGAGGTGGTCAATAGATGTCAATCATAACCAGTTGATTGATAGTGCTGTTGAATTCAACTATGTCTTTACTGATTTTCTGCTTTCTGGATCTATTTCTGATAGTCTAGAGTTGAAATTTCCAACTGTGGTAGCAGATTCACCTATTTTTCCTTGCAGATCTATCCATTTTTCCCTCATGTAGTTTGATGCTGTGTTGTTAGGCACATACATATTAAGGATTTCTAAGTCATCTTGAAAAATTGACCCCTTATTATTATGTAATTATTCTATATGTTGGCAAATTGAGCACCAATAAAAGATAAATTTATAAAAAAATAATGCCTCTTTTTCCTTATTTTGATGTCTGCTTTGAAATCAATGCAGCAACTTCTGCTTTTTAGAATTAGCATTGGCACAATACAGCTTTCTTTATCTATTTACTTTTAATCTATGTGTTTTTATATTTAAAATGGATTTCATGTAGACAACATACAGATGGGTCTTCTTTTTTAATCCATTCTGACAATCTTTTGTCTTTTATTTATTTTTTCTTTTATTTATTTATTTGAGAGAGAGAGAGAGAGAGAGTGCATGCATGTGTGAGTAGCAGGGGTAGGGTGCAAAAGGAGAGAGAGAGGGAGAAGCAGACTCCCTGCTGAGCAGGGAGCCCAATGCAGGGCTTGATCCCAGGACTGTGAGATCCTGAGCTGAAGGCAGACACTTAACCAACTAAATCACTCAGGTGCCCCACAATCTTTCTCTTTTAATTCATGTATTTAGACCATTGACATTTAAAGTGACTATTGCTATAATTGGATTGATGTCTACCATATTTGTTTCTGTGTTCTATTTGTTGCCTTTGTTCTTTGTTCCTATTTTTTTGTGTGCTACTATTTTTCTGCCTTTTGTGGTTTTACTTGAACATTTTATATGATTTCATTTTCTGTCCTTTCTTAAATATCAATTATACTTCTTTTTTTATGGTCACCCTAGGGTTTGCAATATACATTTATAACAAATCTAGGTGCACTTGCAAATAACACTATATGGTTTCACTGGTAGTATGAGTATCTTATAATAACAAAATAATCCTAATTCCTCTCTCCTGTCTTTTGTATCATTGTGTCATTCATTTCACTTATATTTAAGCATACATAAGCATATGTATATACTTAAGCATACATACTCAAAATACATTATTGCTATTATTATTTTGAACAAGCCTGTCTGTTCAATCAGTTAAGCATAAGAATAATAAATTTCTGTTTTACTTTCACCTATATTTTTCTGATATTTTTCTTTTCTTTATGTGAATGTGAGTTTCTGACCTATATCATTTCACATCTCTGAGGAATTTCTTTTACAATTTTCTGCAAGACAAGTTGGCTGGCAGCAAATTCTTTCCATTTTTGTTTATCTGAGAAAGTCTTTATTTCTCCTTCATTTTTTGAAAGATAATTTCACAGGGTATAGAATTCTGTGTTGGTAGGTTTTTTTTCTCTCAGTGCTTTAAATATTTCACTCATTTTCTTCTTGCTTGAATTGTTTCTTTCCTTCTTTCTTTCTTTCTTTTTTTTTTTTTTTTTGCTTGAATTGTTTCTGAAGAAAAGTCAAATGTTATTTTTATCTTTGCTCCTCTATCAGTGAGGTGGTTTTTCCCTCTGGCTTCTTGCAAGATGTTTTCTGTATTGTTGATTTTCTGCAATTGGAATATTATATACCTAGGTGCTTACATTCCCTACCTATTATTTTATCTGTTAGAGCCTTTAGCATATTAATCATAATTGTTTTAAATTCTCTGTCAACATCTCTACCATGCCTGAGTCTGTTTTTGATGAATCTTTGTCTCTTCAAACTGTGTTTTTTATCCTTTTATTTATATTTTAAAGATTTATTTATTCATTTCTTATTTTTATTTATTTATTTGAGAAAGAAAGAGTGAGTGGAGGGAGGGGCAGTGGGAGAGGGACAAGGAGACTCCATGCTGAATGTAGAGCCCAATGTGGGGCTTGTTCCCACAACCCTGAGATCACAACCCAAGCCAAAATCAAGAGTGAGATGCTTAACTGACTGAGTTACCCAGGCACCCCTTATTTATCTATTAGAGAAAGAGAGAGAGAGAGTGCATGCACCCTTAAGTTGGGGGAGGGACAGAGGAAGAGGAAGAGAATGTTCAAGCAGGCTTCCCGCTGAGCACAGAGCCCAATGCAGGGCTTGATCTCATGACCCATGAGATCATAATCTGAGCCAAAATCAAAAGTCAGATACTTAACTGACTGATCCACTCCTGTTTTTTAACCCTTTTATTATGTTGTGATTTTTTTCCTTAATAGCTGGACTTGAGGTAATGGGAACTTCAGTAAATAAGCCCATGATGGTCCTGTGACTAGTTTGTAGTCTTTTAATGAACATTTGCCTCTGGACTGAACTTTACGAGTGTTTCTCCTAGTTTCTCCCCTCTGCTTAGTTGGCAAATGATAGATAGAGTGGGCTGAAATGGGAAATTTCCCTTCTTCCACATGGAAGAGTAGAGTGGGCTAGAATTATTTTCTTTTCACCAATTTGGTTAGGCTCTGAAAAACCATAGATAGTTTTGGCTCTGGTTAAATAGTTTCTCCCTAGGGAAGGCTTTGTTAAGATCAAAATGCTCTGGTGTATTTCCAAATGATTACTTGCCCATTCTCCCTGCTGGAAGCATGAGGGGACCCTTCTCTAATATTCACTCTGAGAATCAGGTCATGCTCCTGAAGGTAAACTCACAAAAGTGGGGGGGGGGAGGGTCCCTCATCACTGGTTTCTCCTGGAGGTTTTTTTTTTTTTTTTTTTTTTTTTTTTTTTTTATGATAGTCATACAGAGAGAGAGAGAGAGAGAGGCAGAGACACAGGCAGAGGGAGAAGCAGGCTCCATGCACCGGGAGCCCGACGTGGGATTCGATCCCGGGTCTCCAGGATCGCGCCCTGGGCCAAAGGCAGGCACCAAACCGCTGCGCCACCCAGGGATCCCTCTCCTGGAGTTTTTAATTTTCAGACTTGTCATACTGACGGCTGCTGGCAACTTGCCAATTACAGTGTAAGCTTACCTACTTTGTTTTCCTGGCACTGTTTCCTGCAGAGGTTTCTGCTCCAGTAAGTTGTGATTCTCTGTATTCACCTGTTTTCTCCAATTTCGGGGGCAGTGGTTTGCCCTGTGACCTCACTTTTCTGAGGGATTTAGGGAGATTTGTTGATTTTTCCATCTGTTCAACTTTTTACTTGTTAGGACCAAGTGACAACTTCCAGGCTTCTTATGCCAGACCAGAAATCAGAAGTCTTGAGTTTCTTTTCATACTGATTTATAAAAGTTTCTTTATGTGTTATGGAAAACAAGTCTTTGCCATATATGTGTTGTAAACGTTTCCTCTATTCTTTTACTTTTTCTCTTAAATTTATTTATGAAGACTTGTCATAAAAATATGTTTATGCTTCAATGTGTTATTTAGGAAGGTGTCCTCCACTCCTATAATTATAAAACCAATCTTCCAATTTTTTTCTAAAATTATATGTTCTTTCACTTAAACCTTTAATACTCTGAAATTCATTTTTGGTATGCAGTATGAGGTAGGAGTCTAACTTAAATTTCCCCCCCAATTCTTCCTAACTCTTCACCCTTGCTTACAGACTTCCCTTATCCTGGAATGTTCTTCCTGTGTTTACATAATTAGCAGAATCTTATTCATCTTTCCAGGTCCTGCTCCATGTACCCTTCCTTTCTTGACCAGCTCAAAATGTTTTGGCCTCTTCTGAAATTCTATCGCATTTGTTATTTGACTCATTGATTTATCACTTATAATTTGCTGTCTGACATTTTAACTTTCATTTAGATTTCCTTTTTTTGGAAATACCCTTCATGTGTAATGCACTCTACCTGCCAGATGGTATGACTCCTAAAGATCCTTTAGTCTACTGGGAGAAAGAAACACTAGGCCTTTGGAGATGGATAGGATTTGGGGCATTGGGATGGCTCAACTGATGCTTCAAGTTCTTTGGGGCATTGGGGTGGCTCAACTGATGCTTCAGTTGGCTGAGTGTCTGACTTCAGCTGATCATGATCTTGGAGTCTTGGGATTGAGCTGCACATTGGGTTCCCCATTCAGTGCGAAGTATGTTTTTCCCTCTCCCTCTGCCCCTCCTCCTGCTCATTCTCTCTCTCTCTTTCTCATATAAATAAATAAAATCTTTAAAAAAAAGAATATAAATTGAGGAAAAGGAACTTATTATTCTTATATCTCTCTCTTGAAGCCATTTGAGCCCCTCACTCGCACATGGTAGAAAATCTTTGCTACAGATTACATTGGAAACTGAGTCCTTTACTAAGCCTTCATTAGTGTCTCTCTCTCTCAGAATGAGCTGGTGATCCCAAGGCTGATTTTCTCTACTTGGATTCTAAATTCCCAACCTCCCTCCAACAGTTACTCCCAGCTCCAGAGCCTGTTACTATCTTTTGGACCTCAGGTATACAGAGTTGGGTTACTCCTCTTCCTCAGTTCTTAACACATGACCACCATCAAACTGTGTAAAGGCTCTCTCTTATCTGTTTCTTTCCCCCCTCTACTCCATTCCCCACTCCTATTCCCTTCCCCTGTTTTATAGGCATTGCTCTAATGTGGCTGATATATGCCCTTGGATATATACGTATCTTTATGTGCTGTTCAGGTATGTATTCCTTATTTTTAATTTTTATGGGTTGTACTGTGATATAGACCTTATATGAGTCAGGTTTGCAGAAGTAACAAACAACTAAAATCTTGGTGGCTTATGACATTTATTTCTTGCTCACATTACATGATAGTGATGGTGGGTTGGAGGTTGAAGTTCTCCACCTCCATATTCTCACTTTAGAATCCAGGTTACAAGATTAAAAAAAAAAAAAAAAAGATCAGAGCTTTCTGATGGACATGCTATTCTCTTGAAAAGAAAATAGCAAAAGAATTGGAAGACATTGTAATGCTTCTTAAAACTTCAGTTTAGCCTTGGCATTTGCCCCCACCAGTCATATCTAATCCTAACCATGGGATGAGGAAGTATACCTGTTGGGAACAATGGCATTGCAAGTTTCATCCAATAGGTGGGATGTATAGTCCTGTGAAGAACAATAATACAACTAAAATACAACTAATCTTAGACCTCTTTGGTTTTTATTTTTTCCCATACTATTATGTTAAAAATATCTATTCTTGTTGCTGTGTAGATATGTGTAGTTCAGTGCTTCTAAGCATTGCACTGTATTCCATAATGAATATTTGTCATATTTTACTTATCTGTTATCTCAATGATAGACCTCAAAGTACCTTGAACTCATGCTATCACAATGACTGCCTTCCCAAACATCTTCATACCTGACCTTTAAGTGTGCATATTTATCTAAGATTGATGGGTTTCAGGATGCTTAATTTTCACTATAGCTATGTACTGTAACTTCCACAGCTTATGCTTTTGAAGCGGTGAATGAGAATTCCCATTTTCTCTTGTTCTTGACAATAGGTGATATTTTTCAACTTTTTGATATTATCTTATAAAGTTGCATTTCATTTTAGTGTTGTGGGTTTTTTTTGTTTTGTTTTTGTTTTTTTGTTTTTTGTTTTTTAGTAGACTCCACATGCAGCATGGAGCCCAACACAGGGCTTGAACTCACGACCCTGAGATCAAGACCCAAGCTGAGACCAAGAGTCAGATGCTCAACCTACAAAGCTACCCAGGTGCCCCTCATTGTAGTTTTAATGTGTGTATATTTTATCAGCAAAATTGTACATAATTAGTCTGTGAACTGCCCATTTGTCCATTTTTCTATTAGGCTTTTTGTGTATTTTAATATCTCCATGACAATTTTATTTATTTATTTATTTATTTATTTATTTATTTATTTATTTATTTATTTTAAAGATTTTATTTATTCATGAGAGAGACAGAGAGAGAGAGAGAGAGAGACAGAGACACAGGCAGAGGGAGAAACAGGCTCCCTGCAGGGAGCCCGACATGGGACTTGATCCCGGGTCTCCATCCCCGGTCTCCAGGATCACACCCTGGGCTGGAGGCAGATGCCAAACCGCTGAGCCACCCGGGCTGCCCCTCCATGACAATTTTAGATGTTGCATTTATCTCCTCTGAGTGTAACTGTCTGTTAATTTTATCTATTGTGTTCTTAATTGAACAGAAATCCTTAATTTTTATGTAGCTGACTACATGGTCATGGTTTTTGTTTTTTGGGTTTTTTTTTTTTTGAGATTTTATATTTGAGTTTATTCTTCATTTAACTTTTAAAACACTACTATAGTTGAATATTAAAACAAAAACAATAACAAGTAGTGAGCTATGATTATAGTCATACATTCATTCACTACTGCATATAAAATGCCAGCAGCAGTGTTATTTACTGGTCCCATTAAGAGATCTGACACTGAACACCACCCCTAGGATGATGTTCATCATTCTCATATCCTTCCCCATTGTAATGGCGTCATCTTTCCTGATTGGGATCAAAGTCCACCAGTTCTACCTGGTCCATTTCATCAGTCTCTTCTACTTCCTTCCTCTCAGGTAGGAGTTTTTCCAGCAAAGAAAGTTTATCAGGAGAGAGAAAGCCATTCTCGGGGAAGTTTACCTTAAATTCGATGATTAGGCGACCCTTCTCATATGGTCTACGATAAATTGGCATGCCTTCATTTAACACACACTTGATATCCCCATGCTTGACAATCTGATCTGGGTGAGAGGTGATGACAATGGTTCAGTTGTCAAGAGTAGATACTGGCTTTTGAAAGCCACACAGGGCTTCAACCAGCTGTATATCCATATACATGAAAAGATCTTCTCCTTGTCGAGTAAAAACAGCATGGTCCTTCTGATCTAAAACGATGATGAGGGATCCCTGGGTGGCGCAGCGGTTTGGCGCCTGCCTTTGGCCCAGGGCGCGATCCTGGAGACCCAGGATCGAATCCCACGTCTGGCTCCCAGTGCATGGAGCCTGCTTCTCCCTCTGCCTATGTCTCTGCCTCTCTCTCTCTCACTGTGTGCCTATCATAAATAAATAAAAATTAAAAAAAAATAAAACGATGATGATATCTCCTGGTTCCAGTCCTGGTTCTTGGTCTTCCTCACCATTAAGTCTGAACTTAATCCATTTTTACCTCGTGGTTTTATACTTCTTAGGTTTTACTTGAGAAGTCTTCATTATCCAAGGATCACAAAAATATTTTCTTACATTTTCTTCAGATAGCATTATAGTTTAATGTTATACTTCAGTTTTAATTCCATTTAGATTGGATTTTATACATGGTTCAAGGTCTTTTATTTTTGTCCATATCATGAATCATACTGTGTCTGTCCCTTAGCCCTGGTCTGTAAGTAAACTCTATATTTTTAAAAACTTTTTTTCAAAGCTAAGCTCTTTGTCCTTCCTTAACCACTAAACTTCATGAAAACACAGTCTGCACTCTCCATTAAGGAGAATTCCATACTTAATTGTTGTAACTTCTGTTTATTTCTCAATGTGCCATAATCTGGTTTTGGTACCCAAAAGTATATTTGGAATTGTTCTCAGTATCATCACAAAACACCTCTAATTGCTGGGTTTTATGGCCTATTTTCACAATTTGCCTTGATTGACCTTTCCACAGTTTATTATAAGTTGAAGCCAGCCTCATACTTCTTCAAAAGCTCCTCCTCCTTTGCCTTGAGAGCCTTTGAGACCTTGTTTCCACTTGGTCTCGCTCTCTCTCCATCTCCCCCCCTTTTACCTGTCTTCTTTTGTACAACATAATTATTTTTTATATCTTCCATGTTATTGCATTTATTGATACATCATTCTTTTTAATTGCTGAGAAGTATTTCATTTTATGGATATACTACCGTTTATCCATTTATTTATTGATAGATATTTGGATAATTTATAATTTTTGGTCACTATACAAAATTCCTATTTTTTTTTTTTTTTTACAATCTCTGTATAGGCATCTACTTTCATTTCTTTTGTGTTAATATGTTGGGAGTGGGATGACTGAATAGTATGATAGGCAGGTGTATGTTTAACTCCTAAGGAAACTACCAAACTATTTTCCAAAGTAGTTGTACTATTTATGGTCCCACCAGAAGTTCCAGTTGCCTTATATCCTTATCAACACTTACTATGCAGAGTCCCTTTAACTTTAGCCATTCTAATAGGTGTGTAGTGTTATCTCATTGTGGTTTTCATTTGCATCTTCCTAATGACTACTGATGTTGAGCATTTTTTCATTTACTTATTTGCGTCTTGTATATCTTCTTTTTTGAAGTTTCTAGTCAAATATTTTCCACACTTTTTATTGGGTTGCTTGTTTTCTTACTTTTGGGTTTTGAGAATTCTTTGTATATTTTGGGTATAAGCCCTTTGTTAGACATGTGACTTGAAAATCCATTTTCTAGTCAATGACATATTTCCATACTCTCTCTCTCTTTTAAAGATTTTATTTATTTATGAGAGACACACAGAGAGAAAGAGGCAGAGATACAGGCAGAGGGAGAAGCAGGCTCCATGCAGGGAGCCCAATGTGGACTCAATCCTTGGTCTCCAGGATCACGCCCTGGGCTGAAGGCGGCGCTAAACCGCTGAGCCACCAGGGCTGCCCTATGTTCCTTTATTAAACTGTAAATCCTACTAGGCCCAAGTCCATGTCTTCTTGTTCAGCATTGTATTCCAAGCCACTTACATTAGTGCTCAATAAACAAATTAATAAATTTTTACAGAAGAAAAGTTCCTCCTTACAGGCTTTTGCTTCCAAAAGTCTCGATAAAAAAGATAATATAACTTGTATCCATGGATTCTAAATACTGACTAGTAAGAATGACAAGAGAAAATTAAAGAAATATCAGAATAGGATCACATTCATGATTAAATAATTGAAAAAAAATTTTACCCATGCTATCAACTAAGTCAATTATCACTCACCATCATATTTTGCTAAACCATTGAGCCACCTGGGCTGCCCTCTTTCCATTCTCTTAAGAGTCTTTTAAAGAGCAGAAGCTTTTTCATTTTGATAAAGTTCAATTTATCAGTTTGTTCTGTATGGATAGTGCTTTTGGCATCATATAAGAAATCTTAGCCTAACCAAAGGTCACAAAGACATTGTCTTATGTTTTCTTCTAGATGTTTTGTAGTTTTAGGTTTGACATTTAGGTGTTCAATATGTATCTTGAGCTCATTTTTGTATATGATGTGAAGTATGGGTCAAAGTTTGGTTTTTGCATACAGATATCCAATTTTCCAGCACCATTTGTTGAAAAGACTATCTTGGCTTCACTGAATTTCTTTTACACATTTGTAAAAAAAAAAAAATCACTTGACTGCATATTTGAGGATCTATTTTTTAGACTGTCTTCTGTTCCACTGATCTGTTTATTTTCATGCCAGTACCATACTGTCTTAATTACTGTGGCTTTATAAGAAGTCTCTAAATCAGGTAGTGACATTTTCCACTTTTGCTCTTATTATTCAAAGTTGTTTTGACTATGTAAACTCTTCACATTAAAAAAAAAGTTAGAATGATCTACTTCTACAAAAAAGGCTATTGAGATTTTTTTTTTTTTTGAGATTTTGATTGGGATTGCATTGTGAATCTGTCGAGCATTTTGGGGAGAATTAACACTTTAGCAATATTGTCTTCTGATTGATGAACACAGTATATCTCTCCATTTATTAGGTCTTCTTCAGATTCTCTCAGCAATGTTTTGTAGTTCTCAGAGTACAAATCTTGCACATGTTTTGTTGAATTTATCCTTAAATATTTTAACATTTTGATGCTATTTTAAGTGGTATTGCTTATTAATTTCTATTTCCATTGCTAGTATAAAGAATATCTTCTGTTCTGTAACCATGCTAAACTCACTTATTAGTTCTAGTATCATTTTCTTTTTTTAAAAAATATAATCCATTAGTGGTGCCTATCTGGCTCAGTTGGTAGAACATGTGATTCCTGGTCTTGGGGATGTAAGTTTGGGCCCCATATTGGGTGTACAGATTACTTAAAATTGAAAAAAAGAATGAAAAGAATAGAATCTATTAGATTTTATACTTAGAACATTAGGTTTACAAATACAGGATGTTTTACAATTCCCTTTCCAATCTGGATATCTTTTGTTCCTTTTTCTTGTTTTATTGTACTGGCTAGTATCTCCAATTTAATGTTCATAGAACATGGGTATTACTACCTTATTCCTAATTTAGGGGAAAGCATTTACTCTTTCACAGTTAAATTTTATGTAAGCTGTAGATTTCTCCCTGATGTCCACTATCAGGTTGAGGAAGTTCCTTCTATTCCTGGTTTATTTTTTTTATTTATTTTTAATTTATTTATGATAGTCACAGAGAGAGAGAGAGAGGCAGAGACACAGGCAGAGGGAGAAGCAGGCTCCATGCACCCGGAGCCCGACGTGGGATTCGATCCCAGGTCTCCAGGATCGCGCCCTGGGCCAAAGGCAGGTGCCAAACCACTGCGCCACCCAGGGATTCCGTATTCCTGGTTTAATGACTGTTTTTGTTGTTGTTGTTTGTTTGTTTGTTTTACCTGAGATGGATGTTGGATTTTGTCAAAATGCTTTTCCTGAATCTTTTTTTTTTTACTCAAAAATTCTGAATTTATTTTTTTTTCAAAACAAACACTGGGACATGATTATGAGAACCCAATGACATTAGACATTGTATTCTATGGATAATTACCATAGCCACATTCCAAAATATTCTTTTCCTTGAGAGTGAACTTCATGAAAGTTACTCTTCCAGAAAACATAGTATGGTAATATAGGCCTCATGAGCCTTTGAAATTTTTAAGTAATCTTCAGTGATGTTGATGAGAAATTCTTTCATTGTGGAATTAATTCTCCAGTCTCCAGAATTTTATCACCTGGAAATATGGAAATGATCATATAGTTTTCCTTTTGAATTGTTAATATGGTACATTACGTTGATTGGTTTTCTGTTGTTTTTTTTTTAAAGATTTTATTTATTTATTCATGAGAGACACACAGAGAGAGGCAGAGACATAGGCAGAGGGAGAAGCAGGCTCCCTGGGGGGAGCCTGATGGGGGACTCGATCCCAGGACTCTGAGATCACAACCTGAGCCAAAGGCAGACATTCAACCACTGAGCCACTCAGATGCCCCTACATTGATTGGCTGTCAAATGTTAAAGCAATTTTGCATTCCTGAGATAACTCCAATTGGTCATTATGTATTTTTATATATTATTAGATTTGGTTTCTTATATTTTTTTAAAAGATTTTTGCATCTTTGTTCATGAGGGATATTGGTTTATAGCTTTCTTTTCTTGTCATGTTCCTTCTTGGTCTTATCAAATAGTTGTGTAGTGTTTCAACCTCTTCAATAGTCTGGAAGGGTTTTTGTAGAATTCATTTTATTTTTCTTTAAATGTTTGTAAGATTCACCAATAAAACCATATAGGCTTAATAGTTTCCTTGGTGGGAAGTCAATTTCTTTGGTTTGCCATCTGAGTGTTTTCTCTTTTATTTCTGATCATTCTGGCTCTTATCAATTGTATTGATCTTAAAGAGCCAGCTTTGGGTTTCTTTTTTTTTTTTTTTAAGATTTTATTTATTTATTCATGGGAGACACACAGAGAGAGGCAGAGACACAGGCAGAGGGAGAAGCAGGCTCCCTGTGGGGAAGCTGATACAGGACTTGATCCCAGGACCCTGGGGTCATGACCTGAGCCAACAGCAGATGCTCAACCACTGAGCCTTCCAGGTGCTCTACCAGCTGTGGGTTTCATTGATATTTCTCTGTTGTTTTTATTTTCCATTTCACTAATTTCTGCTGTGATTTTTATACATTCCTTTCTTGTGCTTACTTTTTCTATTTTCTTTTATTAAAAAATTATTTATTTATTTTAGAGAGAGTGTGTGGGAGTGCACAAGTTGATGGTGGTGGGCAGAGGGATATGGGGAGACAAATCCTCAAACAGACTCTTTGCTGAGCATGGAGCCTGCCAAAGGGCTCAATTCCAGGACATTGATCATGGCCTGAGCCAAAGGTAGACACAATCAAATGAGTCACCCAGGTGACCCCCACAATGAATTTTTAAAGACATTTAAAGAATAAGAAAAATAATCTTTTATATTTACCCACATAGGTACTATTTTTTGTGTTTTTCATTCCTTTGTATAGATACAGAATTTTTTTTTTTTGCCTTAAGCACTCTTTATTATTTCTTATACTACAAGTCTGACAGTGTTGAACTCTTTTGGCTTGTGTGTGTCCAAGAAGTCTTTATTTTGCCTTCACTTTTGAAAGGTATTGTCACTAGGGATAGAATTCTAGGTTGACAGCTTTTTCCTCAGTACTCCAGAGCTGTTGGTCCACTGTCTTTAGGCTTACATTGTTACTATTGAGAAGTCTGCTGTTATTTTTATTCATGTTCATCTACATATAATATGGGTTTTCTTTTTTTTCAAAGATTTTATTTATTTATTCATGAGAGACACAGAGAGAGGCAGAGACACAGGCAGAGGGATGGGTTTTCTTTTCTACAGTTATTTTGAAGTTTTTCTCTTTATCACTAGTTTTAAAAAGTTTGATCATGATGTTCCTTGGTGAGCTTTCCTTTATGTTTCTTGTGCTGAAGGCACATTGACATTTTTCTATCTGTGGGCTCATCATTTTCATCAAATTTGGAAAAATTTGTCCATTATTTTTTCAAATATTTTCTTTCAGGCACTCTAATTCAACTCATATTAGGTCACTTGAATTTGTCTTAAAGTTCACTGGTATTTTATTATTGTTGAGAATCTTTTTATGTTCTATGTTTCACTGTGGATGGTTTTTATTGCTGTTTTTCAAGTTTAACGGTCATTTATTTTATAATGTATAATCTGTTGTTAATACCATGGTTTTCATCTCTAGAAGTTTTACTTGGACTTTTTCTATGTCTTTCTTATCTTTAACAAACTCATTCTTTCTTTTATCTCCTTCAGCATATGGAATGCAGTTGACATAGCTGTTTTAATATCATTGTCTAATAATGCTACCATTGCGTCATTTTGGGCTAATTTTCAGTGGATTGATTTGTCTCCTAATCACGTGCCATATTTTTCTGCTTCTTTGCACACCTAGCAATTTTTTACTGATGTTAGATATTCTGAATTTTAACTTTTGAGGTGCACATATTTTTGTTTTCCTATACAAATCCTTAAGCTTTGTTCTGGGATACAGTTTTTTGGAAATAGTTTGATCCTTTTGAGTTTTGCTTTAGTATAGTGCTATTGAGTCAAGCACTTGAGTCTTCTCTTTTAAACTTTTTTTTTTTTTTTTTTTTTTTTTAGGTGGGAGAAGAGCAGCACTTACTCCAGGGTTAATTTTGGCTCACCACAGAAACAAAAACCTTTTGGGTACTCTATCCAGTGTTCTGTGAATTATGAGATTTGTCATTCTGGCTGCTGAGAACAGAAAACTACTAGTCCCACAAGAGCTCTGAGTAATATTCCATCTAATCCTTTTGGGTGGTTTTCTCAAATGCATATGTTGATTAGTATTCAGTTGAGGATTCTGGGGAGGGGCACTCTGAAGATCTCTAGAGATTTCTCTTATTGCAGCTCTCTTGTCTCCAATACTCTTCCTTCCCAACTCACAGCTTTATCTCAACTTAGGGAGATTGCCAGGCCATGACTCCATTACCCCTCACTGCTGGGACAATCATAGGACCCACTTGGTTGATTTCCCATTTCAGTCCTTTTATTTATTTATTTATTTATTTTTGCCTAAAGTCCAATGTCTTGAAAATTATTAAATATATTTTGCTCAGTGCTTAGTTGTTTTAGGGGGGAGAATAAAACCACTCTCTGTTTTTCCATCTTGGTCAGAAGTAGAACTCTATAATTAAAAAAAAAAAATCCAAACATGTCTTTTGACTCCCTACTTATTGATTACATCTTCATATTCACGGTGTATTTATAATTGTGTACATTGCATTATTGAATATTTTCCCGACAGAGAAATTTTGTTTTGACTAGACATTGATGAGAAATTAATTGCCCGTTATGATTTTACATATCCAATAACTAGATAAATTTTTTAGAGACCAGCTTCTGACTCCATTCATTTCAAACCTTGTTGCCCTCCATTTCTCACTTGACTTCTAGTGCTAGGTGCTATAGGATATATCAATAGCAATAGAACTGTTGGCACTTTTCCTTCATATCATGCAAAGTGAGGCAGCATAATGAAGAATGGGAGCATTCCTACACCAGGATGGCTGGCAAAAACTCAAGTATACATGGAAATGACTGCAAATCACATAAGCATATTCTACTCAAAAGTAGTCCCCTTTAGCTGAATTCCAAAAATGATTGTGGCCACCATTCCAAGGTTACCCAACATGGGGAAAAGTATTATGTAGGAGAAGTCAGAATGAAGAGAGACAGCAGTCATAACTGATTGCAGTTAAGATATCTTACTTTTGCAAATCTTATAAAAACATACGGCCATGTGAACACATTCCTTGGCCTCTTTAGGGTTGGGAAGGGGTCATGTCAGCCATGGTTCTTGAAGCTTAAACTTCATTAGCTTCATGGTATAACTGTTTCTGCTCATGATGCCTCAGTTCAGGATCCCAGTGGTTCTCCCAGCAAGAGTCCAGAGTCTTTCCCTGGGCAGACTATCCCCTTTCCTGTTCTTTCCTTCTCCAGATCAGCACTCCCACCCCGGGCTTTTCACCATGCCCGCGGGCAACTCCGTGCATTACAGAGGTCGTCATTTCTTGGAATGTCCTTCATCCCTTTCTTCATCTGGGAGCATCTCTGCCTACTTGAAGGCCGGGACATGTGTCACCGCCTCTGTGTGACCATTGCTGACTCCACCGGGAATTAATTGTGTTGCCACAGCCTCCTCCTGTTTTTATGATAGAATCACGGCTCACTGTTCCCGGGGCTGCACCAGACGACCCGCCACGCTGGCGGAGGGCTTGCGCGTGCGCTCTCGAGTGTGAGGTCCTGCCTTTGCTCACTTAGCCCCCCCCCATCCTGCGAGGAGGCTCCCCTTGTTCTCATCCCTTTAGCTAGTTCCGGCTTCCACCCGCGCCGCGGGCGGGGGCTGCGCCTCCCCATTCTGGAGGCGGCTGAGCGCAGGACCGAGGGACGGAGGGACAGAGGGACGCAGCCCCGCTCGCGCCCGCAGCCCGCACTCGGGTCCGGGTCCCTCCCGGACCGTCGCCGCGACCCAAGCGCCAGGGGGCGCCAGCGCCTCGGCTTTCCGGCCCAGCCCCGCCGGGAGCCCCCGCGTCCCTTCCCCACGTGCCGCCCGGGGGTCGCCTCCCTCACCCCCGCTCCGCCGGGTCCCCGCGGTGGGCCGGGCCCCGCTCCACGTGGTCGCGCCGGATGCGCGCAAAGCCCTCCGAGGGAGGGTCCGGGGCTTCACCGTCGGGTGCTGACCGGGGCCAGCGGAGGCTCCTCGACCCGCCCGAGCAGCCCCCCGGCCCCCGACGGCGGCACGGCCCCTGTTGGGAGCCTCTGTCGCTCCCCCCGGTGTCCTGCGCCCGCGCGGCGCGCACGACCCGTCAGCACAGACCGGCTGCGCTGTCCTCCCTTCGGTCTACTTAAAGCCGGTGCCCGCGGCCCGCAGATTCCCCCGCCTCGCCCGCTCGGGGGCACCTGCTGCGTCCCTCCCTGCGCGGCCCGGGAGGTCACATCTGCGACCCTCGTTCTCCCGGCAGAGTGTCGAGTCCAGCCCTTGGCGCGAGGCTCGGCCCGCAGCGGCCTCCTAATAGACACGGGAATAGACGGCCGCATGCCCGGCGCGCGCCCAGACGGCTCCGGGCCTGCGGCCGGCAGCAGCTGCAGACAGCGGCCCGAAATATGCGCTTGAGATTTCACAGGCCGACACGTCCGCTTCGTCCCACCTCCCTCGTGTTTGCACCCCGCTGGGACCGCAGCCTCCCGGAAGGCGGAAGGCGGGGAGGAGGAATGTGGGCGCGCGGCGGCGGGCAGGCGGGGCGGGCTCAGCGGTGTTGGGCGGGGGACGCCCGAGCGGGGAGCAGCGCTTTCCCGCGGCGGGAAGGAGGCCCGCACGGAGACAGGGAGGGAGCGAGCCGGGGGGAGATGCCCAGATCCGAGGAGAGCAGAGGGACGTGAGCCCCGAATGGGAGCTTGGCGTGTGGCCCCGGGGCGGACTCGCCGGGGCGGGAGAAGGAAAACCCTGGGGATGAAGAGGGGCCTTTCGCGGCGAACCGCCCCGCCCCCCGCAGGACACCCTGGAAGGCTTCGCCTTGGGTCGGGTGGGAGTCCCAGTCCCTGGGGCAGCGGGAGTGGGCAGTGCAGGGAGGGAGGCGGCACGGCTTTGAGGCTGCAGAGAGCCCTTCCCGGGGGCGGCGCGGCGGGGAGGGCGCGGGCGGCGCCGGGGGCGGCGCGGCGGGGAGGGCGCGGGCGGCGCCGGGGGCGGCGCGGCGGGGAGGGCGCGGGCGGCGCCGAGGGCGGCGCGGCGGGGAGGGCGCGGGCGGCGCCGGGGGCCGCGTGGCGGCTCGGGCCTCCGGGCGCGGGCGGCCGTGCCCGCGGCGCGCGAGGCCCGTCGGCCGGGGAGCGAGGCCAGCCTCGGCCGACTTCCAGCCCCGAGCCGCGCAGCGGGAAGCGGCCTGGACTAGCAGCGCTGCCGCCTCCCGCCGCCTCACCTGGCTGGGAACCCGCTTCGCGGGCCGGAGGACGGGCCTTGCGCGGCAGCGTAGGGCGGGTGCGGCGGGCAGCCCAGCCAGGGCCGGAGGATGGGCTTGGACGGCGGGGCGGCCCGGCGACCGGGACGCGGGCCCAGACCTCGGAGGGCGGAGGGTCCGCGGAGGAGGCGCCGACCCCGGGTGCGCCCCACACCCACGACACCCGCTGACGTGAGCACCCGCGGACCTCCGGGCGGCGTCCGCGGACCTGCAGTGGGGCCCGCCAGCCCTGGCGTCCGAGGGCTGGGCGCGTGCAGCGACTCGTCCTTCTGCGGCGCCTCACCCGCAGCCTCGAGCCTTCGGCGTCCGGTTCGCGCCGCGCCGGGACCGACAAGCTCCCACGCCGGCCGCCCGCGTCCGTCAGCGTGACTGTTCCCGGCGGCCGTGGCGGAGCGAGGAGCGGGCCGGAGGCCTGCGGTGCCGCCGGATCCCAGCGGTGCCCCCGAATCGGCGCCGCCCCGGCCGCACTCGGCCCGGCTCCGTCGCGGCGCGCGCCAGTCACCGCTGGGTTCGGGCGTTGGCGGCGGCGTTAGTGAAGCCACGCAGGTTCCCTGGCACCAAACCACATAGGAAGGGCGCCTGCTCCCCTTGGGGGGCCTCGGTCAGGACCCAAGGAGCGGAGGAGAGTCCGAGATGGAGCCCGGGAAGTGAGGGGCTCAGCAAGGGGTACCCTCGGCATCCACAGGAAGGGACGGGGCGGGGGGGGGGGGGAGGGAAGGCCGAGCTGGCCGCAGCCCCACGGGGCTTTTGAAGCAGGTAATGACCTGCTTGATCAAGAGTCCTCTTGATCTGGGACAGGAGGCCAGGTCTTTTTTTTTTTTTTAAGATTTTATTCATTCATTCATTCATTCATTCATTCATTTATGAGAGAGCGAGGAATGTGGTGGTGGGGGGACGTGAGGGGCAAGAGAGGGAGGAGCAGCCTCCCCACTGAGCAGGGAGCCCACTATGGGGTTGTGTCCTGGGACCCTGAAGCAGACGCTGCCCCGCAGGTGCCCCCCTGAGCAGGGGACCCCGCCCACCACACATGGGCTCCATCCCAGGACCCTGATATCATGACCTGAGTCGAAGGCAGACGCTTACCTGACACATCCCTCCAGGCGCCCCTAAATCCTTCATCTCTGAAGGGACTTGAGTATCTCCCGTCAGTCTGCTGTACTCTTGTCAAATTAAGTAGGTGCCGGAGTCCCCAGGGAGAAGGCCAATCTTGTTGCCACGCCTCCCAGTAATTTCTCCAAGGTCACCATTCACGGTGGCATCAGGAGAGAGCCCTGTGCTCGCTGGCCTAATGGCAGCACCAACATTCACACTATCGGGACAAGAGAAGCTGTGTTCACAGGCCTCCGAGCAGTAAGTCACTCGCAGGTGTCCCAGGATGATTCATGTGACTCCTTTCGAAGCTTGATCTTCATTTCTCTCTTGCTGGTGGAGATTGTGGGGGTAGGAGGGAACATTTATGAGGAATGTAGCATTTTTGCCAGAAGGTCCTTTCCCTATTTGCCTTTCCCGAGGTCTTCCCTACAAGTTCCTGGGGAATACGTTGCAGAGGGCTGGGCCCTGCGAGCTCCTTCCACCAGCTCAGAGCCCTGCAGAAAGCGCAGCACACAGTGTCTGGTCGGTCTCCCTGAAACCGCATGCCGCTCCTGGGGACTCACGTGTCCCTGCCCACGTCCTAGGACTAAGGAAGCCAACGGACACAGTGCAAACACAGGGAGATACCTTCTACCAGGTCGAGACTGCTTTGGAAAGAGGAGACATTCGCCCCTTTTCTAGTTAACAGGCTCCTGCCCACAAAGAACTCTGTTGCTGCCATAGTGCTCTTGCCAGGATCACCTTCACTAACCGCACGTGGCATCTAAACCCCAATTCCGTTGGTTAGTTGCCTCTGTTAAGATTTTGTGGGTCAATGTTCTGCTCCTCCCAACTAGAATGTGGGCATCTTGAGGGCAAGGAACAGTTACACTGGTTTTCCATAATTCCTACCTTGGTTTCTGGCTCATCTTAAACTTAGGAAACATCTGGCTGCTTGAGGGGAATCACAAGAAAGATATTACTGACTTTTTTTGGGGGGGGGGGCACAGGGGAGGAACGGTGGGAGGGGTGAGAACCTCAAGCAGGCTCCACGCCCAGGGCGGGACCCTACATGGGGCTTGATCTCGAGATCCGGAGATCGGAGATGGTGACCCAAAGCCAAAATCAAGATTCAGGCAATGGCTGAGCTGCCCCAGCATCCCTGTTTTTGTCCAACTTCTGTGATCCAGTGAAGGTCTCCTGGCACTGGCTGGGTCTGAAAATTCACTCCTGGGGGTGGGGTTTTTTAGGATGAGTGGAAGGAGCAGTGTGGTGTCCTGCAGGGTTCACACCTGGTCTATCCTAAGAATCAGCCTGGGTATTTACTAAAGCCCCACCTGGGGCTACGGAGTCAGAATCCCCGGGGTAGGGCCTGGGCACGGCTACCTGCTGCCTCAGGAGAAGCCAGGAAACACAGGTAGTGGAAAACAGGAAGCACTGGGGGCTTCAGTCCAGGTGGCACTTACTAAGGGCCCTTGTGTGAACCTCTGGGCCCCAAGGGCCTCAAGTACACAGGGTGCTTGGACCCAAGTAGGCGCTCTTGGTTCTATCACTGACAGTCTGGCCAACCAGATTCAAGAGTTTAAACTATCTCCTGAGGTCAGAGGCAAAGGACAAGTTCTTGTGAAAGAGCAGGGAAGGTTATGAGGCACCATTTCTCAAAATGCGAGCCGCAGAGCACCTGAGCAGCCAGCCCCAAGGCCCAATCCTCAGGAGTCTTATTTTAGAAGCTTCCAGGTTATGGCGAAGTTTGAGAACCACTACCTCGGTCTCCTTTCCCCTCCTCTGCTTTTACCAATGAACTGGCCATTGACAGCTGGCAGATGGGTGATCTCCAGAGTTTTCTCAACCTGTTTTACAGCGATTAGGTGTAAGTAACTCCTTTGGAACACTGCTCACTGGCTACTTTGGCCTTAGGATTCTGAGAATAGATACTACTTTGAAGCCAGCGTTTCAAGACATTTGAGGTTCTGTTTAAAGGACCAAGCATCATAAGAGCACTTTATAAATTAATGACAAGGTGGCCTTGCTACTTCTGGGGAAGACAGGCAGAGCAGGAGGACCCAGGCTCACCCGTCCCATGGATACGCCTCGGCGACACCCACGTCAGTAGAAATAACTCAGAAAATGAACCAAAGCCTAGAAGAATGTTCTCCACAGCTGGGTGTAGAGAAGAGGCCACATCCAAGAGTGTTGGAGGGCGGAGACGCTGTCTGTGGGAGGGAGGAAGGGAGGCTCTGGGCACAGAGGGCAGAGGGGAGGCCCCACGCCAGGCTCAAGGGACCCTGAGAAAACGAGGCACTGCCCAGCGGCTGGTACAGGAACACAGACACGCCCAGTGTTAGCTGAAACACTCATTCATTGGCTTGAAGGATGGCAACTCACCACATGTGACTATCCCCGCTGTCACAGGAGCTTCAGGGGCTTCTGCCGCTTGCAGCCTGCCCTGGCTAACGGTGCAGCCCAGGAGCACTGGATGAGGAGACACGGGGCACACTGGTCATTTTGTCAAATGCCCGGGCAGGCCAAGAGCAGGCATCCTTACAGTCGGGAGCACGAATCAGGGATGGCTGCAGGGTTTCTGGATCCTCTGAAGCTCTCGACCACATTATGCCTCTTGGTATGCCCATTTTTCTGGGGACAGAGTCTAGCTTTTCTTAAATTCTCAGGTCTGGAACCCCCAAGGGTTTAAGGATTGCAGGCTGGATTACTGCCAAGGCTTCCTCTAGCTCTAAGGTTCTAAAGAAAACCAATATCCCAGCTCCTTGTGGAGCCTAACACGGATGGGTTACTGACCTCACTTGGTTTTTGGAAGCCACAGGCGACTGCTCCCTCTACACCACCTGCTCCTTCCCTGACAAAACAGACCCAGTTGTGCAACATCCTTCACTTTGTACAAACAAGACTAGATTTTGCCCAGACAGTATGATTTAACTTGTTTTAATGCAGTCTGCTATAAAAATGGATGAAGACTTCTGCATGGTACATTTGGCTTCACAATGAGAATGCCTGGTTAGTGCCTGTGGTCTGTGCTGCACATCCACTAGCATCTGCTGACTAGCAATCTAGCTTCCACAACATGGGTTAAGACCCAAGCTGTGGATTGTGGAACTTTTACTTAGCACACACACGATCTACAGCAAACTTAAAATACTAATCTATAATACCTAGCTGGATTATTGGATTCATTGCAATATTGTGCTTATTTATCTTAGAAGATAGGCAACTAGCAAAAATACACATTTCTTTTGCATTTCCCCACCCCCATATTACACTGTAAAAGAAATACATTATTCAGTGCACTTCCTAAGAAATAAACTTCCTTATAGAATCTCTCTCTATATAGATCTATGCCAAAACAAAGGAAGAGCACAATGCAACTTTTAAGATTACCATTTAAAGCAAGAGAGGTAATAACACTCTGAGACTGTAGCCCCCATCCTGTTTACAAAGTTTAGCTATTTTATCACTTCACTAGGCCGTGCGAGGGAATGAGGTTTAATGCATGATTGCCTTGGGAAGTTTATAAGATGCCCCATTCATCACTTGGTAGACACCCTGGGTCATTAGTGGTATTTTAATTTTTGATGTATCGGCCTTAATCAAACCGTAAGCCCTGGAGACACCAAATTGTGATTTATACATTGATTTCTATCACTGGCCTGTCTCCCATCAATTCATACTGGATTAAGAGGAAATAGGTTTAAATTACCGCAGGAGGACAGGGCTGCTGAGTAATGCTGGCCAGGGAGAATGTATGTGAGGATACCGGGACCTTGCCATCCCTGAGGACAAAAAGTCCTAGAACCACCTCATCTCAGCTGGGTTGCAAGGTCTTACTTGGAAGATGGGGAGAGTCATTATATCCTGTGGCCTCTGTCAGCTGTACCAGCCTATATGTTGGAAAGAGTGGAGGTGTTTGTCCTTAGAAACTCACAATAATGGAAATGACAGAAGTTTCTAGAATGAAAGAGGTTGCAGCTTGGCAGCTGGTGAGCTAAACCCAGCTGCAGAAGCGTTTAAACAGCAGTTTAAAATTGTTTTTGAATCTATTTTGATACTTCAAAGTGAGGACGTTTCTATGAAAATTTGGATTTCACAAAAACTTGAGCTGGTAACCCTGGTTGGGCACTACTGCATGGCGACAATTAGCTGGAGCTGAACAGGGGGGCTTGGGCACTTCAGTTAGCTACAGCTTCCCCCACCCTAGCTCTTACAGCCCCCGACTGACCGGTTTCACTCATTTACACAGCCAGTTGAGTTCTGTGACGCTGGGGTTGGTTTGACTCTGGCCCTTTATGACCCTGAAGATCTGACTTTGTTTGGAATTCCACGCCCTTTCTCTGACAGATGGGGTCCCAGCCACGTCTAGTTGCTCTGTTAGGTAATCCTAATGTGCATTTCTACTCACCTTTATGCTATATTGCAAACTCCAAAGGTATAATCACACTAATATTCATGTGTTTAGGTGTGTGTATGTGAAACATGTAAAGGGTTGTGCATCTATACAGATATATGTATACCTCCATTTAGGGAAAAGTTAATTTGGTTCCACAGATACAGACACCAAGTTCTGGCAGCTCGGACAAGAAGTGTGGCAATTTGGTAAAACCTGTATAATTCTGACTTATAATATTACAAAGATAGTGAATTTTAAGTTATTGCTTCGTGAGTACATAATAAAGATCTCATTCTGTTGCAAAATTTTTATACAGAATGAGTAACCATTTCCTATTCAAGTAACAGCAATTGGAATCAGAAGTTCCTTACACAACAGTAGATGCCTGAAGAGATTTTTTGAACGGAGATGTGATTTCCTTCTATTCAAGAATTGATGTGGGAAATGGGGAGTGACTTCATTTCAGAAGTACATGAAAATCAGCACCCCTACTGCTTCCTGCTCAGGAGGGATTCTTGAGGGCTCTAAGAGCTCAGCTTTGTGGTGAGGTCACACCTACCTTTAGGATTCCCGTCCTACTGATGCAGCCTTGTTTCTGAACACAAAGCTTATATTAAAACAGTAAAAGATTAAAAGCAGTGTTGGTTTTTAACATTCAGGATTCATGAAGGATCTCGTTTTCTGCAGTTACATGATCCATTTTGTATTGTTGCTGCAGGACCATATTTGTATTGCAGGCTTATTTCAGGCACTTTTGAAACATGTTCATCTGGAATAAAAATCTGCATGAACCACTTCTGCATAATTCAAAATGAGTGTTGAGTGATTTCTAGTCCCAAAATTAGACAGCAAATCACTGCCTGTCCTCAATTAGCTTTCTCCATCACAAGACAGTGACTGCTGAGCTTGAGACATCTTTGAGGTGCCCTTCTAGCTTTAGTACAAAGGTGTGAGGCATACAAATCCAAATGACTCACTTTCTACTTAAAAAAATACAAAGAAAGGCGAAATACACTAAATGGACTATACAGATGGTTTCAGCTCCTATCAAAATAAATAACATGATCTGACTCAACGGTTGGACTCTGAGCTCTTGGACGAAATCTGGTGGAATGTCAGCCGTGGAGACTCCCGCTAGGGACTAGCTGCTGGTGGGCAGGAGTATCTCCACGTCCTTGCCGTTAGCTACGATGGCAGTAGAAGAGCAGCTGACGGCTAGGTCTTCTGTGGTGGCCACAGAAGAGGCCTGGGAATGAGTTTTGGTCAGTGGAGTGGTAGTGGATGGAGAAGGGGTGAGGCCAGGTTTTTTGGGTGGGATGGGTGGAGGATTTCCTCTCTCAGCTCTGGGGATGGTGGGGGACTTGATCCCTGGGGACAAAGGGCTCAGTGGGCTGGACACTTTCCCTGGAGTAGGGGAATGGCTGGTGTCACCTCTTGGGGTGGCAGTGTTGGCCAGATTTCGATAGTCTGTGCCAAAGGGAGAGCTATTGGGGGAGACGGGCTTGATGGACCCTTGCTGGCTAGTGAATCTGGAGAGCACCTGAGTGACTGTGTTGCGGGCCAGCTGTTTGGCAGCAGAGTTGTCTAGGAGGGTGGGAGACAGGTCCCTGGATGGGGGACTCTGCAGACCACTGGCCTGTTGGTCCTGATCTGCCTGGGACTGAAATTTGTGCCGAGCTGCATGGAACCGCTGGTTGATCCCTACTTGGTAGGAGGACTGGTAGCTGGGGCTGCTGGCTGAGGACCCCAGCAAGCGCTTAGTCAGCACTGGGGAGGAACAAGGAGAGGATGTGAGGGAGGAGGAGGCGGTACTGCTGGGAGACAGAGAGCCCCCACTGGACGGGAGGTGACTGGTTGCTGGGACGGGAGTCTCAATTCCCGCAGGACACCCACCATTCTCCACAGCTTTCTCTTGGGCCAACCCCACAGATCTGTCTCGTGGAGGCACTTGGCTCTCCGCACTGCTACCGATCATCGACTCCTTGGCAGTTTGTGTCTCTGGCTCAAAGTGGCCATTGGTTTTTGCATACGAGTAAGGAGGAGTGGTGGGACCAGGCAGCCCGGTGGCTGTCACCTTGGCTGTGTTGCTCCCATGGGTTCTTTCTGCCTGCGAACTTTCTGTTTGGCAAAACACAGATACCAGCATGGGAGGCTCAGTCAGGGTGCCTTTAGACACGGTTACTGGTTTCCTCACTTGCTCCGTGGGGCCACTATGCTGTTGAGAAGCCTCCAGGTCCTTCATTATCTTCTTCAGACTTTCCATCTCTTCCTTCAGGGTTTTGGTCCGGTTCTCTTCTCGGTTCAGTTTTGCTCTAAGTTGTTCTCTTTCGATGTCGAACTCAGACAGCTGCTTCTCCACCTGGGCTTCGGTCTGCAAGCCTCGTTTCCTCTCAGCTGCCAGCTCTTCCTCTAGTTGGCTCACCCGGCTCTTCTCCTTCTCCAGTTTCAGGCTCAGCTCGCCCGCCTTCTGCCCCTCCTCGGCTGCCTTGCTGGTGGCTTTCTTGCACTCGAGCACCAGCATGGACGACAGCTGCTTGTGGCGGGTGCGCTCCTCTTCCAGCTGGCTGGACAGCTTCTTCTGCTCTTTTTCAAACTTTTTCACTTGGGACTTCTCAAATTCCAACTAGAAAAGAAGGCCACCATACAGCTTGATTAGGATAAGAAAGCAAAGAGATGTGGTGCAAAGCTCCTATCAGGTAGTGCATCCCGGCTAGTGCTTGTCGGGCACATGGATTGCCACCTACGCTACATGCTTAGTTCAAATATGCCTGAAGCATCAGAGCACCTGCCACAGAAATGTACACACTACGGTTCAATCTTTCTCTGATGGTTTAGGAGGCACGTCTAAGTGCTCATATTGTATCCATAGGAATACGGGCCATTGTCTGTGTTTTAGGTCAGAGGGTCAAAGCGACCAGTATGGGTAACAGCAAGCCCTATGCACCAGGTTTCGTGATAAATGCTGATGGAAACAGAGCTATTCACTTATTTAACTCCAGTAGAGTTAATGTGGTGTTCTGTTTCAGGTGTATGATATAGTACTCATCCTGGTAAGTGTACCCTGTAAGAAGACAACACTTCTGAAGCTTCAGTAATCCTTCTTTTTGGTCTTTAAAACAAATAGATGCATTTAAATTGTACTTTTTACATAAATGCAGTCTATTTTAATTATCCTCCCCACCCTACTTAAGGCACAGCAACCCTGTGCAAGAGGGAAAGGGTTGACAGAACTCTATTAGTCAGTGTTTTTCAAACTCTGAGACTCATTAATGGACAAGGAAACCAATCTCATGAGCTACGATCAAAGTTTTAAAAAAATGAATGGCTATTGTAAGCAGTAAGGGTAATATATGATTTCACGAGATTTTTGTTTCAGGCATGTGTTTCTTTGTGTGTGTGTGTGTGTGTGTGTGTGCACAAATGTATATACTGGGTTGTGATGTAAACAGTATTTATTACTGGGATTCCCAAGTCAAAATGCTCAAGAGTTTGAAGCTGGTGTTCCCACAGTATGTTCTATGGAATGACAGTCCTGCAGTGAATGCTCTATATCAAACAAAGACTGTAAAATTGTAGATTTGCCAAATTCAGAATACCTTGTCGTATTCTTAAGACTCAGGATGTGCTTATCTATACTAAAGGGCCTAATGAATTAGAAACCTATTTCACCAGGCACCTGGGTGTCTCAGGGGTAGAGCATCTGCCTTTGTTTGGCTCAGGGTGTGATCCCAGGGTGCTGGGATCGAGTACCCCATCAGGCTCCCCGCAAGGAGCCTGCTTCTCCCGCTGTCTCTGTCTCTATCTCTCTGTCCCTATGTCTCTCATGAATAAACAGAATCTTAGAAAAAAAAAAAAAAAGAAAGAAACCTATTTCATTTTGTTTAATCCAGTCATTCCCAGATTTATTGGACTGCAAAGCCCTTTGTTTTTAGCAACACTAATTTACAGCCTGGAGAACAGTCTTTGAGAAATGCTATTATAGCCAAACGGTGCTTGAGCCCCTTCGCCTTAACTACCTGCTGGGTCAGCCGCTCTCGCTCCTTCTCCAGCATGTAGGTGACATCATCCCCTTCAGCTGTGTCCTGTGCATGCCTCTGCCTTTCCTCCTCAAGGTCCAGGATCACCTTTAAAGAATTAAAGGAAAAAAAAATCCAAATATGAAGAAAACCCATATAGAACACGACACAATTAAATACTAGGCACCGATCTAAGCACCTAAGATAGTTCTGGAGATCAATGCATCCATCCTGGTTACGGCTACCAAGGATCATGTTGTCTAGCAGGCTGAAAGACAGGTGAGCTACATGCTAGAAAACCGTAATACCTAGGCTTTATTTCAGGGTGCACAAAAGGGCAAGTGAATAGAAGAGAGCAACTAATGAGCTCCAGAGGTTGAGAAGCTTCTATTAATGAGTGTAGCCACTGCAGGCAGTTTACTCCGACAAGCGGGTGGGTGCCAGTGATGAAGCATGACAGGACCGTGGAGAGCAGAAAGCTGAGCTCCTGCCTCAAGCTCAGATCACTGTGCCCTGCTTAGTTGGTCATAGCATGTAGTATATAGTTAGCTAAGATGTGGGGAGACTCTCAGGCTCAGCCTGCACACAAAAAGCCTCAACACTTGGGATTTTATGTGGAGATTTTTCATAAGACCTTTTAATTAACCTGCCTCCCCTATTCCACTTATCCTGGCACCAAAGGATTAAGCCCAATTAAGGTGAATACTGTAGACATTTAGAGGTATATTTCCTATATACTCCCACCTACAGCTGCTGAGCGGAAAGGGATTTCTCAGCCGCCTCTGCCCACTTCCCACGTCCCTTGGGCCAGTCCTCAAGCGCAGAGCACTGTCCTCCCGATGACTGTTTCTCAGCCATTCTCTTCACTAACAACTTTCGCGAATGGAGAGAGAAAAGTCTCTGGGACATGAAACACGAAATGTTTTCATTTAGCGGAAATGAAAATGTCTCGGTGTGCTTCATTTCCGGTTTAAAAAAAAAAACAACCTAACTTGGGGCTCCTGGCTGGCTCAGTGAATAGACCATGCGACTCTCGATGTCAGGGTTGAGCTCGAGCCCCATGTTGGGTGTAGAGATTACTCAATGAAATCCTAAAAAAAACCCATAAAAACCTCAGACCCTAACTTTTCAATTTAATAGAACAAGTTTTGGCTAGTGGTGGTTGATCATCTCCTTTTCTTTTGGAGAACTCTCTAAAGTTACAGAAATGGAATGAAAAGCTAAAAACCTATAAAGACAGAGAGACTGTAGCAGACAAGAAATGTTAATAACATCCTGAAGAGGGAAAGAGGCAGGAGGTGTGGTAGCCACTTTGAACACCCACAGGGCCATGGCGGGGGGGGGGGGGGGGGGGGGAGAAAGCCACAGGGCCCTGCAGGATCCCTAGGAGATATGGAACCTAAGGGCTCTGCCCCAAATCTGTATTTTCCAGAAGGTATGTGTCCCCTCTACCCAATTCCTGAACATAAAATGTTCGGCATGCCCTGCCCAGGCATAAGGCGAAACAGAATGTGGCAGGCTCAGGATTTGGGGATGCCAGCTATGACATAGGAGAATGAGGGTGAGGGAAAGGCACTGTGTCTGTGTTGGGAAGGTGGTAGGGTGGAAGGTAACCGGCATCTATAATAAGAGGAAGCAATGTAAGTGTCAAGAATTTTAAGTATCGAGTATCAAGTATAAATACAAGGATCAAGAATGATAAGGCAGGGAGGGGGAATAGTATACCATTTAGAAATATGGGACTTAGCTACCAGAATAAATGGTCAAAGGAAAAAAGTGGTTGTTTCTGAATATGGAGGAGAAGAAGGAAAGGGGAGAGATGGACTAGGGAACTATGTTTCATAGTAAGCAGGGTAACCATGTCATCTTCAATGCTGACCACAACACTACTGTGAGTCAAGGGGGCATTCCTAATGACGATCCAAGGCCAGCGACATCAACTGGGACGCTCTTGGGCAAACTGGGGCAGTAAGCACCCTAATTATAAGCCTCTAGGTACTATTTGATTTGTAACAAAGTCAATGTTTTTACTTTAATAAAACACATACAAATAGATTGGCAGTTGGTTTAAAAATATTTAACACTCAAATAATCTGATTTTTTAAAAAGATATTTTATTTATTTATGAGAGAGAGAGAGAGAGAGAGAGAGCGAGAGAGCGCAACAGGCAGAAGGAGAAGCAGGCTCCATGCAGGGAGCCTGATGTGGGACTCAATCCCGGGTCTCCAGGATCATGCCCTGGGCGCAAGGCGGTGCTAAACCGCTAAGCCACTGGGGCTGCCCTCAAAAAATCTTATATGGAAATATAGTATTACAGAATTTTGATTTTTAATTTCTTCCTCTCCCTAATCACCAAGAGCCACAAATCATCCCAACACTACACCTTTCATGGCCATGACAGCCAGCCAACACTTGAGTGCAGCTCAGCTGCTTCATGTAGGAAGGGGAAAGGCCTGCCTATCAAACAAGCCTGCTGTGAATCCTTCCTTAGAGGAATCCTTCCTTAGAGGATTACATAAAAGGCCTCCAAATTTTGGCAACTCAGACCTACGGACACATTTTAAATTGGGCATAAATGTCTTTAGATTACTTCATTCTAGACTAGAAGTTAAACTCTTCAGGTCTTGGAAACTCTGAGAATTCAATTAAAGACAGAGGAAAAAATTCACATTCTACAAAAATGTGTAAACTTTTGGCATTCTGTATATTTTCTGGGGGGGATCATGGAACATCTGAGGCGCATTGGTGGTTAAGAATCTCTACCCCGGCCTTTCATTTGGACACTGGGAAGAGTAAAAAAATACATGGGCAAGACACATGCTGAAGCAATCTGTCAGGTGCATTTTAAACAGATGGCTCTCTAATGCAGGTAATCATAAAAGTAATCAATTTGCAGCTGCTGAGCCAATTTTGCAGAATAAAATGCTTCCTACAAAATGCGTTGATGTCTCCCTTGCTGGTATGAATCTAAACCAATAGTTTAGAAAATGTAGCTTCTAGCCAAACATCTTTTACAGGCCAAATCTGAGTGGCAAATGACAGGTCAGGGAATAAAATTACAAGCACTAGAATTTCGATGAGGTGAGGTAGAGGAAAGCATAGGTTTGCCTTCCTAACTAGGGGCTGCGAGGCCTGGACCCAAAAACACACATGCGTGCACACTTTCTAATAGGGTAGAATAGCTTTAAGGTAAATAATCCTAGAGACAGTTTATGGTTTTTTGAGAAGTAAAATGCGACAAATCTCAAAACTAGAGATATATAAAAATAATCCATTGGCTTGCATGTTTATAACCAGGTAAATTCTCTCTTTCTCTCTCTCTCTTGCAGCATTCCCCAAATACCTATTAATCTCATTATTTATCACTTAAGTAGGCAAATAGGGAATGCTCTGTTCAGCTAAGAGCTTGGTCAAACTCCAGTTTGTTGCCAAAGTTTGGATAATCAAGAGCTGAAAAAACAGAGCAAGTGTTTTGGAGTGTCACATCAAGAAGGAATGCCGTCTTAAGTGATGTGTCTGGCATCCTCCCTACATCAAACGTTTTGAGTAACTTGTGTTTTCTTTCTGATCTCTTGGCTCCTAGGTAAGATGAGGGGCTTCTGGCACCCGGGAGACCTCCCGATTGCATCACTGTGGAAACTGGCAGCGGACAAGTCTTCATAGGAGTTTCTGTGGCACAGGTCAACTGGCCAAACCTACTTTTCGGTGCCTGCTCTCGGCCGCGGCCAGCTGGGACAGCATTCGCTCCTGCATGTTCTTGCACTGCTTCATTACCACCTTAAGAATGGAGAGTGGGTTTGTGCACACCGGCTGCTTTTCACCGTCATTCTTCTCCTTCAGTATTTCAAAGTCTCTCTGCAGAGCCATTAGAGGATCACTGATGTTGTATTTTCCATAGCGTTCTTCAATGAAAGTATCTCTGTGTTGGGCCTGGGAAAGAGGAAACAAGAAGCATTTGGCTTTTTAAACCTACTGTGGAGGGGGATTTGCTAGCAGTTACACATCAAGGATGGTGGTGGCAGTATGAGTGGAACCTGCTTGACTACAGCTCTGATTGGTCTTTGGGCCAGCTCAATATAGAAACAGCATCAGAGAAGGGGCACAGTATAATAATATTAACGAGGACAGATACTTATGCAGAGCTAACGATGTGTTAAACATTGTTATAAGCATTTATATTCACATTAGCTTACTTAAATTTTATAAGCCGATTAAGGTAGTGCTATCGTTTTCAAATTGCAGATGAGAAAACTATTATAGAGTGGCCAAGTACACCTGTTCCAGGTTAGTCATTTAACAAGTAGTCAGAATTAGGATTTAAGCCCAGGCAGCCTGGCTCCAGTCTTTGTCCTTAGCCACTATGCTTACCTGCCTCTGCTTACGAATGCATCTCTCTGTATTATGGCATTTGCATTTCTAAAATATGGTAAACATGATAATTTTATGAGTTTAAATATTTAGGGGTGTAACAAGGTGGATATGGATAAGTAATGGATGCTAAACGTGTTTTCACATTATATTCTCCGACTGTGATTTGAAATACAGAAATGCATTTAGTTATTGGCGAGTCAAGAGGATGGAGGCACGTACAACCAGAAGTGCAGACCAGATCCCTTCTGCCTGCTGCCAAATCCAATCCCACCCCTTCTCCTCCTCTCTGTCTTCCTTTCTGTCCCAATCAGGGTCTGGTGGGCTTTGGGGATGGGAGAGAGGGTGAGCAGGGAATGCAGTTGGTGTTGGAGTCTGCTTTAGGGCTTTGGCCCTGGGTGCCAAGTTGGAGCCAAGGGTCAGAAAGGGAGTGGAAAGCTATTCTTTGGCTTCCCTACTCGGTCTGCTCTTCTTGGGGGGACCTGAAGTTGTAGCTCATGTGAGCATCAGATATTACATGCAGGTGAAGACATTGACAGTCACTTTACTGCACTGACATTAAAAAGGTTCCTGAGACATTTTACAATGAAAACAAAAATGAAGTGTTAATACAGCATTGAAGAAACTTCCTCAAAAACCAAGTACTGTATAATTTAAAGCTTTCAAATGAAATCTAGTCATGAAAACTACTGTCGTTTATCAATTTTTTAAAAAGTATTTCATCTGAAGCTAGGTTTTCTTTTTCTTTTCTACTTTTTTTTTGGGGGGGGGGCAGAGCTAGGTTTTTTTACCACCATCATCCACAGGGGAGCACATTTGAAAAGAAAGGGAAATTCACAATTCAGTGAAAACAAAATAACCCCCTCAAGACAATAAAGAAAGCATGGGGTTTAACACAGAAGTATATTTCAGTGCTAAAAATGTGATGATGCTTCCTTCATTAGATTGTCCAAGTTCAAGACCAAGGAATCACTTTGCCTTATGCTATAAATTTGTCTTGGTATCAATTTGCAAGTGTTCAAAGCAGCATTAGAAGCCATGGGTTTTATTTTTGGTTTAACTACAATCATTAAAAAAATTTTTTTAAAGATTTTTTTTCAACTAATTTCTACACCCAACATGGGGCTTGAACTCATGACCTGGAGATCAAGAGTCGGTCACTCCTCAGACTGAGCCTGCCAGGGGCCCCTAATTACAACCATTTTGAATGATGACTTTTTTGGGGTATTTGGATAAAATCAATATACTGGAAATATGAAGACCCAACCTGTTTTGTTCCTTCAAGTTACCATCTTAAAATAACCATCTTCCATCTTCCTTACTACAAGTGTGTGCACATGCACGTGTGTGTGTGTGTGTGTGTAAGCATGTGAATTAAAGGGGATGTGAATTTGAAAAAGTCTAAGACAGACTTCTATTTTTTTAGCTCCCAACTAAAGAGAAAATCCTCAGTAAAATTTCAAAGTAGTCTATATATTCCATTTTAGGATGGAGAAAGATAGACTAATTCCTGAATTAGCTATTTTAATTCTTTTTTAAAATCATGGCAAGACTAAAACAGAAAAAACCAGTTTTTAGTTGCACTTTAAAAAGGAACAGTGTCAAATAACAGACTCATCAATATTTTCCTTTCGCCAAGAACATCTGTTTCTTTCAGTTGAGGTGTAAAACCTTGAGATTGACAACCCAGGATTCAATGAAAGTCCTTGTTTGTAGCTATTAATGTCCTAAAGGCAAATCCAGGTTCAGAAAAATGCTTAGTGGGCAGCCCAGGTGGCTCAAGGTTTAGCACCGCCTTTAGCCCAGGGCGTGATCCTGGAGACCTGGGATGGAGTCCCAAGTGAGGCTCCCTGCATGGAGCCTGCTTCTCCCTCTGCCTGTGTCTCTGCCTCTCTTGTCTCTGTGTCTCTCATGAATAAATAAAATCTTAAAAAAAATTAAAATGCTTAGGCAAATGAGGCAAGAGGAAAAAAGACTCTCTTTGAAAAACATTTTGAAATGCCGCTTTTCTTACTGTCACCTTGCTTTATTCATGATTCTCATTTCTGTCTGATCAGCGAATGTAAAGGAAGGATTGTTGGTCCTGACTTTGGTTTAGTAGGGCAGAAAAGGAAACGGAAACCTGAGTATTTCTACAGCCTTCTCCCTTTCAGAACAACACAGAGGAAGTGTATTGGGGGAGCAGGAGCTAGGAGTATAATTCATGACTGTGACAGATCTGCTGAGATGCTGTCTCTCAGGTTGGAGTATAGTTAACTAATCCTTAAAAACCTGCCTTTTAAAAACCCATGCTGTTATTATCCTGTATAACTGTATAATTAATAAGTATCACTGAGTTACGTGTAATAGATGAAGAGCTTCTTTGGTGAGGTCTCAGACTTCTCTGAGAACAGTTGTTAAGCTGTCTGTTTTCTCCTGAAGTAGTTCACGGTAATTCCATAATCACTTGCATAGTAATTACAAGTTATACAAAATTGGTGGTTTTGCACATAAATGAAAAGAATCTGTGGAATAATCTAAAAAGAGCTCCTTGTCACAAAACAATTCTTTTAAGTACATTCTAATAGGGAGCCCAGATATGGGAAAAGTGAATTCAAAGTCTGTATTTATTATAACCAAACACTGGATTGGAAAATGGGAGATGGAATATGGTATTTTTCAACCAATTTTTAAAAAAGATTTTATTTATTTATTCATGAGACACACACACACACACACACAGAGAGAGAGAGAGAGAGAGAGAGAGAGAGAAACACAGGCAGAGGGAGAAGCAGGCTCCACGCAGGGAGCCCGACATGGGATTCAATCCCAGGTCCCCAGGATCACGCCCTGGGCTGAAGGCGGCACTAAACTGCTAAGCCACTCAGGCTGCCCCCCTTTTCAACCAATTTAATGCCTTGGGTGGATTGTAGGGATGACAGGTTTAACAGAATAATAACAACAACCAAAAATAGATGTTAAGAATTGAATGAAAAGAGCTTTAGGGGAGGTGTGTATTGGTTATCCATTCCTGCATAACAAATCACTCTCAGATTTAACAGTGCAGAGTAAACTTTTTTTTTTTAATCTCCCACAGTTTCTTTAAAAAAAAAATTTTTTTTTTTTTTTAAATTTATGGTAGTCACACACACACAGAGAGAGAGAGAGAGGCAGAGACACAGGCAGAGGGAGAAGCAGGCTCCATGCACCGGGAGCCCGACGTGGGACTCGATCCCGGGTCTCCAGGATCGCGCCCTGGGCCAAAGGCAGGCACCAAACCGCTGCGCCACCCAGGGATCCCCTCTCCCACAGTTTCTGATGGTCAGGAGTCTGGAAGGGGTTGAGCAGGGTGGTTCTGACTCTGTCTCCTGAGGTAGCAGTGGAGCTGTTGGCTAAGCTGCAGTCATCTGAAGACACAGCGAAGGCTGGTGAATCCAGTTCCCAGCTTACTGGGATGTTGGCACAGGCTTTGGTTCCTTGCATATACTGGCTTCCCATAGAGCAAGTGATGGGAAGAGAGAGAGAGAGAGAGGGAGAGAGAAGGGGAGGGGAGGGAGAGAGAGAAAGAAAGGGAGGGGAGGGCGAGAGAAGGGGGAGGGCAGAGAGAGAGACTGCCACTAAGATGGGCCTTCCAATGTCTTCTGTAACAATCTCAGAAGTGACATACCATCACTTGTGATGTATTCTCTTGGTCACAAGGGCGTGACTATCAGCTGCGGGGTGGGGGTGGGGTGTCAGTAGAGGCTGTCTTGGCAGCTGGCTACCACAAGGTGGATGACTAGATATGCCACCACTGTTTACATCTTAAGTAAAATTTAGAGACCAAGTCCCTACGGTCAAGGCTGAGTTTTAATACTTTAATGGTATTTCAGTTATTTTATAAAAAATTTTAAATGATATGGATTTGACTTTTTTGGGGAGGAATTCAGTACTACAGCTAAAATCAATCAATTTCTTGCAATTTCATTATTTTCACTTCACCGACAACATATATTTTAATTGAACAGAAATTTCTACATTATCAGAAAACATCATGTTCTTTAATTTCAGACAACGGGAATATAATTGGCTGGTTAGACAGATTCACTGATAAAGGGTATTGTTACAGCAGACAAAACACAGTAGTCATCTATTACTCATTTTTCCTGTCACAGACTGAATGAAACACCACCACTACTGAAAGCTTAAAATAAAATTATATAATGTCTTCAGAGTCTGCTTTGCTCGCTCTCCAACATTTTCAGCTTTGCTATCACAAACTTCAAAAATATGAAACAAGTCACCTCCTCTCCCTCCCCCAATATTATTTATACTCTTACAAATATCACATATAATATATATATATATATATATATATAGTATAATAACATAATACATAAAGCAGTACAACATATATGGTATAGTAAAATAGTATACTATTACAGTAATGTGTATGTGTGTATCTATCTATCTGTGCATTTTTTTTTCCAATCTTAAAAGTGGAAATCAACCCCTTTATTCTTTGGATGATAATCACCAATATGAAAAATGGTTCCAAATCTAAAAGTGTAGAATTTAAGCCCACTTAACTGGGGCTTTGCATTCAAGTACAAGTTTTATTTTCAAGACTCAGACTGGTACCACAATGGGATTAGGATACATATTTGCAATTTATTGCCAATTCTGAAGTGCTACTTTAAAAAGTAATCAGGGAAATCCCTTTCACAAAGATGGCAAGGAAGACAAAGAAGGAAGCCCCTGCCCCTCCCAAAGCCGAAGCCAAAGCAAAGGCTTTGAAAGCTAAGAAAGCAGTGCTGAAAGGTGTGCATAGTCACCAAAAAAAAGATCCATAAATCGTCAGTCACCTACATTCCCACGACCCAAGACCCTGCCTCTAGGAAGGCAGCCCAAATATCCTCAAAAGAGCGCCTCCAGGAGAAACAAGCTTGATCACTATGCCATTATCAAGTTCCCCCTGACTACCGAGTCAGCCACGAAGAAAACAGAAAACAACAACACACTTGTGTTCATTGTGGATGTCAAGGCCAATAAACACCAGATCAAACAGGCTGTGAAGAAGCTCTATGACACTGATGTAGCCAAGGTCAACACCTTGATCAGGCCTGATGGAGAGAAGAAAGAATTATGTTCGACTGGCTCCTGACAATGATGTTTTGGATGTTGCCAACAAAATTAGGATCATCTTAACTGAGTCCAGCCGCCTATAAATCTAAATATAAATTTTTTCACCATATTAAAAAAAAAGTAATCAGCAATACAAATTTTGTACCTTAAAAATATCTAAATATCTCTCTATACCAGAGACCAGAAAGACCAGAGAACACGATTCCAGGATGGTTGTAATTAATGCAGCACCAAAAGCATGTTAAAAGCTATCTTTTTCAAACACAAGTTGAATCTACTAATCCTCAAATAATTTATACTCTGGAGTCCCTGATAAACTATAAGTAGCTACCTGAGTAACTAGAAATAAAGCAACCACCATTCTGGATAAAGATGACAACAACATTATAAGAAGTGTGCCCTCTGTTCTGGAAGTTCCTTTTACTTGCTCAAAGAAAACTGAATTTCAATGTTTGACAATATTAATCAGAGAGGATTTAGCCACATTTGAATTCAACTTTAATTTTTGAAAATAGTACAAACTTTGACATGAAAATTTTCATAATTTAAAAAATACTTCTCACATATTATTGAAAATCCAGTTTTCTTTCCACTTAACCATTAATGCTATTTCCTCAAATTCAGCCTTTTCTATACATTTATTTTCTTTAATAATTTTTGGCTCTGGAGTCTACCAGAACTGGGATTGTATCTGGGCTCTACGACTTTCTATCTATATACTCTCAGCAATTCCCTTAACTTCTCTGTACCTCAGATCTCTCATCTGTAAAATGAGGGTAACAATCTACCTATAGGTTTGTTGTAAAAATTAAATGAGTAATAAATACAACATGGTTCTTATAAGTACCTGGTACGTAGGAAGTACTATAAATAGGAATTAATTTTTCAACAACCGAGTTTAAAGTCTAGGTTTTCCTTCATTTTAGACCCAGTGACAAAACCTGCTCCTGAGATTTAAGATTCTTACCAATCCACAGACAACTCCAAAGTAAATACATCACTAAAAACATATCGGGAATCTGTTTAACAGTATTTATTTAGCGATTAATCCTGAACTGCTCTGTGACATTTTCTGTGATATCATTAAGTGGTATTTATCTCCTGCATTATGATTAAACATTTCCCAGTTTTCCGTTTTTTCTCCTTGCCAGACTGTAATGATGCAAAGGAAAAAGCGCTTCTCATACACTTTCTTCTTCCTATGTCCTGTATTTCTACTTATGCTCAAAGCATTGAACAGATGTTCAGTTTCTAGCTCTTTCCTGATGTCTCAGCCTCTCCTAACTCACCATTTTTAGTAAGGTCAATATTTTATTTCAGTGTTAATAAAATCTATGATTCATTTAGTAAAATCATTTAAGGTAATATTAACCTATACATTTAGCAAACTGACTTTAAAGTAGAATGAGCTTCAAAGATTCCTTTTGGAGTCAGTTTGCAGCCACGGATGTTTATAAAATCAATTATTTACATAAAGATAGATAACCATTTATTTTTATTTGACTAAAGTGCACTAAATTCTTTTGAAGACTAAAAATGGTAAGTTTAGGACAAATAGCTTTAAGTGTGATACTTGCAGCTGGTAGGCTGCTTGTTGATAGAATGAGAATATGGGTATAAAGGAAGCTGGATCCTATTTCCTGTAGAGCTGAAGCTCTGCAGCACTGCATGATCAGTAGCCTTAGAGCCAGGCAGGTGTTTGTGCAGGTTTTCTGGGGGAGGGGCCTGTGGTGCTGGTGCCTGTGGACTTGTCTTGGTGGTGATGCACCTGTAGGGCGCGGGAGGGTGGGGCTCGGTGTAAGCAGCTCTGGCCTCCACTACGGAGCACTGAGGGGTAGGGTGACAATGGCTCCTCCGTGGCCCCCCAGCTGAAAGTTCACGGCCTCCGCTACTCAGGAAGCCCTCACAGAAGAGCAATCAATCACCACTGCTGTGTCCCTGGCTCCTGTCCAGTCCCTGCCTTAAACCTGCCTGTGTTCAAGCTCTTTTATCTCAGGCACGTGACTGGATTTCAAAACTTCAAATTTTAGGGATTCCTGTGGCACTGACAGAAGAGATAAAGATGTGGTGTGTACACACACACACACACACACACACACACACACACACACAGAGAGAGAAGAATATTACTCAGCCATCAAAAAGAATTAAATCTTGCCATCTGAAGTGATGTGGATGGAGCTAGAGAGTACTATGCTAAGGGAAATAAATCAGTCAGAGAAAGACAAATACCATGTGATGTCACTCAGACGTGGAATTTAATACACAAAACAGATGAACATATGGGAAGGTGGAAAAAAGGAGAGAGGGAAACAAACCATAAGAGACTCTTAACTGTAGAGAACAAACAGGGTTGATGGAGGGAAGTGGGAGGGTGTGGGAAAGATGAGAGATGAGCATGAAGGAGGGTACTTGTGATGAGCATTGGATATGGCATGTAAGTTGTGAATCACTGAATTTTACTCCTAAAACCAATAGTTCACTGTCTGTTAACGAAAATTTAAATAAAATAATAAAAAAAACACTATGGGTTAACAGCTTAATGTAGCTGCTTCAGCATTCAAATTCCAAAGTCTTGTGAAGACTTCCAATGAAATTAAAATAAACGTATTCAGTTTTGCTGTCTTTGTTCTATTGGGAGGGGTCTACGTATATGGTTGAAACAAATTACACATACATTCTGGGCTAGGGTCTACCTAAATAATTTTTTGAGCTGGGGAAGAAAATGTGCAAAGAGATCCAAAAGTACCAAACAAGTTAATGCTCCTCTGAATATAAATTAAGAATTTTAGTATAATTTTAATGGTACATTAGATCTTAATCTCTTTTATTCAGGTGATTGTGTAATGAGAGTTGACATTTATCTCATACCGTACACAAAAAACAAGGATGGATCACAGACCCAAAGATAAAATACCAGTGGCCAAAAAGTACATGAAAAAGTAATCAACTCATTAGTGATCAAAGAGATGTAAATTAAAACAATAATAAGGCAAGACTAGAAAGCCACTTGAAAGGCTAAAATTAAAGACTGACAACGTCAAATGTTGGAAAGGATTTGGAGCAACTAAAACCCTCACTATACTGCTGGTGGGAGTATTAAACAGTATAAACTACTTCGGAAATAAATCTGGAAATCAATCATAAAGTTAGAAAAATGCCTTCTTTCAATTAAGTATTTATCCAAAAGAAAAGAAAACATAAATCCACAAAAAGACTTATACACAACTGTCTGAAGCAGCTTTATTCAAAACAGCCCCAAACTAAAAATGATTACCTACAATTTATGGTAGAAAATTTATAACAGCAGTTGCCTCTGGATATAGGGGAATAGGTCACCAGGAAGGGCAACACACAAGATGACTTTTTGGTGTGACAGGCATGTTTACATCTTGATGAGGATGTACATCAAATGGATATGTGCACTTGTCAAAACTTATTGATCTGGGCATCAATACTTAAGGTCTGTACATTTCACTATACCTAAATCATACTTCTAGTTCAAAAATATAAAAATACATAATCAGAATTAAGGGAAAATGAAGTTATATGAAATATATACTTTATATATAGTGTTTCAGAAACATGGGAAGCTCGAACTAGAGTAATCAAAAAAATTTTTTAGAAGATTTTTTTATTTATTTGACACAGAGAGTGAGAGCACAAGCAGGGGGAGCGGCAGAGGGAGAGGGAGAAGCTCCTGATGCAGGAGCGATCTCAGGACCCCGGGATCATGACATGAGTGAAAGGCAAATGCTTAACTGACTGAGCCACCCAGGTGCCCCTCAACAAAGTAATTTTAATAACAATAAAAGAATGAAGGAGCTGCTAATACTGTAGTGATTATGACCTGCCGGGCAGTGTGCTCAGCGTTTCACATTTCATCTACTCCTCACAGCATAGTTCAAAGGTAGACATCACTTGTGTCTTCATGTTATAGAAGAAATTGAACATTAACATGGGACTTTCCCAAGGTCACAAAGCCAGTTAAGTAGTGGAAGAACTGTAAATGGTGTATAAGTACCGAATACGTTAGCTGAATGAGTACTACATATCAGGTATTGCCCAGAACTTTGTAGGAATTAATTTCAATTTAATAGGTCCCCATCAGTAGCTTAAAAATGAAATAGAGCAGAAAACATTGCAGAACACTAAATATTGTGAGTAATGTTTTTTTGAGACCCTTTTCTTCTGACCTAAGAATATAGGGGTGTGTGTGTGTTGTGTATCCCCTGAGTCACAATACAGTCTATTTTTCATTATGTGTCCCTGTCAAAAAAGTATGAAAAACACTAGAATAGAATGAAGAACACTTAGTCTGACTCCTGAATCTATGATTTTAAACAGTTTAAGCTATTGTAAATACATAAATTCTAAAAGAAGTGATAAGTAATCAGTATTATTGTTTTATTTTAAACTTATGAATGTTATAAATGTCTACAAACCACAAGATGTTTGGCCTAACATCAAATATACAAAAATGTCAACACACAAAAAAATCTCCATGTTATCAGGGTTAGAGAACCCAAAGCAGCCCTGGAGAAGTCTGGGAGAATTTCCTGGACGCACAGCTGATTCACAAGGGCACATGCTTTGAATGCTTTTATTGACCACTTACTGTTTGCTGGCTGGGACAACTGCTGAGTGATGTGGGCAATAAAACGGGGATACAGACTTGTCAAAGCAAGATGTAGTCTCCTGCTCTTAAGGAGCTTAAAATTTGCCAGACAAGTTCAAGGCCTAACGGCAGAAATAAACAAACTGCCTCAGTTTGTTTAAATGTTTTCTAAACAGTATCATTCATATTTAGAGGAACACCAAGTACAGTTTATTTGATCAGGACTTTCTAAGACTCAGACCTTACACGCAGAAGGAATAGGAAGGAAAAGGCCGGCCCTGGAAGTGGGCGGGTTCTGGCAGAGAAACGGGACTATCAGTAATTTAATGAATCACAGGAAACGCCATGAGGTCGAGGGGGGACCTATCATCCAAAAAATGTCTCTGAAGTGTGGCCTAAGGGACCCAGACCACAGCCGGTAACCTGCATGTGATCCTTTATGTAAACTGTGACCTTGAAGAGCTTCTGTAAGAGAGGTGTGCTCAGCCTCCTTCAGTCACCCCATATCAGCTGGGCAGAAACAACTTCCCAGTGCAAACTGTTTATTTTTTTTTTATTTTTATTTTTTTAATTTTTATTTATTTATGATAGTCACAGAGAGAGAGAGAGGCAGAGACATAGGCAGAGGGAGAAGCAGGCTCCATGCACCGGGAGCCCGACGTGGGATTCGATCCCGGGTCTCCAGGATCGCGCCCTGGGCCAAAGGCAGGCGCCAAACCGCTGCGCCACCCAGGGATCCCGTGCAAACTGTTTAAAAGAGCTCAGTGACAAGTCTTTTCGCTGTAGATAGGGGATTCTACAGAGGGAGGTGTATGATTATGGGATGAGTCTTGACTCTAGAACCTTTTTCAAGGTGAGTCTCTTAAATTACACACACAGTCTGATACTACAAGACAGTGTGGCAAGAACCCAGCTGCTCAGAGAGCTCAGGTCATGGGGAGGGTCCTTATTAGCACAGCTGAGGAGGGGGCAATGTTCACATGGAGAAATGTAGTGAGGAAACAGGACTAAGGAGTTGGTGGGGGCTGAGGAGGGTGGCGGGAGCGTAGAGCCTGAGCAGGAGAAACAGAGGACAGGGTACTCATGGGGTTTGACAGCCACACCTTGGGGAAAGCAAGCTGTCAGGCCGGGCAGGCAGGAGCAGGGGCCTACCTCATAGAACAGAGTATCTGTGATGCCATGATAAGCGACAACAAGCCCTTGTCACAAGTCAGAGGCTGGGAAGGTGGCAACCTCTACTGTCACGTGGACTCGTGCAGAGGGAATGCGGTTAGACCAGCGGCCAGACAGGAAGACTGGGGACCCAAAGTAGGGATGGATTGTTCTTCTTTAGAGAACAGAAGAGGAAGTGGAGTAAAGCAGCCAAGACTGAGATGGGAAAAGTGGGCTCTAAGTGCATCAGGGGCGTTTCATAATAACTTCTTAAATGTTAACTGGCAATATTCATCACCACAGTCAAGTATTGGGTAAATATACAGTGAAACGCACACTCAAGTCAACCCCTGCTCCTACCAAGTCCAAGTAATCCTCACCAAGCCCGTCTTTATCTTCACCATAAAAGTATAGCAAATGGATTAGAATATGTATGGATGGGAAGAACAGAGATTAGCTTTTGTTTGGACATATGAGAGCACTTCCTTTTGTTGTTTTTTAACAGTATGAAAAATATATACATTTATTTTGTTGAAGGAACAAGGGAATTATGGGATCATCAATTTTCTGTTTATTCATCCCATTGGGATAATTCCAGTTTGTTGTACTCTTTTTTTTTTTAATTTTTATTTTTTTAAATTTATTTATGATAGTCACACACAGAGAGAGAGAGAGAGAGAGAGAGAGAGGCAGAGACACAGGCAGAGGGAGAAGCAGGCTCCATGCACCGGGAGCCCGATGTGGGACTCGATCCCGGGTCTCCAGGATCGCGCCCTGGGCCAAAGGCAGGCGCCAAACCGCTGCGCCACTCAGGGATCCCCGTACTCTTTTTTTCTTTTTTTACATTTAAAAAAATTTTAAATTCAATTAATTAGCCTATAATGTATTATTAAGTTTCAGAGGTAGAGATCAGTGATTCATCAGTCTTAGAGCACTTCCTTTTTACTCTAAAGGGTGGCAATACCTTTAGGAAACTTTAAATGTCACCAAGGCCAAGGATGGGATACCCCAGAGGTCTTGACCATTTTCATCTCCAAAGGAACAGCACCACTGGCTCCACCCATCCTCTACATCTGTCTCAGCACTCTCTCTTCCTTAATGACTTCTTGGCCTCATGTGGAGAAGACCTTCATTTGTCCCAGGAAAGAAAGGAAGAAAGGTTTTAAAGGGAAAATAAAATATTTCAAAGGGAAAAGTGATCCGTTAGGAGAGCAACCAGAGAAAGGGGGGATGAGGAAGATGTGGTGGGAGCCCAAAGTAAAACCAAAAACCCACTGGAGAAATGAGAGATCTGAGAGATAAGAGAGAGGCTATATATAATTTAGAGAGATGCCCATGGAGGCTCTTAGCTCAAGTGTCTGGGCAACAATATTTTTGTAGGTATCTAGATAGATAAAGAAATACAAGCAATACTGTACTGTTTAGAAAAGGATAATATACTATTTTCAAAAAGGTTCACAAAGCTCCTACTACTGATCAGTTAGGGAACGCAGATGACCACATCTCAGTCCGACAGGCAAGGGCACCGAGGTAAAATATAATTTGAAAACTAAAGTATGGTCTTTCTTTTTTTTTTTTAGATCAAGACACAGGCATAGTGAACAAGGGTACATATCCCAATTATTTGGTATCCTTTACTGCAAATATGGAAATAAACACAAATCATGATATCCTGTCTGAAGAACAAATGGTTCCTTCTTAGGTCAGGGTGAAATGTAAATAATATCACTGAGTGGGAATTATATCAACAGTAAAAGTTATGAAACTATATTTCTACAGTTAAGCCTCTCTTCTCAAAAATATGAATTAATAAGTGACAATCTATTTTGGGCCTTGAATACATTCAAGTTAGATTAAAAGGCCTGAACTTATTCTTCTCATATGACAAATATTTCTGCAAGAACCTTCAGTATTCCTTTACCTTTAAATATTGAACCTTTCTGTTCAAAAGCAGAATTTGAAGAAGATTGGGAAGTTTACTCTTTGCTCTTTTTGGGAGAAAATTAAGGATGTGCTGGTAACAAGCTCATGCTTTCCCTAGGCATGCTAGGCTTGTCTCTACCCCCTTAACTATTTTAGAATTAATACAGATTTATGTGAGAGTATAAACTATTTAGAAATGAAGACAGTTAGGAAGTAAATGTTGTTCTTAACTCCTTAATGTTCCAGTTCATAATATATTTCTTTTTTAAAAAAAGATTTTATTTGTTTGAGAGAGAGAGAGTGCAAGAGAAGAGGGGAAAGACAAAGGCAGAGGGAGAAGCAGGCTCCCCACTGAGCACAGAGCCCAATGTGAGGCTCTATCCCTGGACCCCAGGATCATGACCTGAGCTGAAGGCAAATGCTTAACTGACTGAGCCACCCATGTGCCCTTCATACTATATTTCTTAAAAATATAATTTTTATCTTAATGTCATATAAATGAATATTTCTAATAAAAGTTTTAATTTCATAGACAAAGCCAAAGTCCTTCTAAACACAACTCAATTTCTCTTTCCTCCTCAAGAGTTTTTAGTATAATGGGTATCCTCTACGACTTTCTCCAAGCATATCCAGAAATGTGTGTATGTGTACTTTTTAATCTATCATGTGTCAGAGATCTTTCTAATGAGTCAGTAATTGCTTGTTCTTTTTTTTTTAATTAAAAAAAGCAATTACATAATATGCCATAGTAAGGATATACCAGTTGATGTTGTTATATCTTATTAATGGACATTTAGGCTGTTTATAGTTTTCTAATACTGCATTAAACAATACTTCAATGAGCAATCTTGTGCATGGATGTGACTAGTTTGGTAGAATAGATACAGTAATCGGCTTTTCTAAGGAAATAAATTTCTACATAAGAAAATTCCCTGTTTCATTCGATATATGCTCCCTGGCCATAAAGATTTGCAGCAAACATACAAGATGGTTTCCTCCTGTCTTTCCAATTATTACTATAACTGGCTAAACTGAAATTCTAAATGACAGACCACGGGCTTTAATTTTGCAAGCAACCTCTCTGCCTTCCTTTCTCTTCTCTTTAAGGGGAGCAAACAGAAATAAGAACTGATTAATCCCAAATCACAAGGCTCACACATGTAAGGAAGACACAATAAGAGGAAGTCAAAATAACAGGAATAAGCAGTTTCCCTTTTTTATTTGTTTTAGTTTCAGGCTGAATAAATGCAATGAAATCCCCCACTGCTATATAATCTTTTCGGAAGCCTCTCCCCAGCTGCTAGAGTATTGTGTGTTCTCTAAATAGGCAGTGTTCTACAAGCTGAATTCCCCCTTTCTTGCCTCAAAGGCATATGAAAAACAGACCACAGGAAGATATCGATTAAGTGAGAAATTTGTTTTTTTTTTTTTTGAATCTTCACTCTTAAACCCCTAAAGGCCATAATTTCTAACATGAACAATGATGTGATAAAACGCAGTATAGCATGTAGCTGATATCAGATAATCACTCTTAAGAGTCAGCTGTTTTTTCTGGGGCTCAATGTTTTTCTGAATGCAACAAAGACACTCAATCACTTAAGAATGTAGTCCTCATTTTTATAAATACCCAATTTAGAAATAGTCCATATATATGACCAGCTTTTCCTGCTTCTTTTGGCTCTTTTCTGCCAGAGTACCCACCAGTGAACTGGTACATCCCATTCAGCAATTTCATTCTCTTCTCAGGGCAAAACACTTTTTGGGAGCTCCTATCATTCTCAAAGGAACCAAGCCAAGAGGAAACAAAGAAGAGGTTTTGTGAGATGTATTTCTGGCTTCACCAGCTGCAACTTAATACTGTTTCTTCCTTTTTTTCCCCTATGCCCACTGTTCCATACCTTATTTTTTCACTTACTATATCTCATAGAGTGTTATACATAAAAACCTATCTCTCATTCTCTTTAATAGCTGCATAGTATTCTATTGTGTAATCATACCATAATTTACTCAACCAGAACCCTAACAGACACATAAATTGTTTCCAGTATTTTGCTGCTATGACCAAAATTGCAATAAATATCCTTACACATAAATTTTATTGCATAGGTCTAAGTACATGTGTAGGATAAATTTCTAAAAGTGGATCACGAAACTAGGTTAGTAGGATCATAATCAGCATTTAATGAAAAATAAAGTACAAAAGAAAAAAATAGTATAATATAGTATGGTATAAATATTATAGTAAAACATAAAATTAGTATATATTTTAGTGAAGTTTTTGTTTTACTTAATACACATATATGTGTAATATGTGTATTGGTGTATATGTGTGTCCTGGGTTGTGGCAGAATGATGGAATGTATTTCAAAAATGTTTGAAAGATACCTCTTTAGACTCTGGTATGATAAAGAGGAAGTATCTTTATCATAGCCTTCTTTCTTCTTCCCCTAAGCTCTATGATCTTTTTATTGCGTAGCTTGTGAATTTACGTTGGTTTTCCAGGCAGAGACAGTTGAATTATTTAGGGTGGGTTGGAAAAGAAGAATATTAACAATATCAGGTACAATAAACAGGGAAGAATTTCACTGTATTCTAATTAGCTCTAATATCTTTTCCTACAGAGTAATATGTAACTAAATTATCTTCTTAGGGCATGACTGTTAACAAACAGAAATTTGAATAAGAAGCTATTGTATAAGATTATTATATTTAAAAGCAAGTGTTTCTGATTTTAAAGTTTTTACATATAATTCAGAAGTTTTGGAGAAAAAAATTAAAATGTGCTTATGATTCTGTTACCCAGTGACAAGCACTATTAATACAAAATTACAAATTTCAAAGGTGCCTAGATGGTTCAATCAGTCAATCATCTGACTCTTGAATTCAGCTCAGGTAATAATCTCAGGGTTGTAAGACCGAGCCTCCCCTTTGGCTCTGTGCTGGGCATGGAGCCTGCTTAAGATTTCTCTCTCTCTCTGCCACGCCCCCTCCTCACTTGTGCACTTGTGTGCACTGTTTCTCTCTCAAAAAATAAATTAATTAAATAAAACTACAAATTTCAATCTATTTGTTTGAGTCATTTTCCTGTGTATATACACACGCATACATGTTATTTTTATAATCAAGATTAAAGGATATATTTAATGTTATGACCTGCTTTGCAAATTTAACATTACACTGTAGGTACATTACCATGCCATTAAAACTTCTTCATATGCACCATGTTTTATAAAATAGCTATATAAAATAGCAACATAATAGTCCACCATGTGTATGTATTACCTAATTCATATAGCCATTAGCCAAGGACTGCTTTTTATAAAGAATTAATTGGAACTAGAACAAAATAACTATGCTATCATGAGCTGTTTAGGAGGTAATTGGAAGTAACGTATAGAAAATTTTTATGTAAATAAATTTTTACATAAAACTATTTAGACTATAGCAGCTCTCCTCAATAAATAGGAGTCCTGAGATTAGTATATTTAATAAAAGAAACCAACATTGAATTTTTAATTCAAAAGCATAATAGAGAAGTAATCCTAGGTCTACTTATTCTGTAATAACTCTCTGGAACAGCATTCAAGAATAGGGATGTTGCCTATAAATAAATCCCCTTTATTTTTTTTTTATTTTTTTATTTTTTTAATAAATCCCCTTTAAAATAAAGTTTCTTAAAAATAAAATAAAATAAAATAAAGTTTCTTCCTGTGGTCCAAATTAACAATGAAAAAAAATGCTTTCTAGGAAATAATAAACAGTATATTTTGAAATCTATTTATTGCCCAGTGATATGACATAATAAATACAATTGAAATCATTTAACATGACAAGATAATCTTTAATCTTCAATTAGATAGATTAGTTCTGTTACTTCTAGGAAAGAGGTAATATTCTATCAGAAGGTGAAAAATATAATAGTTTGTTTTTTTCTCTTTAGAACAATTATTTATCCAAAATAATAAATAAAATTATTTATCAAAAACAAAAAAGAAGATAGAGGGGCACCTGAGTGGCTCAGTCAGTTAAGTGTCTCTGCATTCCACTCAGGTTGTGATCTCAGGGTCCTGGGATCAAGCCCTGCATCCAGTTCCCTGCTCAGCAGGAGTCTGATTCTTTCTCTGCCCCTCCCTGCCACTCATTCGGTCTCTCTCTCTCCCAAATAAATAAATAAAATATTTAAAAAAGTAAGAAGATGTAAACTATTAAAGCTAATAGAGACAAAGGATAAAAATTGCTTTAAAGAGAGTTCATTAAAGCAGCAGAAGTAGTTTCTTTTTTTGAGATGTCTCATTTTTACAATTAAGTTTTACCATTGGAAAAATAATTATTGAACTCCCTTTAGCAAAATTTTAAAAAGTAAATTATATAATTTTAGTTTCTTAAAAGCAGTAGAGCAAAGCTGAAAAAGCTACTCCACATCACTCTATTTGATCTAAGAGAAGGTCAATAAATGTTGCCAGAGGCAAGGGAAACAAAAGCAAAAATGAACTATTGGGACTTCACGAAGATAAAGTTTCTGTACAGTGAAGGAAACAATCAACAAAACTGAAAGGCAAGCTATGGAATGGGAGAAGATATCTGCAAATGATATATCTGATAAAGGGTTAGTATCCAAAATCTACAAAGAACTTATTAAACTCAATACCTAAAAAACAAATAATCTATTTTAGAAATGGGTAGGAGACAAGAACAGACATTTTTCCAAAGAAGATATCCAGATGGCTAACAGACATATGAAAAGATGCTCAACATCACTCATCATCAAGGAAATACAAACCAAAACCACAATGAAATACCACCTCACACCTGTCAGAATGGCTAAAATTAACAGAGGAAACCACAGATGTTGGTGAGGATACAAAGAAAGGGGAACCCTTTTACACTGTTGGGAATGCAATTTGATGCAGCCACTCTGGAAAAGAGTATGGATGTTCCTCAAAAAATTAAAATTGAACTACTCTATGATCCAGCAGTTGTACTACTTGGTATTTACCCAAAGAATACAAAAATACAGATTTGAAGGGTATATGCACTCTGATATTTATAGCAACATTATCAACAATACCGAAACTATGGAAAGAGTCCAAATGTCCATTGACTGATGGATGGATAGAGATGTGGCACACACACACACACACACACACACACAGAGGAATATTACTCAGCCATCAAAAAAGAATGAAATCAGGACATTTGCAATGACATGGATGGGGGTAGAGTATATTATGCTAAGTTAAAGAAGTCAGTCAGAGAAAGAGAAATAACATGATTTCACTCATATGTGGAATTTAGGAAACAAAACATGAGCGTGTGGGAAGGGAAGAAAAAAAAGGTGGGCAGGCAAATCATAAGAGACTCTTAATGATAGAGAACAAACTGAGGATTGATGGAGGGAGGTGAGTGGGAAATGGGTTAAATGGATGATGGGTATTTAGGAGGGGACTGGTTATGATGAGCATTGGGTGTTACATGTAATTGATGAATCACTAAACTGTATTCCAGAAACCAACATTTCACTATATATTAACTAATTAGAATTTAAATAAAAATTTGGAAGAAAAAAACAAACACTAATTCAAAAACATTAACAAAAAAAAAAAAAGGAAAAGACAAATGATACCAATAGACTTTCTTAATGCAGGGTTGCTAAAAAATTTCAATTTGTAAAACAACAACAACAACTCAGTATCTGTGAAGTATAATAAAATAGGGTATGCTTGTACTTATATATGGATGATTGAAAGACAATTCTTCATATATTACAAAGAAGATAATTTATAAATTACTCTTTATATAATTTGCAGTCATCAATAAAGATAAAAAAAACAAATAAGAGAAGGTCAGTAAGAAAGGGAGGAAGCTCTTTTTCAAACAGTATTTCAGACACAAAAGCTAGGACATAAAAACTAATTATCTTGGGTAGCCTGGGTGGCTCAGCAGTTTAGCGCCGCCTTCAGCCCAGGGCATGATCCTGGAGACCTGGGAATTAAGTCCCGCATTGGGCTTCCTGCATGGAGCCTGCCTCTCCCTCTGCCTGTGTCTCTGCATCTCTCTCTCTCTCTCTCTCTCTCTCTCTGTGTCTGTCATGAATAAATAAATAAAATCTTAAAAAAAGATAATTAGTTGTTTTTTTAAAAAATAGTTTATTTATTTATTCATGAGAGACACACACACACACACACAGAGGCAGAGACACAGGCAGAGGGAGAAGCAGGCTCCATGCAGGGAACCCGATGTGGGACTCAATCCCAGATCTCCAGGATCACACCTCGGGCTGAAGGCAGCGCTAAACCACTGGGCCACTGGGGCTGCCCACTAATTATCTTCTCAATTTATACAGCAAAACCACAGGACAAAATCCAATAGTCCCTCCTGATAAAAACTCTGAGCAAATTAGAAGTGGAAGGAAACTGCCTCAACTTGATAAAGAACATTTGTTAAAAAATTACAGTCAACATATTTAATGATGAAAAACGGAGTGTTTCTCCCCTAAGATCAGGAACAAGACAAAGATACCTTCATTATTTTTGACAGTGTACTGGAGGTTCTTGCAATAAGGCAAGAAAATTTTTTAAAAATTTAAATCAGAAAAAAATGAATAAACTGTCTTTATTTGCAGACATGATTACTTGTAGAAAATCCAATGGAATTTATAAAAAGGCTATTAGAACTATTAAGTGAGTTTAGCAAGGTTGCAGAATAAAGAATCAATATATAAAATCAATTTTATTTTTGTAGAATAATAAACAGAAACTAACATTTAAAAAACAAGCCTGGGTGGCTTAGTGGTTGAGCGCCTGCCTTTGGCCCAGGGTGTGATCTTGGAGTCCCGGGATTGAGTCCCACATCGGGCTTCCTGCATGGAGCCTGCTTCTCCCTCTGCCTGGGTTTCTGCCTCTCTCTCTGTGTCTCTTGTGAATAAATAAATAAAATCTTTAAAAAAATTTTAAAAATGCCATTTATAATATAAAAAATAGTAAATACTTAGTGATACATCTGACAAAAGATGGGAAAGGCCTATATACACTGAAAACTATAAAGTGCTGCTGAGAGACCTAAATAAATGGAGAGAAATACCATGTTCGTGGATTAGAAAAGATTTTTTAGATTTCAATTCTCCCCAAATTGATCTATAGACTCAATGCAATCTCAATCAAAATCCCAATAGGATTTTTAGAGAAATTGATTAGGGGATTCTAAGATTCATATGGCTATGCCAAGGAGCATGAATAACCAAAACAACTTTGGAAAAACCACAAGTTGGAAAATTAACACTACCTGATTTTAAGACTTAGTTACATTATAAGGTTACATTATAATCAAGAAAATGTGGGGCACTTGGGTGGCTCAGTGGTTGAGCATCTGCCCTTGGTTCAGGTAGTGATCCTGGGGTCCTGGGATCGAGTCCTGCATCAGGCTCCCTGCACAGAGCCTGCTTCTCTCTCTGCCTATGTCTCTGCCTCTCTCTCGTGTCTCTCATGAATAAAGTCTTTAAAAAAAGAAAATGTGGTATTGGCACCAAGATAGATCAACGGAACAAAAAAAGAGTCTAGAAATAAACCCATAAATATATGAAAAACTGATGTGACAAAGACGTCAAGGCCATTCTACAGAGAAAGGTCAGTCTTTTTGACCAATGGTGCTAGAACAATTGGACATCCATATGAAAAAAAAAAAAAGACTTGGATCCATACGTTGTACTATATAACAAATCAATTAAGTGAAGTTGTATCATAGACCTAAGTGTAAAACTTAAACTATAAAATTATAGAAAAAAACACAGGAGAAAACCTTTCTGACCTTGGTTTAGGCAAAGAAGCAAAATCCATTAAAGAAACATTGAGAAATTAGACTTCATCAAAATGAAAAACTTTTACTCTTCACAAGATACAGTTAAGGAGTACCTGGGTGGCTGAGTCAGTTAAGTGTCTGACGTTGATTCAGGTGATGATCTCATACTCCTGGGATTGAGCCCCTCATTGTGCTTCCTGCTCGCTAGGGAGTCTGCTTGTCCCTCTGTCGTCTCTCCCCCACCCCCCCTCCCCATGCTTTCTCTCTCAAATAAATGAATGAAATCTTAAAAAGATGCAGCGAAGAGAATGAAATGACAAGCCACCAATTGGGAGAAAATAATTGCAAGATCAAGATCTAATAAAGGACTTGCATGTAGATATATAAAAAAATCCTCAAAACCCCAAAATGAGAAAACAATTCAATTTTAAAAACAGCCAAAAAATTTGAACAAATCAGAAAACAATACAGATGGTGAAGAAGCACATGAAAAGGTGCTTAACATCATTAGTCAATAAGGAAATGCAAATTAAAACTACAATGAGATATTACACATCTATTAGAAAGGCTAAGATTAAAAAGACTGGCCATACCAAGTGTTGGTAAGGATGTGGAACAACTAGAACACTTATATATAGCTGGTGGGAATGCAAAGTAGTATAACCACTTTGGAAAAGTTTGGCAGTTTCTTAAAGTAATAACAACAAACATACACCCACCAGGTAATAGAGCCATTCCATTCCTAGGTATTTATCCAAAAGAAATGAAAGCATAGGTCTATGCAAAGCCTTGTATATGTAGTTTTATTTGCAGCAGTTCAAAACTGGAAACAAAACACTAGTCAGTAATAAAAGGAATGAACTATCAATACAATAACAACATGGATGAGTCTCAAGATAATCATACTTGAATGAAATACCAGACCAAGAAAAAAAATGTACATTCTCTATGATTCCACTTATATAAAATTCTAGGAAATGCAAACTAATCTCTAGTGGATTAGTGGGTTGGGTGAGTTGGGAAGGTTATTAGGTAAAAGGATTACAGAGGGGCAAGAGGAAGATGGGGGAGGGGTGGATATGTTCCTTTTCTTAATTGTAGTAATATTGCATGAAGGTATACATCTAACAAAACATTAATTTATACACATTAAGTATATGCAGCTTATTGTGTGTCAATTATACCTCAATAAAGCTGTTTAAAAAAAACAAAATATAAAGTATGCCAAATCAAACAATAGAGAAATACACAATGAAATCAATGTGAAAATTAATCAATTCTAAAAAGGCTTCCACTTTGTCCCTGTATTTCCTGTTTGCATTATGGGTGGGAAGGGGGATATAACATAACATCTGTTTCATGCCCCAGAGCACACCCTTAACCCTTGTCAGCTGTCTCAAAATACATGCTTTTGGTGGTGGGGGAAGGGATGGATCAACTCAAAATCATCAATTCCCATAAGAAAAACAAGCTAAAGTATAAGCCTTATTGACAACAAAGATTTAATCTAAAGATTCATCTTTCTTATGAAGATAGCATATTATCAGTATGTCTTGCTTTATGGAATATGCTTTTATTCAAAATGGATGGGCTGTAAAACTTATGTTTTAATAATAATAACTAAGAGTAAATGAGCACTGAGCACCTCAAATAGCATTTGCTATTTCATTTAATCCTCACAATAATTATATCATTTTACTGATAAAGTTTACAAGGTAAATAACTGGTTGAAGATCACACAATTAAATGGCACTGCTCTAATCTTGATTTGAAAGCTCCATGCTTTTAACAGCTGCACTTAATTGAATATTCTAATCGATAGTTTTGTAGAGTGCCTAGCAATTTTCGTTATGCCTCTTGAAATCCGCTGGGATTTCACATATGGACTTCACTCAGAGAGAGCAGGAATAAAAAATATTAGCCTTTCCAACTATAAAAAAATTAAAATATGGCCAAAATGCCCACTGATTAATTCCTTTCTCAAAGATGTTTTATAATAAAGGTTATGAATATAAATCTAAAAATATTAATAAAATCTGATATGACTCAGATCTAAGACTTGCAAATATAACATACCCAATGTGGATGACTCAAAAATAAACAATTTGATCTAACTTTTATAAACAATCAAATTTACTTTTTAATTTTTTAAAATGGCCACTAAGGGTCCTCCACCTTTCTCTGGAGTAGTCAGACTTCACAGGGAAGCCATCTCCTAGATCTGCTTAGATTTAATGAGCTGAGGCTCTCTTTTGAACTGTGTGACTCCACCCCAGCCTCCCTGGGACAGTTAGTTCATGAGCAATGTAATTTGTTTTCACTGTGGAAGGGATTCCTATAGTGTTCTCATTCATGAAAATAAGCTGGTCAAAGAGAAAGACTTTCACAAAGAATGTTTTACTCTGACATAATCTCTTGTAAAACAGAAAATCACTTTATATAAAAGTTCAATTAGGACCAAATACAGTATAAATGGCCTCTGTAACAATCAGACTTTAAATATAGAAAAGCGTAATATAGTGTAATATAGAAAAGCGTAATATAATATATAATATAGTGTAATATAGAAAGTGTATAGAAAAGCGTAATATAATATATAATATAGTGTAATATAGAAAAGCGTAATATAGTGTAATATAGAGTATTACACTATTTTATACTGGCTTTCCTGGTTCTATGCCAAACATGTCTTGGCTGCAATAGAAGAATGAGGAGGCTTTTATATTTTGGGGAGAAAAGTAATTATGGTGGGGGCTCTTCTAGAAGGGTGTAGTTGCAATCTGGCACTTTGCAGAAATTCTAGAAAATGAATAAAGTTCTTTTATAATTATAGCTCTATATGTAGGATCTGGGACCTTTATATTAAATATATCCCTAGAAAAGCCCAACCCTTGCCAATGTGACCTGCAATTTATCTAGCAGCAAGAGTGAACCCATATGGTTTTATTCAAAGTTGCAAGGTTGAGGAATAGATTTTATGCCCAGGAAAAAAAAAAACCTATTTTGAAGGTGAGGGAAAAAAAGATAAGCTTTTTTCACTTTAACATAAGGAAAAAACAATCATAACTATCAAAACCTTTTTAACCCACTAAGCATGAATTAAGAAAGAATACTAAATGGAAGAAATTAGTAAGCTGCCATATTAGAGAAGTCCAACAGGTGTTTGTTGTTAAGCAAGAACTATAGACATACTAACAAAATCTTTATATATTATAGAAACCCAAAGACAAATAAAAAAACTACAAATAAAAAGAGATTTCCTTTTAAGAATCTGGTATGGCAGTTGCTTTTCTCAAAGGACTGAAACAGTTTTGACCCTAGCTGCTGCTTATTTTATCTAACAATAGACTGTTTAAAGACATCTCACTTCTGGCGAAGCTATTCATTTCAACCTAAACTGCATCTAGCTTAAGCCTCAGAAGATAGCTTTATCACCTCCAAGTTGTATGCAGACTAAACACAACACTTGTGCCCAATTCTAAATGATATCTTATATCCAAATGCTCCCTTAATTATAGTTCCTGCTTCTCAAGCTGCTCTTTCAACTTGTCAGAAGCTGCCTAAAATAAATAAAATCAGATTCATGCAGAAAAAAATGTATTTTAGGAAAACACATGCAACAAGCACCTACACATCTGTTAACATTAAAACCAGAAGGCAGTATGTTGCAGCCACAAAAGAACAAGCTGTACAATTTAATAATTCACAACATTCACACTGAAATTTTACGGCAGTCTTTTAATGCAATGCATCATAATGGCACAATTGCTTCATCTGTTCCACAAAGATTTATTGCGTGTCTATATGCTAGGCCTGATGCTGGGGACTGAGGATATATAATGATTAGCAAAATAGACACATAAAGCTTTACGGGTTTGTTTGGTTTCTAAGGCTGAAAAGCAAAGAGAAAATAAGATCGGTCTGGTTTTTCCATTAGAGGTGGCCATCCTCCCATCTCCTACCTCAACTGTGAAGGGGTTGAGGCCCACACGTTTTTGTAAAAGTCAACGGTAATATTTATGGGGAACCGCTTCCCGGAGTCCCAGTGCTAACAGAGGTAGATCCTTAGCTGAGTCTATTTAACACATGTTGCCAAACCACTGCAGTTTTCTAAAATCTGATTGCTATTTATAATAATATTGCTCTTGGAAAATGCTTTCTGGGTTTTAAAACGAGTCATCACCATGAACAAAGTACTTGCCGGTGCAGCTGAGGCAGTGAACTCTTTGGGTTCTAAGCTGATGACGCCTATGGACAGGAGAGCCAGGCTCTCATATGAAAACCAAGAGAAAGAAGTGAGAAAACAGGCAATAGGAGTGAGGATTAGGAACAAGCTCACACTTCCTCCAATACTTTTTTTCTTTTCTCTTCATTGAGCAGATAAATATAGGATAAGAAATGGGAGGGTGTCCTCCCATTTAATCAGGTTAAATCAGGTTAGGACTACTGGTAACAATGGGATGGGGTTATGAGAAATAGAATAGTTTCCGGGATGAACAGGGAGAGGAAGAAAATTCACCAATGCTGACAAACAGGGAAGGCCTGTGGAAGTGGCAGAAATGAGTCACCAGCCAGAGTGAATATTTATATATAATGTATGTCAGCAGGGGAGTCACTAAAAAACACCACTGAGGGCACATTAGAGTCATCCATTCACAGTATTAGCGACCACTGACTGTTCATTGGATGTGGGGTACATGGTAAGCACCGAAAGAATATATACGTAAAGGGGAAAAATGAATCCTACACTGTTGCAGCATCTGCAATGCTTGGCAAACTGTAGTATGACACAAATACTAGTTATTAATCATTTATTCTTATTACAGAGAAGGAAACTTTGCTCCGGACAGATTGAATGACATGACCAAAGTCATACAGTTCTAATTAGGTGATGTGGTAGGCAAAGACTCAGGCAATGAGCTTAAACGTATGTGACCAGGCAGGTGCCAAAGCCATAAACATGTGATCCCCAGGGAAGCCATGCTGATCAAGACTGAAGAAGCCAGGAAAGGAAGAAAATAAGACAGATGCTGTCCCCACCCCTCCCTCCAAATCAGAATGGAATTGCCTCATGCACCCTGGAGAATGAAACCACTGGAAATTACTTATCACACATGACAAAGCTACCAGGGAAAACAACATAACAATAGTTTTCAGTGATAAACTAACCAAGACATATTTATTAGACAGAAATGTCAGTCTTTTTCAATCATTCTTGAAAAACAAATCAGCATGTCACTTAAAAAGCATACAGAAATAATAGGTTTAGATTATATTCTTATCACAATTGTAGTTTTAGAGTAATCCAAGAAAAGACTATCCAGATATGACTTAATGAATACTCTATACTCTTACTCTATATCAGGGCAGGAAGAGAAAAGGTTTTTTTCTTTTTTTAAAGATTGATTTTATCTATCTATCTATCATCTATCTATCTATCTATCTATCTATCTATCTATCATCATCTATCTTTTTTTTAATAATAAATTTATTTTTTATTGGTGTTCAATTTGCCAACATACAGAATAACACCCAGTGCTCATCCCATCAAGTGCCCTCCTCAGTGCCCATCACCCATTCACCCCCACTCCCCGCCCTCCTCCCCTTCCACCACCCCTAGTTCATTTCCCAGAGTTAAGAGTCTTTATGTTCTGTCTCCCTTTCTGATATTTCCCACACATTTCTTCTCCCTTCCCTTATATTCCCTTTCACTATCTATCTATCTATCTTTTTGAGATAGAGAGAAAACATGAGCAGGGAGAGGGGCAGAAGGAGAAACAGACACCCCATCCCCACCTCTGAGCTGCTCCACTGAGCAGGGAGCCCGATGTTGGGCTTGATCCCAGGACTCTGGATCATGACCTGAGCTGAAGGCAGACACCCTACCAACTGAGCCACCCACATGCTCCTTTTAGAGCAGTTTGGCTCAAAGAAAAACTAAGTGGAAAGTAATTTCCATATATCACATACCTACCTCCCTACCCCTGTTGTCTTAACACATACCAAATATGAAAACAAAATAAGAATTCTTCATCTGGGGTCTAGGGAATCCAGAGGTGGTCTTCATGGGGTCCCTGATCTCCCTGATACTAACTATCTCCTGAATTTTAGTATATGGATATACATACATTTTTTTTTAGGAAGCAGGGCTCATTGGATTCTGAAGCAGTTGGCATTCAAAAATGGTTAAGGCCTCTAAGCTAAAGAATGAAGTTCAAGGTCCAGACATGAGGTAAGGGAACTAAAGGAACTATTTTGGGGTCAGAAAGACTTTATCAGTGTCCCTAACAGCATACCACATAGGTAGCTGCCAGAGCAAATATCACTCTGTTATACCCAGGCCTCTTAACTTGAACAGAGCTATAGAAATACCCAAGTTAAAGTAATTACAACCAATGAAACAGACTTTCAAAACATATGATGATCTCTTTTTTTCTTTTAACATACCTTTAAAGCCTCTATCACAAGGTCCCTTGCTTCAAGCTCTCCTTCAAGAATACTAAACAGCATTAGGAGTTCAGGCTTGCTGAGTTTTTCCAGATTCATCCTGAAAGCCTAAAACACAGATAGCAATCAGACAATCTCCAGTAGACAGAGTGAGTTTGATATTACTAAAGAAAAAATAAAGTGAGTCAGACAAGAAAAGAGTAACAATTACAGTAAAAAAATGCTTTCAGAAGGCCAACGATTATAATTAAGTAGGAAAAAAGAAGAGCTTTCTGATGTTAATCATAAACTGAGCAGTGAGAGAAAATAAAATTCACCTTAATTATGGATTTCATCACCACTCACAAAGATCAATTTTCCATCATTTTTCCTCCAGGCATATTTATGAACATCCTGGGAGGTCTCAGAAAGAGTTAGTCATGAGTTTTGTTCACTAGAAGCATAGGTAAAATCGTGTCACCATGAATACTATTTTACCAGAAAGTTGTGAGACCATGAAAACACTTCCCAGTTTTAGAGAACCAAATAAAACATTCTGGCATCCCTCGGAAGTTGGCTGAAATGAAATTTGGGCAAAGAGAATGTCCAGTGGCAGTATGGGAGAGATTTTTCTTTTAAACCATCTACTTTTGGGGGCAGCCCAGGTGGCTCAGCGGTTTAATGCCGCCTTCAGCCCAGGGCCTGATCCTGGAGACCTGGGATCAAGTCCCACATAGGGCTCCCTGCATGAAGCCTGCTTCTCCCTCTGCCTGTGTCTCTGCCTCTCTCTCTCTCTGTGTCTCTCATGAATAAATAAATAAAATCTTTAAAAAATAAAATAAAATAAACCATTTACTTTTGCATAATAAGTATTCTTTGTGAAAGTAGACAGTTTAAAAAAAAAACACCTATCACAGTATTTAGATTTCATAGAGTAAAATAAGACTTCAATGCAACCATCATACAAATATGCTTTTAAATAATTTCTTAAAATATACTGTTGTTTAAACTTAATTGGACAGACTACTGCAAACTGAATTTATCTGATTCAGCAAGTTCCCATTTCTATGAAGTCTTAACATCTTTTGAAAAGTGTTTTTTTTTTTTTTAAAGATTTTATTTATTCATGAGAGATGCAGAGAGAGGCAGAGACATAGGCAGAGGGAGAAGCAGGCTCCCCATGGGGAGCCTGATGCAGGACTCGATCCCAGGACCCCGGGATCACGACCTGAGCTGATGGCAGATGCTCAACCACTGAGTCACCCAGGCATCCCAGCATCTTTTGAAATATATTAAATGGCAAACTGCAGAGCATAAACTCAATCCTTTTCACAAGACTGATTTCTCAAAACCACATCTAGACAGAAGTTAGACTGCTACACAATTTTCCAAAGGTCTTCTGACCAGTGGGTAGGATACATTTTATAACTCCCAAAGCTGAGCAAATACTACCCTCCTTCTCCCACTCTTTCCTTCCAAATTGTCCCTCTCATATACTTTTCTTTAAAGTGAATTATAACATGACCAGTTCCTACACCCTTTAGTACTTCCCCACTCTTACAAGCACATGAAAGTTTAGAAGGCACACAAAAGAGTCATTGATTCCATCCAGAGCTATTGCCTCTAATTGCAGGAGAGCATGCAGAAAGGCGGACTTTGCTGTGTTGTTAGATTATGTTCCAGAACATGCTGTGCAAATCTTTTGCCACGTGGCAAAATACGTTCCATCTGACTTCAGTTCTAACTGTTAACTTTCGAACTACTGAGTTTTAGCTGCTAGTAAGTGATCCTTACCTCAGGGTTATAGAGACATCTCACAATGGGTATTTTAGAAATAACTAAAAAAACAAAAACAAAACCCCACAAACCTAATAAAGCCACACTTAATTTGAGATGGTATGTTGGAAAGAGCATGTAGCTTTGTATTCAGAGGGATGCCAGGTCTGCATCTTCTCAGTTGCGTGATCTGGGGCAAGTTTTCCAATTCTCAGTTTTCTTATCTGTGAAAGGGGGATGATGATATCTAACCACAGAGCTGCTGTAAAGATTGGGTTAATAAATGTGAAACATCTTGCCAAGTTCCTGATACAAGCTGAACAATGCTTTAATTATAAATAACTGCTATCCTCTCTCATTTTCCAAAGAATTCTAAGAAAGGCATTACCAAAATGGGGGACACCCAAGATCAATGACCTCAGAAATACCTTCAAGCTGCCCTTTTGTGGTTGAGAAACACAAATGAAGAGGGGGTGATAGCATCGTGGAGTGAACAACGGTGAGGGATTTAAATCATCCATTGAGTCACACTGGTTGCTTAGATGAAACCCTTCCCTCTCTCCCTGATGGTTTCATGTTTTAATCTCTCAGAGATTAAAAAGCAGAGGAAGAATCTTATCATTTTCTGCCTGTCCCCTTCCCTCCCACGATGGCAAGCAGAATAATGGGCACTTGTAAAAGTACCCTATGAATCCCAACTACACTGAGTAAATCATCTGGACGTAGAAGAACTAAAGTAATAATGATGGTGTTTACACATATTCTCTTTTTCTTCAATATCCTTATTTAGAGACCTAATACTGGGGTTTAAGGAAGCAGTGCAAAGTGAGTAAAGCAAAACAGACTGGGAGTGAGAAGTACAGAATTATAGTGTGAGCTCTGCCACTAAGCAGCTATAGGGCCTTGAGGAAAAAAGTACCCAGTTGCTCTGACACTGAGTCTCCTCACAGGTAAAATCACACAGACTACATAATCTCCTAAAGTCCTTCTTGTTTCCATTCTAAGCTTTCCAGGGTAAAAATCAAGAATTAATTAAGGAATCCAATGAAATAAGAATAGAATGAATATACAAGAACTAAAACAGATGGTACCTAAATCAAAGTCCTGGGTCTGTGGTGATAAGTATACATCCTCACAAAAGAGAAAAATTGAAAACAATCTCCAGAGTCACTTCTTGCCTCAGGCAAGAAAAAATTTCACTCCTTGTCAATGGCATAAAGCAACTATAGTGTCCCACTGTCTACATTTGTAGATCACTTCTGCACACAAATTTTAATAATCTGGAACATTCTGCTAATATGTACCCATTCATCCAGCTTAGTGTCTACATGAAGTGAATACAATACACATATGACACAGGAGGGGAAAAAAAGGGCTTCAGCTGTGTAACTGAAAAACCAATAGGTCTGTTTTCACATATTCCTATAACCCTTCTTTAGAAATACTAAAATTCAGCAGTTCTTTGCTCTTCCTTATATTTGAATCCAATTTCAATATATATAAGACATTGCAATATGTTTAATATAAATGAAAGACAGTAAAACTGCTGTATGTTTCAGGGTGCTAGTGATATTCCTGAGAGTAGGGGTAGAGGTGGGGGTGGGGATGGGGATACTGACCTGATACTGACTGATAATCGGCAGTCACACTTTTGTCCTCGAGTATGAATTCTTAAGGTCTTCTTCAGTTAAAATTTGGGAAAATTGACAAATATATTTAAAATGCCATCAGCATGGTGGAAAAGTGTCCGATGCTGCAAAATAATAAGAAATTTATTGTCTATGTGACCATACTACAAACGATTTGATAAATCCCGTGAATGTCATCAACTGTCATTACAGCTGATAAGGCCTGACAGGTGTGGGTTGACACTGACAAGAAAGAATATAGTCACTTCTTCAAGTGGAAGCTGAGTAATATAGGGAAAATACCATGAATCTGACTTCCTTTTGGCAATTACAGTTAGGGAAGGTAATGGCTTTCAAAATCTTTTTCATTTTAAGAGGTCCACTGCCATTTCAAGGGCGAACTTAAGAATGTCCTAGAAGAGAAAAATGGCTTTATTTCCCTGAATTGACAACACCTATTTGCTTAAATCACCATGACTGATGCACAATACGTTCAGATGGAAAAATAACACAATTACAACCGAACTTTTCAAACTGCTAAATTTAAGGTTTGCACTTATCCCCTACCTCTTGCCTCTCAATGAACAAACAAAGCAACCTGTCGCCACCTAGGCTTTGTCTTTAAGGCGAATTACTCATCCCAGCTCCTATATTTTATTTATTTATTTTCCAAATAGTAAGTGTTGGATTATATGTAAATTCTGTGTTTATGGTTTTCTAGTAATATATCAGACCCAGCAATTTTTAAAAAAAAATTTAGGCTTTAAATTTTATTTGATGAAATATAATTTCTGTCTCCCACTTTAAGGTACCAGCTCTTAAATTTGACTCCAATTTTTGCCCAATATATAAATGATGTGGCCCAAGATATTCAGAAAAAGGCTGTTGCTAACTCCACATTGTCAGAAATATGACTGCCAGATTTTTGGCATGCCATATTGTTGTCTACAGACTCATTCTCTACTTGTTTTCTAAATGAGCTGTTGCTTGTCACTGTCATCATCTATTAAGTAACTTTTAATGACAAGATCATTTCAACCAGATGCTCAGCTCATTCCTTCCATTTGAATGTCTCCAAGATGCAACTTTCCTTAGAGTTTAGAGGCAGACATGTCTGTTTAAGGAACGCTACAGTCTGTAAATGTGAAATAAAAACCACTCATGGACAAGATGTCTGGATATACTATCATATACTGCGGTACAGCTAACTGTAGCTATACTAAGCTTTTAAGTTTTCTCAACTTAAAAATAAATATAAATATATATAAGAAAAAATATAAATTATACATATTTTAATACCCTGGAAAAATCAGCCTATCTATGGGATATGGATGTAACTTATTTTTAGGTTATCAATAAATGATTTCAAACATTAGTTTGACCAGCGCACCATTAGGTCTATTCACATGCTACTTCTTATCAAGTCAGGGCCAAAAGTAAAGAGCATGTGTCTTCTACACAAACTTTTATGTGCCAACAGTTATAAGGGTTATGGCTATCAAGAAGGGCACCCTCACCCCCCACTTAACCTCCTAAATGGCAGTGCTGATTTTGCCAAGGAGGTATGTTGCTGTGGCTTGGGTTCTGCTCATTTTATTCTGACTTTTCCCCTTCTCTGGATAATATCCAAACTCCATTCATTTTGGTTCTGGTGGTTCCTTTTCATTCTTGAGGAAGGAAGCTTTTGCCTTGGAATGCTGAATTAATTCTACAAGACAGCAGGCGTTGTTGCTTTTTTTTTTTTTTTTTTTACCCACAGAGAGACTGGTTGGTAGAAAAAGAAACACCCCAGTTTCTATAGCTATGTAAGCAGCAGGGCAGGGCAGGGCAGGGTGGAGTCCAAGTAGGATGTTTGTCTATCTAGTATCTGGGTGTGTGTGTCTTTATGTGGAATTGTAGGCTTGATTTCTAAATAGTGGGTAGTATGGGGCATGAAAGAGGGAAAACACATTTTTGGATGAGTTTTAGATATTTCTGGACACAGAAACACTTCAAAAAATCTACACAGATCTGGTATTTGTTTTGTTTTGTTTTGAAGTCAACTTGGCTAGAATAAAAAAACTAATCAGTTGTTTTACCCAGAAAATCATGCTTGCAAAACCAGATAAAAATCACTTCTTTAATATGTATGTACTCAGACATCAAACTTAATTTTAATATTAGCAATAATATACAAAGTAAATTTGTTCCAATTATATAAGGATTTTCACATACATATCAGCTAAGCCAAAATATAGGAGGTCAACTAATTCTTAAAATTCAGAGTTAACACTGACATACAAAATGGGTGTTTCTGATAGCTTTCCACTAGATAATGTACTTCCTTAAAAACCCAGAATATGTGAAACTTAAAAAATGAAATAAACATGTCACACTTATAAATACTAAATCTAAATACGGACAAAAATGCACTGCTATTTTTTTTTTTTTGCATTTAAAAAAAAATGCATCCAAAGCAACCTACTATCTAGGGGTGGAAGGCCTTGACACAGTACCTTGACTATCTCAAAAAGATTTAAGTTTCCCCACCCTCTGGCACTTCTAGTTTTTCAGAAGGGTTATTTATGCATTTGGGGGTAAGAGAGTGACAACATTCCAAATTATACTTCATATTCCACTTTTGGAACTTTATGGTTAGGTGAGAGAAGAAAAACATGCCAAAATACTATCAGAAAATGATTTTCTGACCAAGAAAGCAGATCTTTTGTACATGTACTAAAGAGAGCTGTTTTTGCTATTATTATTTACAAATGTTCTAAAACCAGGTATAAAAACAAGTATGTTTTATTGAATTCTACAATACTAAACAATATAAGCTTTACTACATATGTTAAATCAATCTTTCAGTTGAAAATAAAAGATATTATTAGACTATTTGGATTCTTATGTGTCTATGTGTTATAATTAAGTGTCTGGACTAGGTGCCTGGGTGGCTCACTCATTTAAGCTCTCTTTATTTCAGCTCAGGTTATGATTTCAGGGTCGTAAGATCAAGCCCCGCTGAGTGTGGAGCCTGCTTAACATTCTCCCTCTCCCTCTGCCCCTCACCCCTGTGAGCACTCTCTCTCTTTGGAAAAAAAAAAAAAGTGTTTGGACTAAATTGGGTACCTGCCCCCATTCATATATTGAAGTCTTGATCCCCAGTACCTCAAAATGTGATGCATTTGGAGACAGGGTCTCTAAAGAGGTAATTAAGTTAAAATGTGGTTATTAGAGTGGGCCCTAATCTAATCTGTCTGATATCCTTGACAGAGGAGAAAATTGGGACACAAATATGCCACAGGGAAAGTGTGAAGACACAGAGGGAAGATGGTCAATTAGGAGACAGAAGGAGAGGCCTCAGAAGAAACCAATCCTGCGGACATGCTGATTTCTAGCCTCCAGGATTGTGAGAAAATAAATTTTTGTTGTTTAAGCTACCTGGTCTGTTGGTACCTCATTATGGCAACCCTAGCAAATGAATACACCATGCTAACCATTTATTGATTTTAAAGACTATTACAGGGAAAAAAAAAAGACAATTAGAGCAACTAGATCTAAGCCTTCCCTTACCAGGAGAGTGCTCTAACATTTCTCAGAATGCCTTGCTTTGTCTTACTGCTATCAGTTTTGGTTTTTTGAGCCATAGGATAGATAGTATTTTATATAAAACAGAATGGTTTTGAAACAGTTTCAGAGATTATAAATTTCAGGATCCTGAAATGTAGTAATAATGCACTTGGAAAGAAATTGCCACAGTGCTAAGGGATCGAGATGCTTATGTACCCAATACTGTCAATACAGACTTTGAAGTAGGCCATAAGAAACCAGTTCTGTAATGAAGCTAATTAAGCGCAACATTTAAAATACTTCCAGTATTCTATTCAAACATACTCTATTCACAGCAGATTCTAGGATACCAGATTTCCTGGATTTATGTTTGGTAAAGAAATGAATAATGAAAAAAGTAAAATAAATGAATAATGATATCATTGAGCCTATCAATGTTAATTACCAGGACCCCAGAGCTGTATAGCATAGTTTTCTAAGAAGAACTCAAGCAGGACTAGTAATAACAAAAAAGATAAACATTTATTGAGCTAAATAAAAACAAAACAGAAATGATAAACATTAATGTGTTCCAGGCGGTGTTCCAAGTATTTGACATGAATTAACTCAATCCTCACAACATCCTCAGATGACAGATGCTACAGCCACCATCATGTCCCCATCTTACAGATTAGAAAAGTAAGGCACAGGGGCTAACTGGCTCAAAATCTCAGATCTATTATGTGGCAGAAATGAGGATTTGAACCTAAGTAATTCCAGCAGCTTCCTTAATACCCACTGCTACTTGGTAACCAATATTCACATCTGATTTTCTTATTTTATCAGCTTTAGGAACTGTGTGATAGAAAAGCCTCTGCGGGGCAGCCCGGTGGCTCAGTGGTTTAGTGCTGCCTTCAGCCTAGGGCGTGATCCTGGAGACCCAGAATCGAGTTCCACGTCTGGCTCCCTGCATGGAGCCTGCTTCTCCCTCTGCCTTGTCTCTGCCTCTCTGTGTGTGTGTCTCTCATGAATAAATAAATACAATCTTAAAAAAAAAAAAAGAAAAACCTCAGCTAAAACGTGATTCACAAAGCTGGAAGGGACCTCAGAAATAATCTAATTCAGCACTCTTCATTTTACAGATGAAAACTGAGGCCAGGGTTGTTCAGTGAATTCCTGAAGATTGCAGTTAAATAGTAAAACTAGGTCTAACATATATCTTTTGAAGATCCAGTCTAATCCACTTTCTGGGACACCATGATGGATATCAGATTTTTGTTTTGTTTAGCTCTGTTCTAAGACTCATGCATCTCTGGTGTACCTCTTCCTGTGTGTGAATGTCCGACTCTTTCTCTCACTATTGTATATGTCTGTTTCTCTCATTCTCTCTCTCATTTGTTGCCAAAAAGATTTATATGTGTATTGAGGAAAAGAAGGAAGTGGCCTCATGCCATTAACAAACATTGAAACATCACTCCCCCAAAATGAGGACATTTAGCACAACGCTATTAAAAACAGGTCTGTCTACCTGGGTATCTGTTTACACCCTTTCAAGTGTTCTCATCTGAGACAAGACCAAACCAGAAGAACTACATTAGTTAAGCTACTAGAATCTATGTTAATGAAAATGAATAACAGATTTCATATTAATATTTTTCATTTAAAAATGTCTCTTAACATTAGAAAAATACCATAAGTATGAACCATTAAGTATATTTATCAGATGACTTTATTTAGTTTAAATGAAATTATAACATGATTTCCTTGACATATGCATCTGTCTGTATCATCTATCTGTCCATCACTCCCTTGAACTTTTGTTTTTCTGAAATAATGCCACCATGAGTTGCAAAATTCCACAACAAAGAAAAAAAAATAACATCTAGGTTGATTTTCTTTCCAGTAAAATGATTCGTGGGCCACAATTCTAGGAACAGCCTGAAATACAAAACTCCTTCAAATGTCAACATAGAAGGAAGTCATTGACTCCATCAGGATTCCAAACTGGGAAGAAATAGAAAGTACAGTATGGAGGATGAACCATAAAACAGTCGAAGTATCTGCATTGTAGCTATGCCCATAACCTGACCCTGCCTGAACTGCAAAAAACTCCACAACAAATATAATAACTGATAGTGGTGTTTTACTTTTTAAATTCTCTCTCTCTTTTTTTTTTTTTTAAAGAGAGATTGTGTGCACTGTGCTCATACACACGCACACAAGTGGTGGGGGTTGTGGGAGGAGGGAGAGAGAGAATCTTAAGCAGGCTCCATGCTCATGTGGAGCCCACTTCGGGGCCCAATGTGGGGCTTGATCTCAGGACAGAGATCAAAGTGATGATCTCTTCATCACCTACTCTAACAGGATACCTAACAATTAAAACGAGTGACAGGGATCCCTGGGTGGCGCAGTGGTTTGGCGCCTGCCTTTGGCCCAGGGCGCGATCCTGGAGACCCGGGATCGAATCCCACGTCGGGCTCCCGGTGCATAGAGCCTGCTTCTCCCTCTGTCTGTGTCTCTGCCTCTCTCTCTCTCTCTCTGTGACTATCATAAAAAAATAAAAATAAAAAAAAAGATTTTATTTATTTATTCATGAGACACACACACACAGAGGCATAGACACAGGCAGAAGCAGGCTCCATGCAGGGAGTGCAACGCAGGACTGATCCCAGGTCTCTAGGATCACACCCTGGGCCGAAGGTGGCGCTAAACCGCTGAGCCACCAGGGCTGCCCAATCACCTTCTGTTTACGTATCTGTCCTCTAAGACTTTGCTTTCCTAGACAAATCCTCTGTGTCACTCAACTTGATTAAACTTAGCACCCAGGGATGCCTGGGTGGCTCAGTGGTTGAGCGTCTGCCTTCGGCTCAGGGCATGATCCCGGGGTCCTGGGATGGAGTCCCACATCAGGCTCCCTGCAGGGAGCCTGCTTCTCCCTCTGCCTGTGTCTCTGCCTCTCTCTGTGTGTCCCTCATGAATAAATAAATAAAAATCTAAAAAAAAAAAAAAACCCCAAAACAACAACAACAACAACAACAAAAAACAAATTTAGCACCCAGCAGTGTGGTTCAAAGGGGGTATTCAAAAGATGCTGGTTCGAAAGAAATGTACAGTATAAAACCATGAATTGTGGCTAAAAAGACTGAACTTTATTTTTTAGGAAATGAGAAGCCACTAAACACTTTTAACCAGGTGAATATCACAACAAAAGCACAGCTTTAGGAGAGAGCTGATTTGACTAAAGAGAAATTAGAAGCAGAAAGAGTAGTTAGCAGAAATCTTTAACAGCGTAGGTATGAGGCAAAAATGTGTGAATGAGGATGGTGACAATCAGGATGGAAGAGAAATGATAGATACGGAAGACTGTGCAGAATTCACAGTAACCTGGCACTGGTTCAGTTCCACGAAGCAAGAGGGGAAGTAATCCCAGATCGGCTGAACTTTTAGACTGATGGACTAGAATGATGACGTCATTAACAGAAACAGGGATGTTAGAAAAGGAACTGGTTTTAGGGGGAAAATGGTTACTAATGTGAGACATGCTGAATGAGAAGTCATCAGACTCCCAAGAACGAATGTGTTAAGAGTCAGTCAGTGTGGGGAAGGCTAAAGGTTCAGAAGTTAGAGAAGACTTTGGGGGTGGAGCCTTTTAAGAAAATTTCTTCTGTGCCTTCAACTTAATAAGGGACAATTGGAAGGAGCCAATACAGGGGACTAGATCTGATTGTTTTCTGTGCCTAAAACGATCAAGTCACTTAAGAACCAGATTGGTTCTGTCTTTACTCCTGTACCACACGCTCCAACAGAAAGGACTAGTTAGCAGCAACTGAGAGATGGGGCACCCCCTTTGCCAGCATACTGTCCTAAAACAAAGCTAGTGCTTCTCTCTTTTTCCTGGAATTTACCTGTCACTTACCCTTCATTCTTTTCTTCTTTGTAACTTACAGTTCTTATCTCTTGTTAAAACAGTTCATCCCTGCTCACTTCTCCATGCTTTACTCCTTCTGTCCTGCGCTAAGGCAGACCCACAGAACTCTCCAGCCTCACCTGCCCCAGCAGCCTCCTCTGTACCAAGGACCCAAGCAGATGCTCTAAGGCTGGGGGTCAGAAGTTTTTTTTTGTCTGTAAACCCCATCATCCTGTGCTCTCCTATTTTCTTTTCTAGTTTCTCTTGACCTCAGTAACAATTAAGGATAACATTCTTTGTGGCTCCAGAAGTCAGAAAGGCTTCATTTAGCAGCAAAGGATACATTTAGATGGGAAACTCTGGCTTTGGACCTGAAATACACTTTGGAAATACTTGGCAAGGGAGGAACCGTATTACTGCATTCTTTACTTCAATGCCTGCTTGTATGCCTCTTTTCCTCAACCCACACAACACTATCCTTGACTCCCCTCACCTTCACTCTTAACTCCCGTCTATCGCTTCTTCTCACCTGTTCCCATCAATGCTTACTTCGGGGGCTCTTGGGGGAGTTGTCTTCAAAGGGCAAAACCTACTTTTGATCAAAAGGACCACTGAAAATCCTTAAATCTAACAGAAGGCATAACCCTATACATTCATCCCAGTGTCCATAAACCATTTACATGACACTGACAATGCAGGTACTTAAGATGTTGGAGTCTGGAGTGTAGCAACTAAGTCAAGGAAGACGGCAAATGGTTGAATCCTTTGCCTTTCTCTTTCTTGGGCCAAAAAATTTAAGAAAGATAATTTGCATGACAAAATTAAGAAACACACACTTTACGAGGCAGACACGTATGTATACTCGCCTAAAAAAAAATCCCTGTATCAAATGTCTGAGATCATGCATATACAGCTTTGTTTCCTTCAACTTAGGAATCTTAGCCATATGTGGAAATATTTAAGACCAACCAAACAATAACTAAAATCATGTACTGATTCTTCACCTTGGCTAAAATGCTAAAGGAATAAAAGAATATTTCATACCAAATTCTGTAACTCACATGCAAAGTCAAATAGTGACAGCAATAATACCTGCCAATACTGTGTGCTTCCTACTTGCCAGGGACATTGCTCTGTGATTTATGTATACATTGCTTCAGGTATACCTTAAAAAAAAAAACACTCTAAAAATTACCTCTATGTCACAGCAAAGGAAAATGGGATATGGTGAGAGAGCAAACTCTGCCCTTGCCTGGGTCACACAGTAAAAGCGCAGCAGAACTGGGGATTCAAACCCAGGTTTGCCTTTAGAGTTTCTGTCAATTCCCATGCTCTATAGCCTCAAAATAAATAAGCTGTTTTCTCACTGAAATGCTTTGAACTAAAACTTAGAAGATGTGATTTTTAGTTATTACAGTAAACATGCAGGAAATAGGAAAAAATGGCCTTCAGGAACAGGCTGACAAACCATTCCTAGGGTCAACCACCACAAATTGGGCAAATTTCCTCTAGAAATAAATCTCTGTTTTGCATATCATGCCACTAACACCAGTTCGATGGCAACCCCCCCCCTTTTTTAAGATTTTATTTATTTATTCATGATAGACATAGAGAGAGAGAGAGGCAGAGATACAGGCAGAGGGAGAAGAAGGCTCTCTGCCGGGAGCCTGATGTGGGACTGGATCCCGGGACTCCAGGATCATGTCCTGGGCCAAAGGCAGGTGCTAAACTGCCTTTGACAAAGGCAGGCGCTAAACCGCTGAGCCACCCAGAGATCCCCAATGGCAACCCCCTTGAAACACAGTTCTGCTACACTCAGAAAAGCCAAGAATTCCAGTCCTGTTCTGCCAATTAACCGGTAGCACTGCAAACCTGATTCTGTCAAGACGCAAATCCATTATAGACTGAGTGCAATGTGCCCGCCATAATCAGTCTGAAATGATTCCATTCAGGGGTCTGATACTATCTGTGTCCCTCTCTATTCATGTATTTAGTGCTAGTTCAGAAAAGCACAAAATCAACTAAAAATCCACTTAAAAAAAATTCCAAGATAGATCAGTAACTTGTCAAAATCAAACACTCAGAAACCATTCTTAAAAACCAGCAATCAGGGATCCCTGGGTGGCGCAGTGGTTTAGCGCCTGCCTTTGGCCCAGGGCGCGATCCTGGAGACCCGGGATCGAGTCCCACGTCGGGCTCCCGGTGCATGGAGCCTGCTTCTCCCTCTGCCTGTGTCTCTGCCTCTCTCTCTCTCACTGTGTGCCTATCATAAATAAAAATAAAATAAAAATAAAAATAAAAACCAGCAATCAGTTCCTGGTGTGCTCTCTTAAATTCACCTCGTGCCACTCAGGGTCAGGTTCTTAGAAAAATAAAACCCTATAATGACTAGCAGTGATTACATTAATAAGTCCGCTTCAAATTTCATTACAGCAAAATTATATATAAAAACATCAGATATTTTCTTTTTTTTTTTATAAATTTTTAATTTTTATTTATTTATGATAGTCACAGAGAGAGAGAGAGGCAGAGACACAGGCGGAGGGAGAAGCAGGCTCCATGCACCGGGAGCCCGACGTGGGACTCGATCCCGGGTCTCCAGGATCGCGCCCTGGGCCAAAGGCAGGCGCCAAACCGCTGCGCCACCCAGGGATCCCATCAGATATTTTCTTATCGGAAACTCAATATTTTGGAGTCATTTAAGATGCTGGAGTTTCTTAAGACATCAGATAGGGAAAATACAGTTAAATCAAGGCAAAAAAGAAACGGAGTGTTTATACTAAGTTGTGCCATATCTTATTAGTAATTTATCTTTCTAGTCTCCCCTAGGGTGACAGCTTCAAACTAAGTTCAACAAACACTTGTTAAGTCAAACTATGTCCCAGGCATTGGGAAATACACAATGATTTATAAAAACTTACTACTACTTGCTCTTCACGAATTTATAACTTAGTGACATAGATTAGGCATATACATAAAAGTCTTCTGTGTTCAATGCTTTTCTTCATGTAATATGACCAAACAGTTGTTGAAAAAGTCAGAGGAAAGATTTCCAAGATCCGAACGTGTATCAGACAGGTCTTACTTATTGTACCAAATAATTAAGGAGCATTATTTGCTTTTTCCTCTCTGCTCATTAAGGCTCTGGCAATCACCACTGCTTTGGTTTCCTTAGTCTCGTACCTCAGTTTATTTTCTGTTTTCTGCTCATATAATAAGATATATCTTTTTGGGATTTCCTGTTCTGCTTTTAGTTTTTTTTTTTTTTTCCTGCCTCTATTGCTGGGGGCCCATGTATTACCCTCCTATTGCAGTAAGTTTTGTGCTTGCTGGGGAGACCTACCACACAGTTTTTTCTTTGTGCTTTTTTATTGGAGATCTGGAAACAATCACTGAACAGATTTGTGAGTCCTAAGCGTGGCTCTGAAAACTTCGAAGCTAACTATTCAAAAATAATAAACTTCAGGAAGTCTACCTTCAGAAAAATCTAATCATGAAGGTAAAAGACAGCCATTATAACTGTTCACTGTGATTCCAACTCCTTGCATCTCACTGCTATTAGCTTGGCTACAGGTAGCAGTAGTAAGATGGGCTTCAGATTGAAAGCATATGAAACGATGTTAAAAAATATGGCAAAATTTAATACATAGAAATGCTACTGATAGGTGATTACTGGTGACTCAATGTTATTAACATTAGGCCAAAATCACCAATATTTTGCACCTGCTGAAATGAAGGTCAACTTGACAAAGCCTTTATGAGCACAATACAAAGGTACAGAGACACTTCTTGGTCTGAGCACAGGTATGTGAACAGCTGGAGCTGCCCTTGCTTTTATCTATCCTGATCTCTGACACTTAAAACTTGCTCTTACTTTTCATCCCCTAAATTTTGGTAGGCCATACTGGCCTTGTAAGAACAATCAACAACATCAAGTATGCTTCAGTTTCCCCTGGAGAGAAAAACCCAACATAAAAAGGGAGCTAGAGAGTAACCAAAGGCCACAGGACCAGATTAATCATAAACCCAGATGGCTGAACCTGAATTTGCTTCAAACACTCCCTGCCTTTTGTTTCAACAGAACTATGTCTTCAAGGTTAACTGCAGTCTCCCTGAGCAAGGGACCAGCCCACTCTAGACTGGGAGACCTTCACTCCTAATCTAATGCTCTTTCTTTACTTATCCACACTGTTGTATTTGAAAACATATTATTTGCTGACGGTCAAACAATATACACTGCATTGTACCCACGGAAGGCCAATTCTGCAGAGATCCAACACACCCACCTATCTGTGAAACATAAACGGATGGTTTTTCAAGTTCCCGGGGCAGAAATAGGATAGAAAGCAAAAATGAGACGCAAAAACAACAACAAAAAACCTTGAAAGTTGGGAGAGTGAAGGGAAGGTACAAAAGGTGTAGGAGGAGAGCGGAGTTACTATTCCTCCTTCCTCCAGACTCTAAAATATAGTCCCGAAGCAGGTGAGCTCTCGACCTCCGCCACTCCCCCTCCCCCGCCCAGGGGAACCCAGGTTCCGAGGAGCTTGGGGGTGGGGGTGGGGGCGGGGATCGGGGGGGGGGGGGAAGCCTAAGTATCAGAGAATGGGGGATGGGAAGAAGTGAAGGGAGGGAAGGCCGCTGCTTCTGTGGAGCTGGCTGTCTAGGTCGGGTCTTGATTTCTGCCTCGCCCATCTCCTTTTGGGAAAAACACTGATTTTATCTTACGGGTGAAACTACCTCTGACCCCACTCCAGCGAGCAGGGACAAGTGTGGGGCGGGACGTGTGGCCACCCGGGATACAGAATGGGGGTGGGGGCAGCAGCCTAGAGAAAGGGAACCTGTGCGCCCTCCCCAAGGCTGAGACTCGGGGCAAGCACGGTCCTTAAGCGAGGGGTGTCGGGAGGGAAGAGCCTCCTGCAGAGCTGGGGCTGACGGGGGACAATAAGCCGCTGCGAGGACCCTGTCGGAGGATGAGGAGCCGCCTCCTCGGGGAATACCGGGAGGCGGAGGAGACGGCCCCGCCCCCTCAGGGGATGGGCTCACGCGGCGGTTGGGACGCGGCTGGGAGGACGCCGGTGGCGCTACCCTTGCTTTTCTCTGGAGAACCCGGCCCCCCAGCCCCCGCCAGCCCCCAGCGCTGGCTGCTCCTACCTTTCCCCGGCGCCCCGGACTCTGCTCCCCGCCGCCTCCGCCACCCGTCCGCATCCACAGCAGCCCGGGGCCCCGCCCCTCGCCCGCCCGGCGGGCGCGCTGGCAGCCGCCAGAGCCAATCGCCGCCTCGCTTCTGCGGCCGCGGGCCCAATCCGCGCCGGCCGGGGGCGGGGCCTCTCGCGGTCCGCCCGGCTCCTCCCGGGGCCCCAGGATCCCTTTTGTTTGGGGAGAGCCGGGCTGGGATCGGGCTCCGTCACTTCCTGGAGGAAGCGCCCTCCCCCGGCCGCGGCTCGCGGCTCGCGGCTCGCGGCTCGCGGCTCGCGGCTCGCGGCTCGCGGCTCGGGGTCTGCGACTTCCCGGCGGCGAGGTGGCGAGTGTCTCTACCTCACCCTTCCCGGCCCGGAAAGCCTAGGAATGGCGGGCTTTGGGCGCATTCACGTTTCCTTTCATCTGAAATGTTGTGACGTGAAATGCCCTTTGGTGTCTGCTTAAGAGCCGGTGTTTGAGAACCTGGTAACGTGGCTTTGCTGCTGTCTCTTTCGCTTGGACGCGCTTGTGGGTGCGGCGCTAGAAGCGAGAGCGCCAAGGGATCCGCCCGGCGACGCCTCCCACCCACCCCTGCTCTCTTCCCTTTACGTCTGGGAGGGAAATACCAGCCCTGGAGCCCGGGCGCGGGGACTCCGGGTAGCACCGGGGAGCGCAAGACCCAGTCCGACCTACCTTCCAGGGAGAAGTCGAATCGTTGCAAATTAGTCTGTCAAGGTTTTCCGTGCTATGCGTGTCCGTGCTATGACGGGATGTTTTTGTGTCCTTGGCCCCTTTATACCGCGGGGCAATGGCGTTTGCGGTGAAGCCGGAGCAAAGGGCAGTGCGGAGGAGGCAAGGAATGTGTGTCCCTTCTTGTGAACGCGGGAATGCAGGTCTTGCTGTTAGCGGCAGGCCCTCCCAGGATCAAACTGTCCGGAGAGCAAGAGGATGCATCCCTAGTTGTATCTCCATCTGAGGTTAGGGCTTCTGGATTCCTTTTCCATAGACTGCACTCCAGTTCACAGATCGATTTAGCTGGTTAAAATAATAACAACCGCATTATTTTAAGTACTTATGTACAATTGAATATAATGTGTAATAACGTATTGCTTTTAATGCCTTATCCCGAATCATAACAATTATTACTAAGCAAGGTAGTGTTAGGGGCACAGTACTGATCTAGAAAGACATGTCATCACCGTACCTGGTACTTCCATATGATATCTTATTTAATCTTCACTATTACATGATAAATCTAACCTGTAAGACAGACATCATCCTGCCCATTTTACAGATGAGAAGATAGAAAAGAAATCTAATGAGGTCACAGAGCTAGTAGATGGTAAAGAAAGAACTTCCAACAAGGGTGTATGACTCTAGGGGCACCTGGGTGGCTCTGGTTGAGCATCTGCCTCTGACTTGGGTCATGATTCTGGGGTCTTGGGATGGAGTCCCGTGTTGGGCTCCCTGCAGGGAGCCTGCCTCTCTCTGTGTCTCTCATGAATGAATAAATAAAATCTTTAAAAAAAAAAAAAAGGATGTATGACTCTAAACCTGTGCCATGTTCTGCCCTGTGCCATATTCTGCTTCCTGCACATTGACTCTCACAAGGAGGACTGGTCCAGAGATTGGGCCTGGATGAGAATAAAACCAGCATCAGAACCAGAAAAAGTCCCCATGTTTGCCTGCTGTTGATTGTAGACCTGAGAGAGTCATCCCTATTTAAGGACAGCAAGACTGTACTCAAGTGCTCAGCAGCAGCCCAAGGTGCTTTTGAAGTCATGAAATAGGAAATTCAGAACTGAAAGACATCACTCCCTGTGTTCAGGAGACTGGACAATCTGCAAGGCAGGATGAAGGCTAGGCACATAATAGGTGCTTGATGAATACTGACTTGACTTGAAACAAAATGTCTGAAATGGTTAAAAACCCAGAGTGTGGGATGCTAGAATAGATCCACAGGTTTGAAAAATCCCATTTCCTCCTCCTCCCTTTTGCCCTGCCTCTATATTTGCAATGAGGAAGTGTCTCATTGCCTGACAAAGAGACAGACATGAGAGAACAGGCTATTTTCTGCTGGCTTCTGAGTCACCCTAAGAGTTGTTCTAGTGAATCAGCTCCCCCCTCCTCCCCCTCCTTTCCTTTGTAGCTATTAGCCCACCACCACCCATTCTACTCCCAGGCTGACTGGTAGGGCAGTGCTCTGTGGTTTACTTCCTTTGCGGCAACCAGCAGCTCTCCCTGACTCCCTGGCTCCCTCTGCCCATTCTTGAGTGAGTGTGGGAGGACCTAGCAAAGATGACATCATCCCTGTCTGGGAGGAATCAGAGTCCTAAGGGTGCTCAGATTGCTTTCCTTTTAATTCATCACCTCTGGAGGTAGTCAACAGGCAGGGGTGACCATTACGCTTCAGTGTGAGAGAGTTCCAAAATTTTGTGAGTCTAATACAGAAAATGTGTAAAAAAATTTAGAGTCTGGTACAAAGGTATACACAGTAGAAAGTGGGCTCATGATGATGTCTTTTTTTGGGGGGGGTGGGGGACACATGCCTTTTATTGGTCCAAGGAGCATAACTAGTTCATAGGCTTGGGCAGAGCTCCCCTATCTGTATGGCTCCCATCTCCCTCTCCTGGGAGTTTGTGACTCACCCCCAGGGAGAAAAGTGTTCTGGACAGGGGTGGCAGACAGAGCCAGGATAAAAAATACAGAACTGGGGTCTGAAAGGGTATCCTGGTGAAGTAGAAAACACAGGGTTATGAGATCATCCAAATAAAAAGTCCACCCTGGCGGAAGAGAAGTTTCTCCACATGGGCCCCCCACCTGCCCTTGCCAGGAATGGGAGGGGGCAGGAAGCTTCGGCTGGAGATTTCCTACTGTGCCCTTCGTGCCATCAGCATCTCCCGGATGGATGTTGTCCTCAGCTTCCTTCACACTCCGCTCCAGGTAGGATTTTTTCTGTTCTAGTTCTTCAATTTTTTCTTCTGCTATTTTCTGTTTCTCTAACAGCTCTAACAGCTGACTGTGAATTACCTCCTTGGACTGAAGAATAAACATTCTTCCTACACCTTCATACATGTTAGTCTCATCTACCAAAGTCATAATCTCTCTGTAAGATGTGCGCGTTTTCGTTCTGTTTAGCTGTTCAATCTGTATGTCTGCAAGCTTCACCTTCTGTTGAGCGTCGTCAATAACTGTGGCTTGAAGTTCTGTGAAGTCCTTCTTCAACTCCAGATCCACGGGAGCCGCCATCTTGGTTCCAATGATAATGTCTTAAATTTGTGTAACATTTGTATATTTATTACTTTATCAACTCACCAGTAAATACTTACTAAATGCCTACTGTGTTTCAGGCAACAACCTCATAAGAAGTGATAAAGATTATAGATTGTGTCCATTTTTCTCCAGATAGGTAAATTTCTTAGGCAGGTGTTCCATACACATTTATTTGTTGGTTTGGGGAGATAACGATGGAGTAGAGTAGAAGAGCTAGACTAGAAGTGTAAAAAAAAAAAAAGAAAAAGAAAAAATTAGAGCTCTGTTGGAGTTCGCCCTCCACAAACCATATGAGTTTCCTAGGGCTGCCGCAAATTACCACAAACTAGATGGCTTAAAACAACAGAAACTTATTCTCTTTCATTCTAGAGCTTAGAAGTCTGAAATCCAGGTGTTGACAGGTTAGTTCCTTGGGGGAGGGAGCTGTGAGGCGGGATTGATTGCTTGCTTCCCTCCTAGCTATCCTTGGCATTCCTTGGCTTGTAGCTGCATCACCCCAGGCTCTGCCTCTGTCTTCATGGCCTCTAACCCAGGTGTCTTGTGTCCTCTTCTCTTCCTATAAAGATATGTAAGGATAACAGTCATATTGGATTCAGAGCTCACCCTAATCTAGTATGACCTTGTCTTAACTCATGACATCAGCCAAAGCCTTGTTTCCAAACAAGTTCACATGCTGAGATTCCAGGTGGACATGAATTTTAGAAAGGAGGGAACACCATTCAAACCAGTATGCAAACCTATTTCACAAAGTAACATTCACAGGGCACCTGGGTGGCTCAGTGGTTGAGCGTCTGCCTTTGGCTCAGGGCCTGATCCCAGGGTCCTGGAGATCAAGTCCCGCATCAGGCTCTGCTTGGGGAGCCCACTTATCCCTCTCCCTCTGCCTGTGTCTCTGCCTCTCTCTGTGTGTCTCTTATGAATAAATAAATAAAATCTTAAAAAAAAAAAAAAAGGGCACTTACCTGAACCTTTGTTTCCCCATTTGTAAAATGGAATCATAGCTTCCTGACAACACAACCGAGGGGGTGTGACTATCCAACAGAGACGATGGCCCCAGAGGAAAGTATCTGGGTCCTTAGTATCAAGTGCCTGGGAGATCTTGCCCAAGCTCCTGCTCCTCTCTGGGCCCCAGCTCCCCAGCCCCAGCTAACACGGGGGGCGGAGGGGGGGGTGGCGGGGAGGGCTGAGCCTCTGGGGCTCGGTAAGACCTCTTCCCGCTGTGCCCCCTGGGCCTTGCTGAGACGCTGGGGGGCTAGATGTAGACGCTGGAGTGACTGGCAAAGGCGGCTGGTCCTCCCCACGTCGCTCGTGCCCTCCCCGGCCCTCGGGGCTCCTCGGCGGGGGACCCGGCGGGGGAAGTCTGGGAGCCAAGGACAGCTCTGTAGGCCGGTGCCGAGCTGAGGCGGGAGGAGCCGCGCGGTTTCTCCCACCATCGGTCTCCACGAAAGCCTCTGGGACGACCCTGAAGCGACCTCTCCGTTGGGTGGGCCCGGGGCGCCCAGGAGCGCGGGGGGCGCGGGGGCGCGGGGGCGCGGGGGGCGCGGGGCACTTGGAGGGCTGGGGGCGGGGCGCGCACTGGTTCCCGGGCCGAGTCCTCCCTCTAGCGCCCAGAGGCCGCTCCTGCAGCCGCCGCTCCTGGGAAGGCTGCTCACCAGACGGTGCTCCCTTTACGGAGGTGCGCCGAGCCAGCAAGCAGGTGTGGGTGTCCAGGGACCACCTTCAGGGGCAGATGCTAAATACTGGGGCCAGCTTGGCCGTGAGGGAGCAGGAACACTCCGGGCCTGGGTTGGGTAGGGGAAGGTTGAGAAGGAAAGGGGAAGCAATGGAACATCGAGGGCGCACCTGCTATCCGGCCCTGTGCCCCGTGCTTTACCTGTATTACGTGTGTAATCCCTGTGATCTCTACGTGTGTAATCCTTGCGATCTCTACCCATATCATGCTTTACACATATAATCCTTGTGATCAGCCTAAGAGGTAATTACTAGGACTTCTAGCTTTCAGATACCGACGCAAGTGCAGAGGTTAAAACAACAATGATGCTAACAACATCGGCTAATTGCTTAGCGCCGACTTCACAGCAGGCGCGTTATTTCTTTTAATTCTCACCACAAACCTTTAAAATAGTTATTGTAATCTCCATTTTACTCAGGAGGTCAATGAGATGTAGGTAGTTTAAGAAAGGGATCACTGAAAAGGGAAAACAGAGAAGCTTGACTAAGGTCAGAGAGTGATGTCCTCCTGACTCCCATCCCATGGTTTCTTTTGCACCAACTGCCTCAGGGACCCCGCAGGTGGAGGGAGTGGGATGGAGCCCCCGGAGTCTGTGCGACTCACTGTTCTTTTCCATTCACGGGGCTGCCTGGTGGCCCTTCCCCAGGACCAGGAAACTAAGGCCATGTTGGTTTTCTGGATCTCCAAACGGGAGATAGGACAGCAGTGAAAAAGCCGAAGCCCAAGTCTACAGGTTCCTGGGAGAATGTGTCACAGGGCAGCATCCTGGGAATCTCACTACAATATCCTGCTAGGGGGCGATGGGGAGAGCACCCAGAGGGCCCTGAGTCCTGTTTCCCTCATCATCTGTGGAGCATCCTAGCTGCACACTCCTCTGAGGTTGGTGGGCCGGGATGACGGATGCAAAGCTCAGAGAGGGGCAAAAGAGATAGCAGATGGGGAGCAGTCTAGCCCAGATACAAAATTCCTGAAAGTAGATGAAATAAGCCATGAAATTCCAAAATCACCAGCCAAGATCCCAAGGATTGGGGTCATTTTTAACTCGCCCCCTCCTTCCCAAAGCATGGATTAGTCACAGGTCTCTGGAAGACTACTCCTTGCCCATTTGAATGAGTCTCAAATTTGCCTTTTCATTCTAACCTTTGGAATTATTAAATTATTATTGAGAGATGGATACCAGATGATGAGTTGATGTTATGTTTATATTTCCAAATATAAATTTCATAGAGGCAAACAGATGGGAAAGGATTTCAGTTAGCTACTTTTTTGTGTGTGTATAAATGGACTTATTTCATTAAAAGTTAACTCTTTCCATCTCTTCCAACCTCTCCCCTTTCTGTCTCTCTTCCTGTCCCTCCTCTGTCACCCCTCTGTCCCAGGGGCCTTCTTTCCCCAGAGTCTAGAGCCAGACCCCCTCCTGGGCAGAGCAACTTTGCCAGAATGGCTGACAGGGACCAAAGGTGGGTCTTCTTTCTCTTTCCCCTTTATTCCCCCTTCTTCCCTACACATGGCCTGACATTAAGCAGAAAGTAATTTCTGTGCTACAGCTGGAGACAGAGTCTCAGCTCAGCTGAGCTGCCCTATGGTTGCCATCTGATGAGAGCCAGTTACACCCTTCTCCTGGCCTGTTTTTTCAGCTGAGGCACCACACAGTGGGTTGAATGGGTCCTTGTTGCTCATGAATGGGAGACATTTTTGTAGGGAAATAATGACCCAGTAACAGCCGTACCATCATTTCTAGGCAATTTCATGGTAAGTGGCCCTTTGGAGTAGGCTGGTGCTAGAAGCTACCATGCCCTCGTTTCCTGCTTCATGGCTCCTGCTGGTTCCCTGCAGGGTCCAGTCAGCTCTGAACAAAGTGACCAGAGGGCCCAAGTTGAACAAAATCTGTGCATTTCTCATCCCATTTTCTTTCCACCACCTTGGCTTATTTTTATGCTCCTTTTCTTTGTAAAATAACCTTTGTCTGCTTATTATCATTACCACAAGGAATAACACACAGTTCAGGACCTTGGTTGCCCATAGTCTTGGGGGGAGGTGGACTTGTGTGCCTTGTTGATCCAGGTCTCCTCCAAATAACATCATTCAACCCACTGTCTTATGTCACAGTCGGGATTCCTCCAGATGTAAGGGACAGAGACTCCATCTAAACTGGCCAAAGCAAAGATACTCATCATCGCACTGAGAGCATCTAGGACCTGGCTGTCTTCAGAGAAGACTTGATCTGGCTTCTCAAAAATGTTCCTAGGACCAGGTTTCTCTTTCTGTAACTTTCAACTCTACTTCTGTGTTGGTTCTGTTTTCAGACATGCTTCCTTCCTCAGTTGGCAGTAAGCACAGTAGCTCCAGCTTCATACCCAGCCATACTCACCCCCCTCTCTCCAGAAATCTGAGAGAAATCCCACTCTGTTCTCTGGGCTTTACTTGGACCTTATGTTTATCCCTGAACCAATCATTGTGGTCAGGGGGAGGAGTTGCTTTGATTGGCTGGATCTGGGTTATATGCTCTATCTGGATTAAGTGTGAGGGGAAAAGCTATAACTTCAAATGAAAATTCATTCATTAGCAAAAAAAAAAAGGGGGGGGGATGGGAAGCAAAAAGTGAGCGCTTACTACATGTTTGAGGAGTTGTCTCATATTTGCTCTTGGGTCAATTTGAGCTGCAGCCTACTTCTCTAACCTTGCCCCAGCTCTTGACCTGGACCTTCTTTGCTGCTGGTCATTGTCAGAAACTCTAGGATGGCTGGTCTTTGTCCTTTGTTGCCCAAAGCTCTATTGAGTAAAGACTTTTTGTGTGTAGCAGCTTTTCACTGAGGATTTGGGGACTGGGGGATGGTATGTGCAGTGTTATAAAAAGCTTTCAGAGATTGCAGATTCTCAGATTTGAGGGTGTATCAGAATAACCTGGAAGTCTTGTTAAATCAGAGATTGCCGGACCCCACTTCCAGAGTGTAAACAAAAATATGTTGAGTTCCTGTGTGTTAGGCACTGAGGCTACAGTGGTGGCCTGCTCCAAAATTTCTCTAGCTTTGCAGTGCAGAGCAATTTGATTCCTTGTTGCCCAAACTTTTCTCATCTCAGTTCTATCCAGGGGGCCCTCACTCTTCATTGCCAGAGAAGCCCAGGAAGTCACTTTCCTCAACAAAAGAATCAATTTGTACTCTCTGGTGGAGGTCAACTGATGCAAACTGCAGCCAGCTTCTGTGATAATATTTTATTTATTTGCCTGTGGCATTGGCAAACAGGAATGTTGGGAAGTACGGTGCTGGAGGTATTCATTAGGCATAGCTTCAGAAGCACGGGAAAGGGAGTAGCATCTACTAGGAAGGGCTGTCCAACTCCAGTCTAAGCATAGCGGAAAGAGAGTGACTTTACCTCCAGACCTATTAGCTGTGGGACCTGAGAGCATCACTCATCTACCGTGAGTTTCCAATCCCTTATCCACAAAATTGAGAGAATAATACTGTGTTTACTATAGGATTATAGTGAAGATGAAATGAGACCCTAGAAGATTTATTTATACCTTTTTCTCTCTACCACCAATCTGTCCCCAAGTCCTGTCAGTTTTACCTCCTGAATGCCTCAAATCCTTTTATGTCTACTTCTACCATCACCTCCACTGTGGTTCTGTCCAATTTCCTGTCTCTCCATGACAATAGCTGTCTTCTAAGTCATCTTCCAGCATTCATTTCTGGCCCCTCCAGTCCATTCTCTATAGCAGGCTGAGTAGATTTTAAGATATGCCCCCAGACAACTGGTGACAAAGATCAAATATCTACTTGAACAAACTTTAGTCAGGCTACCCTGAACCCTCTCCCTCCCTCCCAGGCTTGCTGGGCCTGCATGACCAGTTTTAACAATAATCCTGTTGCGTCAGTTTAGGATAATATCATGCAAGATATCTAATCCTGTTCTTCATCCCCTTTCTTTGATGTAAAGGTTCCTTGGTCTACCTTTAGCAAGAATCCTGTTAAGTCATATTAGCAAGAATCCCCCTATCCTCAATGTGTCCTTTTAGAAATTTTCCTTCCACTGACTCTGCTTGTTGGCTACAAATCTCCATTTGTCCATTTGAATTTGGAGTTGAACCTGATCTTTCTCCCCTATTGCTCCAGCCATCACACTCATGGCAATAGTTCTGAATAAAATCTTCCTTGCTGTTTCAACAAGTGTCAGGATAATTTTTTCTTTAATGCTGGCTGCTTTTAGACTCTGTTCCTTGGAGTCTTTGCTGATATTCTTCTGTTTTCTTGGGCTGCTCTCTCTCCCCTCTCTCTAAAGCCTGCACATCCCTCAGATCTCACCTTCCTTGTCACTTTCTCAGGAGACTTTCCTCAACCCAGTAGAATGCATAGGTTCCAGTATATTGCCTTCTTAGCATAGGTTATGATTTGTAATTATGTGTCTGTGTAATTATGTTGATTAACGTGGCTCTGCATAACCCTTTTGTATGCTCCTTGAGGGTAGAGAGATCGTGTCTGTTTTGCTCATGATTCTTATCTCTAGCCCTTTAACACAGTACCTGGCACATAGTAGGTGTTCCATAAATGTTTGTTATTGAAAGAATGAATGAAAGAATACAAGAAAGTGCACAGTATAAAAAAGGTGCTCTATAAATCATTTTTCCTAGTCTCCAGCCGTGGTGATAATTGTGAGCACTGTTTTGGGAGACAGAACCTTCAGTGGCCTATTTCAATCTACTGCAAGCCTTCCTGGGGGAAACCCTGGGTCATACCCTTGGAGGTGCCAGGGAAGTTGAAAGAGTTTAGGTGGCCCTCCTGAAAACTCCCCTTATGATTCACTGGAACAGTGCCTGGGACCTGGTGAACTCAGATAAATGATCTTGGAATTGACCCACCTACTGACCTGTTCTGGTAGTTCCCAGAATACTGATAATCCCCTTGGGACAAATGGTCTTTTGGATGGGTGTTCATGGAGCTGGCACTAGTTCTCATTCTGCCCTGGTGGCTGCTGGCCTACCAAAAGATGCCCTGTTGGGGATAAAATTCATGAGGGGCTTTACTAGGTGCCTAGTACTATAAAACAGGGAAATGACAATATAAACTCAGAAAGATTTCCTAACTATTTCTATTACTGCTATCTGTTTTCCTGTAGTATTTCTTGGTAGAACCGGGGGCAGGGGTAGCAGGGAGGGAGAAGATACAGTAAGAAAACAGGGAACTAGGTGTCTGTTCCAGGACCTGAGCCCACTTCCACCTCCTTCCATTTTCTCCCTTCCCTTAGTGTCAAGCTTTTGGAGACTACTTCCTGGCCCCCATCCTTGCCTTCCACCCTCTCCTCATCTCTTTGTGCTTTTATCCCTGCCTGTACTGTGCAACTGCTCTCCTAAGGTTTCCAATGACCGTCTTATTCATGAATCATGCAGATGTGTCTGGGCCCTAACTTGTGCTCCCTAAAGATTTGAACACTGTTCTCCTTTTCTTCCTCTTTTTCTTGGTAGCTATGATGGTACCTTGCTCTTTTGGTTGGTCTCTTGCCTCTCCTCATTCTGTTCTTTTTACTTGTATCTATGTTTCTCCCAGACAAAAACTCTTTGCCTGCTTCATGGTTGTATACAGTCTGTGACATAGTGTCTGCATGCAGTAGGCATGAATATTTGTTAAATGAAAGAACAAGTGATTTCCTAAAGCTTTGTCATAACTAGACTACCAAAGAGATTAAGAATAAGAACACTGAAGACTGCCTCAGTTCAAATCCTGGCTCAGACATTGACTATCTGTGTGACCTTGTCCAAGCTACTTAACCTCTCTATGCCCTGATTTCATTACAGTATTTAAAAACTGTTTCTTGCCTCATAGGATTGCTTTGAAAGTTAAGTAAGTTAATGTTCATATACCTGACATAAAGCAGGTGAGTAAATGCCATATAAACAGAATAACTTATTCTACTCTTGTTTTTTCTTTTTAAGATTTATTTATTTATTTATTTATTTATTTATTTATTTATTTATTAGAGACACAGAGAGAGGCAGAGATATAGGTAGAGGGAGAAGCAGGCTCCCCATGGGGAGGCTGATGCAGGACTTGATCTCAGGGCCCCAGGATCACGCCCTGAGTTGAAGGCGGATGCTCAACCACTGAGCCACTCAGGCGTCCCACTTATTCTACTTTATGACCAAAGATAGATAATCAGTCCGTCAAGCATCTAAGTCTTGATTTCATCTTGGGTTGTGATCTCAGGATCATGAGATTAAGCTCTGTGTCTCATTCCACACACAGTGTGGAGTCTGCTTGAGATTCTTTCCCTCTACCCTTCCCTTACTCTCTATCTCAAAAAAAAAAAAAAAATTACATCAAGGGAAGAGATGTAAAAGCCTGTCCTTGGCAAACAGGGACATATGGTCACCATACATATAAGGACTCATTAAGTAAATAGGTAATCTTTACATCTTTGTTGATTTTGTTATTCCTGTTCATTGTTTTTAGAGCAAGAGAGGAGCAGAGGGAGAGGAAAAGAGAGAATCTTAAGTGAGCTCCATGCCCAGCATGGAGCCCCATGCAGGGCATGGCCTCACGATCTTGAGATCATGACCTGAACCAAAATCAAGAGTCAGACACTTAACCAACTGAGCCACCCAGGTGCCCCTTTCTTGTTCATTTTCTTCTAGTTTAACAATAAAGTCTTCCAACCATAAAAGCCTATGTGCTTATCTTTAGGGACGACAGAGAAAAAGGAAGCATAGGGGAGGCTGTGTCATAAGGGATAGAGTTGGTAGGGCAGCATCAAAGAAATGAATTGGGCTGTGGGTGGGTGTAGGAAAAATGGGGAGTCTTCCCATATCCCCCTGAAGCAGTGGGCTTGACAGATGGAAGGTGCATGTGGTTTTCTTATAGGTGGTATGATTTCCAGGGGTCCAGCCTTCCCTGGATCCTTGTCCGTGGGAAGTATGTGTGAGCACAGCCTCTGCGGATCCTCCTTGACATGCAGTTGCTGTCTGCTCATGAAATTTGCTGTTTTCTCTCAAATTGTTTCAGAAACATGTGGTTCCATTTGCTTCCCCAACAGGGAGTGTTTTTTCATTACCTTAAAGTAGTTGTTTTTATGAACTGGGATAAATACCTGGTGGGCAGGAGTTTTATCTCATGGTCATTCCAATTTGAATTCCATTATTTCTCTTGCTTACCTGGGGAGGGGAAAAATATACTTTCTAAACACAGTTTTCCTTTTTCTGATTTCCCAGACAGATGCGCCATTGGATAATAGCACCTCTACAGCTGGTTGCATCTGCCTAGAATACCAATGGCAGGAGGTTCTGGTGGTGACCAGGGGTGCTCCAGGGGTGGGAGAAGCATCATTCCTTATCGTGAAATACTGAAGCCTGTCAGTCTGGGAAGGTGCCATTCAGAGATGTGTACCATCTCCTTGCTCATGCCCTTTTCTTCTGGGGTGGGAGCAGAGGTGGTAGTGGGGAGAAGGAAAAGATAAGAGAATGAACTAAAATTTAGCAGTACTTCCTATGTGCCAGGCAGTGGTATCCTTTTTTATTTAAGTCTCAGAATAACCTTAGCATATAGATATTTGTCTTTCTAGTTCATAGATAAGAAAGGTAGGATTCAAAGAGTAAAAATAATGCACTAAAGATATATCAGTGGTAGACAGCAATTTGAATCTGCTTCTATATGATTCCAAACCCCATGTCTTTTATATTATGTCTCTGAAGTCCTGAGAGGGGTGAGAATTTGCTCAGTATCACACAGCCAGCCTATGAGCAGGTTATGTCTTTCTAGCCTCCCAAAGCGAGGGAGAAGCAGGGCCAGACAAAACATGTTGGTTATATTCTTAATTAACATAGGAGAGGGAAGGAGATTTGAAGAAGTTTTTGTCGTGATTCCATCTTTTGTTCATTCAAAAGAACAAAATATATACATATACACAATGCTTACTAAGTGTGAGGCACAGAATAACAACTTATATGAAGAATGTAGTAGAAAAGCCAGACTTGACATTATGTGCAGGAATTGAGCTCAGTTTTGGATGTGTTGAATTTAAGATAAGGTTTTTCATTAGGCCTTTATATATATCTGTCTGGGGAAAATGTGGAAGGAATGTAGATATCAGGGGTGCCTGGGTGATTCAGTTGGTTGTGTTCAATTCATGATTTCAGCTCATGTCATGATCTTGGGGTCATGAGATCAAGCCCCGCTGTTGGCTGTGCACTCTGTGTAGAGTCTGTTTGAGATTCTCTCTCTCTCCATCTCTGCTTCTCCCTCCACTCTCTTTCTCTAAAAAAAAGAAAAGAAAAAAGAAATTTAGATTTGAGATTGATCGTCAAATAGTTGGTGGTTATACCATTAGCAATGAGTGAAATAATTCAGGTTATATGAAAGAGAAGAACATTAAGAATGGAATATCAGGTAATCCCCTATGTTTCAAAGGGCAAACAAAATGAAGAGTCTATAGTATAGAGAAGGTTAGGAAGGACTGTCCAGGCATATAGACAGAGAAGTGGGAAAGAGTGATGAATTTAGTTAGATTTTTTCCCACTTCTTATTTAAAAATCAACCTATTGTGGTGTAATTTACATACAACTGGCACACCCATTTTGAGTGTATAGTTTTTAGACAGATGCCATCATCAGATGTTACCACCTCAGCAGCCGGCAGGCAGTTATGGTTAAGTTTTGACAAATATATAAAATACATACAAATATACACAGTCTAGATATAGAACATTTCCATCGTATGAAAGTTCCCTTATGCCCCTCCCCTGTTATACCCATGCACTGCCTGCTCTAAGCCACCACTGACCTTGTTTCTAACCCCATAGATTAGTTTTACTTATTCTAGAATTTCATATCAATGAAATTGCCCAGTACATAGTCTTTCGTATTTTGCTTTGTCAATGTCATTGCATGGTTCAGTAGCTTGTTCCTTTTTATTTCTTGGTAAAATTTCACTGAATGAATATACCACAAGTAGTTTATTCACTCATCTGTTGATGGACATATGTGCTATTTCTAGTTTAAGACTATTATGAATGGAGCTTCTGTGAACATTTTGTGTATATGTTTTTTTTCATTTTTCTTGGTAAATTTCTAGGAGTGGAATTGGTTGGTCAAATATTAAGTGTATATTTAAGAGAAACTGCCTAACCTCTTTCCAAAGTGGTTATATCATTTTACACTCTCATCAGTAATATATGAGTTTTCCAGATACTCTATATTCTCACCATACTTGATATAATTACCATTTTAAAATTTCAGTCTTGGGATCCCTGGGTGGCGCAGCGGTTTGGCACCTGCCTTTGGCCCAGGGCGCGATCCTGGAGACCCGGGATCGAATCCCACGTCGGGCTCCTGGTGCATGGAGCCTGCTTCTTCCTCTGCCTATGTCTCTGCCTCTCTCTCTCTCTCTGTGACTACCATAAATAAATAAAAATTAAGAAAAAAATATTTAAAAATAAAATAAAATAAAATAAAATTTCAGTCTTTCTAGTAGGCATGTGGTTGTATCTAATTCTGGTTTTATTTTATTTATTTATTTTTTAAAAAAGATTTTATTTATTCATGAGAGACACACAGAGAGACACAGAGACATAGGCAGAGGGAGAAGCAGGCTCCCTGCAGAGAGCCTGATATGAGACTCCATCCCAGGACCTGGGGATCATGACCTGAGCCAAAGGCAGATGCTCAACCACTGAGCCACCCAGGTGCCCCCTAATTCTAATTTGCACATATCTGTTGTATCAATCTGATGATTTTTTTAATAAATTAATTTTTTATTGGTGTTCAATTTACCAACATACAGAATAACACCCAGTGCTCATCCCGTCAAGTGCCCCCTCAGTGCCTGTCACCCATTCACCCCCACCCCCCGCCCTCCTCCCCTTCCACCACTCAATCTGATGATTGAATATATTGTTACATACTTGTTGCCATTCTTTGAGTCTATTTAGTTCCATTTGTGTATATGTCCATCCTTATTGCAATATCATATTGTATTGATTATTGTATTTGTCGTAATCATGTAATAAATCTTTAAGTTAAGTTACATAAGTTATTTTTTTTTCCAAATGGTTTTGACCATTCAAGGTCCCTTGAACTTCCACATACATTTTTGTTTTCTTGTCTTTTTTTTTTTTTAAGATTTTATATATTTGAGAGAGAGAGACAGTGTGCTAGCATGAGTGGGGGGAGGAGCAGAGGGAAAGGAGCAGAGGGAGAGGGAGAAGCAGATTCCTCCCTGAGTGGGGAGGTTGACATCGGGCTCGATTCTAGGATTCCAGGATCATGGCCTGAACTAAAAGCAGATGCTTAACTGACTAAGCCACCCATGCACCCCTGTTTTTTGTTTTTTGTTTTTATTGTAGGCTCCATGCCCAGTGTGGAGCCTAATGTGGGGCTTGAACCTAAGACCCTGAGATCAAGACCTGAGCTGACATCAAGAGTCGTACCTTAACTGACTGAGACTCCCAGGTGTCCCCACATAAATTTTAAGATTTAAGCTCGTCAATGTGTACAAAATAGACTGCTGGGATTTTTGCTATAACTATGCTGGGAAGAGTTACTTTGGGAAGAGTTATCTTAATCTTCTTGGGAAGATCATCTTAATAATATTCTATATTCCCATCTATTTTTTTAAGGTGTTTAAACATTTCTCTCACCTTGGGGAACCTGGGTGGCTTAGTTGGTTGAGGGGCTGACTCTTTTTTTTTTAATAATAAATTTATTTTTTATTGGTGTTCAGTTTGCCAACATACAGAATAATACCCAGTGCTCATCCCGTCAAGTGCCCCCCTCAGTTGGGGCTGACTCTTGATTTCAGCCTGGGTTGTGAACACAAGCGCCAAGTTGAGCTCCACACTGGGCATGGAGCCTACTTAAAAAAAATTCTCTCACTAATGTTTTCTAGTTTTATCACATATGTTTTCCATATTTCGTTAAATTTATTCCTAAGTATTTTATATTTTGATGCACTTTTATTATGTGCCTTTGTTTTTCATGTTTCTTGCTTGGAGTTTCTTCTGTGAACTTAAAGTTTTCATAGAATTAGGAAAAATTTTTGTCACTATTTCTTCAAATATTTCTTATGACTTCTCTTCTTTCCTTTAGGGTCCACTTGTACATATTATAATAGGTTATTTGAAATTATCTCACAGCTCATTAATGATCTGGTCATTTTTTTTCCCCAGGTGCTCAATCTTTCCTTTACTTTCTTGACTATATAGAATATAGATTTTTTAACAAAGATTTATTTATTTTTTAGAGAGAAACAGAGAGCGAGTATGGCAGGAGTAGTGCCAGAGGGAGAGGGAGAGAATCCCAAGCAGACTCCCTGCTGAGTGCAGGGCTTGATCTCATGACCCTGAGATCATGACCTGGACTAAAATCAAGAGTTAGATGCTTAACCAGTTGAGCCACCCAAGTGCCCCTGGAATATAGTTTTAATTACTTATCTTTGTTTTTTGATTCTATCATGTATGTCATTTCCAGGTCAGTTTTGATTGATTGTATTTTTTTCTTCATTATAGATTATATTTTACTGCTTATCTGCATGTCTTGTGGTTCTTTTTTGTCTTGTGATTTTGGCCTGGATTCCAGACATTATTCATTTTACCTTGGATGCTGGATATTTTTGTATTCCTATAAATATACTTGAGTATTGTTCTTGGACATAGTTAAGTTACTTGGAAACTGGTCCTCTTGAGGTTTGCTTTCTAAATCATGGCCAGAACTGCTTATTGTTTTAGGCCAATTGCCCCTACTTGAATATCCTTCTGAATATTCTACCTAATAACCTATAAATTATGAGGTTTTCAAGGTTTGTTGGTAGGCAAACACTGAGGATCTTCCCCTTTACTCCTTTCAGGTATTTTTTTTCCTTCGGCTTTGGATATTTTCCTCACTTCAATGTGCGATCAGCACTCAAGTTGAAGACTCGAGAGAGAGCCTCTGCAGCTCTCTAGAGTTCTCTCTGTGTGCAACTCTTTCATCTCTAATGCCCTTCCATGTGAACTCTAGCTGACTTGGCCTCTTTGGACTACCAGCATGATCTTCTAAACCAAGGGGGACTTTTTGGCTCTGGCTGGGTTGCCATAGGGCTCCTCTTGCTTGTTTCCTCTCTGTTACGGATCACTGCTTGTGCTCCCTGATATCTAAGGTCTGAAAACTATTATTTCATATATTTTGTCTGTTGTTTTAGTTGTTTCAGGTAGGAGAGTAAATTTTGTCCCTGTTATACACAATCATGTCATCTGTAAATACAGAAAGTTTTCTTTCTTCCTTTGCATCCTGTATATGTGTTATCTCTTTCCCCCAACACCCCCTCCCCTTACCTTATTGTGTTAGGAACTCTATTATAATCTTAAGTAGAGCTGGAAAAAGCAAACTGTCTTGCCTTGATCTTGATCTTGAGAAAGAAAAGAACTCAGTCTTTTATCATTAAGTATAATGGTAGCTCTTTGTAGGTGTTTTTTTGGGCCCAAAATTTTTCTTCTATTCCTAGTTTACTAAGAGCCTCATAATGAATGGATATTGAATTTTATGAAATGATTTTTCTGCATCAGTTGAGATGATAACTTTTTCTCCTTTATTCTCTTAATGTGGTAAATTACAGTGATCAATTATCACTAAATCAATCTTGCAGTCCTGAGATAAACTCTACTTGATCATGATGTATTATCCCCTTAAAAGTTTCATATTTATATCCCCATAAAAGTTTCAATATATATATATTCCATTTACTAATATATTTTTTAAAGATTTTATTTATTTATTCATGAGAGACACAGAGAGAGAGGCAGAGACACAGGCAGAGGGAGAAGCAGGCTCCATGCAGGGAGCCCAACGCCAGACTCAATCCTGGATTCTCTCATGAATAAATAAATAAAATCTTAAAAAACGAAAAAAACCTCTACCTACTGGGGTACCTGGGTGGCTCAGTGGTTGAGCATTTGCCTTTGGCTCAGGTCGTGATCCTGGAGTCCTGGGATTGAGTCCTGCATCAGGCTCCCCACAGGGAGCCTGCTTCTCCCTTTGCTTATATTTCTGCCTCTGTCTGTGTCTCTCATGAATAAATAAATAAAATCTTTTAAAAAATTCAATGTACTTAATAAAGGGTTATTCAGATTTTCTGTTTCTTATGTGACAGCCTTGGTAATTTGTCTTTCAAGGAATTTGTATACTTCATATCTCCTCCTCCCCAGCTTTATTGAAGTGTAATTGACAAATAAAATAAGATATTTAAATAATCTCTTTTTAATATTAATAGAATTTGCAGTGGTTTCTTCTATTATTCTTGATTCTAGCAATTTGTGTTTTTCTCTTTTTTCTTGTTTTTATCTATGTACAGATTAGTTAGCTTTGGCTGCATTGCCAAGTCCTACAAACTCAATGACTTACACCACTTATTTATTGCATGTTTATGGCTTTGTGACCAGGTTCTAACAGCTCAGATCTGGGCTGTGGATTGTATTCAGGTCTGCTCCATGTGTTTTTTTATTCTGGGGCTTAGGCTGGTAGAGAAGTGGTGACTATGGGCATCCACTTCACATGGCTGAGGGGTGGAGTGCAAAGGGCAGCGAAAAAGTCTTTTTTTTTTTTTGGAACTGACCACATTGTTAGTTCAATTTATGTGTCATTGACCAATACAAGTCTTGTAGCCAAGCCCAAAGTAAAGTGGGGAAGAGAAGTATGCTCTGCCCACAGTGACCCATGGCAAGGCAGGAAGAGAAGAAATTTTTGAGCAAATAATACATTCTGCCGAAGGAATGTCATAGAATCCAAGGAAAGAGAGTAATTATCAGGGTAAAGTGCTTAAATGTCAAATAAAAAAAATAAGAATACTAATTATTCTTTGAATTTCATTGATTAGTTTGGTTATAGACATTTTTGTGAATAGTGGTAGTCAGAGCCAGGTTAAAAGAGAAACAGAAGTCACAAGAAAATAGAAGAAAGAAAACAATTAGTGAACAATTAGTTTCTAGGGATCCCTGGGTGGCGCAGCGGTTTAGCTCCTGCCTTTGGCCCAGGGCGCGATCCTGGAGACCCTGGATCGAATCCCACGTCGGGCTCCCGGTGCATGGAGCCTGCTTCTCCCTCTTCCTGTGTCTCTGCCTCTCTCTCTCTCTCTGTGTCTCTCATGAATAAATAAATAAAAATCTTTAAAAAAAAAAAACAATTAGTTTCTACATTTTCTAGAAACTTAGCTTAAAAGGAAATGATGAAAATATTGTCATAACTAGTGAGGAATATAGAACCTGGAGATGTGTGAGGTGTTTAATTGCTAATACTTGCACACGCTTAGAGGCTGAGTGAAAGAGGCTGGTAAAGAAAGGAGAATGGAAGATATCAATATGTAATATCAATACAATATTACTGTATTGCCTCTCTACTCCAAATATACCCTGCACTGCCTGCTCTGTGGTAGTAGAACTAGACCCTGCACAAAATTTCTTTTTTGCCAACTGGCATAATGTTAAGCTTTGTTAATAAAGGGTGCTGAAGGGACACTGGGAGAAAAGAGCTTTTCTTCTTGGTTTCCATGTGCTTCTCTTGACAGGCTCCTGCAGCTAAACAACAGCAGTGTATGGTGGCCAGCTGCAAGTGTGGCAACCAGCCACACACGGTGGCCAGCAGCACATGCCCCTCTCTGGGGACAGCTTCTCTCAGCATACCAGACTGTGGCTTCCTTACAGGTGTTTTCCCAGCAAGCACCTGACCGAGGATGCCCTTTGGTACCCCAAATAGCTTTCTGGGCGGTGTGTGGTGGCCTCAGCAAGTTCTGCAGCACAGACTCTCTATGTAGATGGCTTCTTTGGGTTCCCAGAGGGGGGCTTCTTGCTGAGTTCTATTGGCCCACTATCTCAGTCAGCCCATATGTCATCCCTTTGGAACATAGGTTAGGCCCCTAGGGGCTGGGGTCTTTCCCCGATTTATTTCTTTTCTGGATACCCTGTTTCAGCCACAGAGGTGGAGATTGCTCCCCATATCGGGCAATGTGTCTTTTATAGAGTTCTCTCTTTCCTTTTGGAAGGCAATTCCCTGGCATAATTAAGAATTACATTAAAATTTACCTGTTCAAATGAGGGCGTGGTTTCATCTCCTGAGTAGACTGACTGATACACCAATAAAAGAAGGGAATAGAAATGTCAGAGATGGAGAGGACACAGGTGGAAAGGCTGACTCTGAACAAGGAGTGCAACATCCTTCAAGCCTGGAGACCGTAGGAGGGATTCATGATGGATAATCTGATTATATTTATGAGAAAAGGGGGGATGAGAAGCTGAGGGAGTTCCTGGCTTCAATTTTCTCAGTGAAGTGGGAGGAAGGCTATCTGATGAGGGGTTGAGGAGAATAAGGCAGGTTTGTAATAGCCCTTGATGAATTGCAAAAGACTAATTTGTGCTGGAGTATACAGTTTTCTCTACCAGGACTCGAAAATCCAGCCTTAAAAGCAGGGCAGGCAACTGTAGAACTGACTCAGGGTCAGAACTTCCCAGAAATTGTGCGTGGAAGGAAAAAGGAGCAAGGGTATTGAGGAGGCTAAAGAGAAATCAACCAAGTTATTGGCCGGAGGTCAAGCTTGGATATAGGAGGATCAAGCCCTGGTGTTGAGGGGGGAGGGAAGAGAAACCCTGAGGCCATAACAGGATGAAAGGGCTGGAACTCAGTAAGGTCAAGGAGGGAAGAAGTAGGAGGAATAGAAAAGAGTTGGCAAGATTCTGGTCCAAGTGGGATGTTGAAGTTTAATTTTGGAGAGGTGGAGCTGTGCTAGTAATGGTCCAGTTGCAGCCTTGAAAAGTAGAGTACGTTATTTGAAGTGATCAGGACAAAGTTGGGGGAGGCTTGGGTGCCAGATGGTTTGGCCTCAGCAATTTGTTTCAGGATGGTGGTGGGAGTTAATGTAGCGGTGAGTAGGGAGAGGCCTCAGCTGGTGGGGGCCGGGGTCGATGATAGCAGCAGGTGAGGGCAATGAGGCATGCAGCTTGAGCAGGGCTTTAACTGAGAGTAGAAAAGTGATAGCACGGCCCTGGCAAGGGATGCTGGGAGACTGCTGACTCCAGGTGTACCCTTCTTGGCTGGAAGAAACTGGAACTCGTGGGAGGAAGAGCTGCCTCCCTGCAAGAAGGCTGCAAGGAAAGCAGTGTCCTTGGGGTAAGGCCAAGGTTTAGTTACAGTGAGGAGGAGGATATAGTGAGAGTTCTTGGACGGTGTTGTGAATGTAGCACTTGTTTGTAGTGGAATGAGGGCTACCAAGAGCATAGTGGAAATCTTTCAAAAGGAAAACAGTGGCATGAAGTGGGAGAGGACGAGGGTGTTAAATGGTCCAGGAAAGGGACTCAAAATACAACAACTGAATTGTCATACTTGTATCACAGTACATGGTAGGCACATAGGAAGTGCTCAATTAATATATCTGAGTAATTGAATTAATGAATAAATAAAGTCTCTCTTTTTTTCTTTTTGCATTGTTTACTTTGGTTCTCAGGGACTTGGCTTCTCCCCTTGTTTACTGGGAATGCTGCTGCTTTTATTCCCCTAGTTCTGAAGTTTATAGCAGTTCCCTCTCCAAAGCCCCAATCTTTTCCATCTGGCGGAGTGGGTGTCTTATTATTCCATCCCATTTCACCCTAGGAGGGTAGGGAAAGTCAGGGTTGAATCTTCTTCGGGCTACAACTTGGAAGAAATGAGTTCAGAGAGCAAAGTGTTCATCCACTATTAAAGATTAAAATTTACAGTAAGACAGGGAATGAAATAGCTGTGCTCCCCTCCCCTGCAACCCATTCCAGCCTGTTCCTGCCCCCTCCCCCCAAGCAGCCCCAAAAAGGTGCATGGCGGACCCCTGGAGAGCAGCTGGGTCCAATGCAGGCTGTGGATGGCCAGGCTCTGCACAAGGCAGCCTCCAGCAGGTGGGGGTGTGGAGTTACAGAAGGCTGGCAGTCTTGCGTGGACCAGGAAGGCAGAGATGCCTTGTGGCTGCAACCTTCTCATTTGGACTCGGGCTGGAGCAGCTCTTCAGAGGGATGAGGGTTTTGGGGTTACACACACAAGCTTGGGAGATGGCTCTGCTACCCTCTCATTTCCTAGTAATCACTCCATGTTGCCTCGGTAGAGGGGCAGAAAGCAACAGGAGAGAGGTACTCTCTGCCTCTTTTACCTCTTTGTCCTCAAGCTCTGAGTCCTGAGGTCTTGATGGTGGGGATGTAACCTAATGGGGAATGCACAAGGTTTGTGGTTTGTACGTCCCAGTGGCTCCACATTCCAGCTGTGCACATAGGTACCTCCAGACCTCTTTGAGTGGGTGATTAAGGTGTCTGCCCACCTTCTTCTTAAGCTTTTGTCCTGAAATATAGGTGAAAGCCTTGGAAGGCTGAAGGCTGTACAAATACGTATTTATTATTAATGATTAATGGGTAGTTAGCAAAAATATATTCCTTGATCTATTCTAGAGGAGGAAAGAGGAACTCTAGGGAAGGTATGGGCAGAAGACATTCCTATTTGCAGAAGTGCTGACTTTCTGACTATATGTTTTAATCTTTGTAAGGTCATAGAGCGGAGAGGTAAGAATGCCAATTTGCCACAGAACACTGGAGTAGGGTGCAAACACTCGGAAAACAGAGACCACAAAAATAAACTTCCATCTGTTAAGTGTCTACTATATTCCAGACACATTACATGTGTTGTTTGGTTACTTAATTTTAAAAAAAGATTTTATTTACTTATTTGAGAGAGAGACTGGAAAAGAGAGAGAGAAAGAGGGAAGGAGAGAACATGAGCAGGGGGAGGGGCGGGGGAGATGGGCAGACTCCTCACTAAGCAGGGAGCCCAGCATAGGGCTGGATTCCCGGACCCTGGGATCCCATGACCTGAGCCGAAGGCAGATGCTTAACCAACTGAGCCACCCAGGTGTCCTATATGTGTTGTTTAATATAATCATCACAACAGTTCGATAGGATAGGTGTAGTTACCTATATACCTAGAAATGGAACCTTAGAATGTAGGAGGTTAAGTACTAGCAGAGAGTTACCCTGATAAAAAGCAGTGGCAGGACTTGAACCCAGGCCTGTTTGGCTCTAAACCCCAGGCCTTTCCTGCTGTAACGTATGGACTTCTCCTTGATTAAACCTCCAAAAACCTTTCTAAGGATCTGTCCTAAGCTTGTTACTTAAGAACCACTCAGGGAACTTGCTGAAATGCATATTCTTTTTTTCTTTTAAGATTTATTTATTTATTTATTTATTTATTTATTTATTTATTTATTTTCAGATTTATTTATTTATTTTAGAAAAGAGGGAGGGGAGGGGCAGGGGAGAGGGAGAGAGGATCTTAAGCAGATTCTGTGCTGAGTATGGAGCCCAACTTGGGGCTTGATCTCATCACCCTGAGATCACAACCTGAGCCCAAATCAAGAGTTGGCCACTTAACTGAATGAACTCTAGGGGGGCAACATTGGTAGCTGAATCCCAAGGCAGCTCTGCATATCTCTTGGACATTTCGCCTGATTCCAGTCCTCATCTATCTACCATGTTGGCTGGGGCAGGGGGGGAGCACAAGCGGACTCTAATCCTTTGCCATCAGCCTCTTCTGCTCCTCCTGCCCCTCCCATTCGTACACTGTAATTCCCAATAGTTGCAATCTGATAGTGGTGGCGAACATGGTGGCGGTGGGGATGTTGACTGCATTTGTAGTGTCTGGGTAGGCCAAGCCAAATGCCCCCATTATACCGGAAATGAAGAGATTTCAACTGTACGAACAAAGTGGCAGAGCCATAAATCACTTACTCACTGACTTGCTCACTCATTCTTTTAACCTCTCTTGAACACATTCCCTGTGCCAAGCACCAGGTAAGCCACTGGAGAACTAGAAGTTTTTGAAAAGTTCCCTAAATATATAAACACTGCCTTAGAGGAAACTCTCAAACTAATTACTAACATTTATCAAGCACTTTTGATGGGTCAGACACTGATTTAAGTGCTTTTTATGTATTACCATATTTAATCATTTAAATTAACTCTATTAGGCAGGTACTATTTTACTTGTCATTTCAAAGTTGAGGAAATTGAGGCACATGGAGGTTAAGTAACCTGCTCAAGGTCACCCAGCTATAAAATGAAGTGAAATCAGAGCCCAGGCAAATCTAGCTCTAGAGTCTACACGACAGTACTTCTTAGACTAGAGGAGAGACAGCTAAACACATAATTATAATGCAATGTGATGAGTACTCCTTAGAACTACTGGGAGCTTTTGACATTATTGAAGGGCAAGGCCCAAAGCCTTTTCAGATTTCCAATCCTGTTAATGCCACTGTAGTATATAACTTCTCCCCCATAAAATGCTGTAAAGTACAACTAAGGTTTTTAAGTGATGCTTCCAGATTCTTAATAAAAGATTAAAGTAATTTATAAAGCTATTTTCTGGCTAAGAACCATCCCTTTCTTGGACTGCTTCACTCACTCAACATTTATATCACAAGCTGATAGCTTTTCTTTGGGCAGTACATTCTTCAAAAAAAAAAAAAGTTTTTATAACAAGTAGAGGCCAACCAAGTCAGGTTGCTTTAGGAAAGCTTGGAGGTGCGTGAGGGCTCAGCTCATTCATTGTCTCAGCTACTCTTCTGTGGGTACCTCACAGAAAGTGGAATCAAGTGTATGCTTCAGGAAAATGACAAATCACTGCAAGTTTGTACATTTGGGATCCTTTGGGAACTGCTGAAACTACCAATCTTACATCCTTGAGTGCTCAGGGGATATTGACTGGAGTCCCAGGAGCTAGCAGAGTGAGTTAGCCTAATTCTGCTTGGAAAAGACAAGGAAAGCCTCAAGGGGTAAATCAGAGTTGAGTGGGGCTTGAGAGATGCATTGACATTCATCAGGCTGGCCAAGGAAGGGTATTCTAGTAAATAAAGGAAGGGTTAGTTTCAAGGATCTGGGGGGAAGGGTCAGCTATTTGGGCCTTTGAGGATTTTTCTTGAGGGTAGAATCAAAGTGGGACTTTTCTACTTTGTGGAATATTGTAATAAGAAGTACCTTCTCTCATGAGTGTTTTCTCTCTCTTTCAAGCTTTATTAAGGTATAATTTGCATACAATAAACCACACATAAAGTTTACAAATTTTATAAGTTTTAAACATATTTGTGAAGCCCTTGCCACAGTCAAGATAGTGAACATATCCATCACTCCTAGAAGTTTCCTTGTGATTCTTTGTACTCCTTCTTTCCCACCCTTTCTTGCCTCTTCTGCTCCCTGCCTTCAGCATCTACTGATCTGCTGTCACTATAGTCAGTTTGTATTTTCTAGAATTTTCTATAAATGAAATCATACAAAATGTGCTTTTTTTTTTTAATTATTTATTTTTGATAGTCATACAGAGAGAGAGAGAGAGAGGCAGAGACACAGGCAGAGGGAGAAGCAGGCTCCATGCACCGGGAGCCCGACGTGGGATTCGATCCCGGGTCTCCAGGATCGCGCCCTGGGCCAAAGGCAGGCGCCAAACCGCTGCGCCACCCAGGGATCCCAAAATGTGCTTTTTTTTTTACATGTAGTTCTTTCACTTCTTTCACTTAGCATAATTACTTTGAGATTCATCTATATTGTCTGTACAAGACTTCATTCATTTATGTAATACTCCATTGTATGGGGACATCTGGGGGCTCAGATGGTTAAGCATCTGCCTTTGGCTCAGGTCGTGATCCCAGGTCCTGAGATCAAGGCCTGCATTGGGCTCCTTGCTCAGTGGGGAGTCTGCTTCTCCCTCTCCCTCTGCCCCTCCCCTACTTTGTGCTTTCACTCTCTCAAATAAATAAAATCTTTAAAAAAATACTCCATTATACAGATGTCTCACCATTTATTTTTCCATTCTGCTAATGGTGTGTGGGTTGTTTCCAGTTTTTGACTATTACAAGTTAAGTTGCTTATGCATTTTTATATGAGTCTTTTATGGACTTATTCTATCTTTTCTTTTGGGCAAATATCTTGTAATATGGTAGGAATATGTTTACTTAAAAAAAAAAACAAAAAACAAACAAAAAAAACAAACAAAAAACCCTGCCAGTTTCCTAAATGGTTGAACCATGAAAGTTACACTTGTTCCACATCCTCACCAACACTTGTATGGCCATCTTTTGAATTTTATAAATTCTAATAGACATGTAGTGGTACCTCATTGTGGTTTTAAAATTGCATTTCTCTAATGACTAATTATGTTGAGATCTTCTCATGTACTATTTATTTTCCATCTGTTTTCTTTGTTGAAATGTCTGCTCAGATCATTAGCCCACTTAAAAAATTGGTTGTCTGCAATGTTGAGTTTTTAGAATCTGTTATGTATTCTGGACACAAGTCTTCTATCAGATACATGTTTCACAAAGAGTTTCTCCAAGTGTATGGCTTGTTATTTCATTCTCTTAACAGTGTCTTTCATAGAACAAAAACGCTAATTTTGATGAAGTTCAATTTATCAACTTGTTTTCCTGTATGGATTGTGATTTTAGTGCCATGTCTAAGAAACATTTGCTTAACCCAAGTTCACAAAAGTCTTCTATGTTTTCTTTTAGAAGTCTTAGGTCTTTTTTTTTTTAATTGAGATATAGCTCGCCTACTCTTTAAAAGTGCACATTTCAGTGTTTTTTAGAATATTCACAGTTATGCAACCATCACCAGTATCTAATTCTGGAACATTTTCATCACCTCCTCAAAAAACCCTGTACCCAGGAGGCAGCCATTCTCCATTTCTCCCTCCTTCCGAACCCTGGCAACCACTGCTCTACTTTCTGTCTCGACGGATTTGTCTATTCTGGATATTTCACATAAACTGAATCATAGAATATATGGCCTTCTGTGTATAACTTATTCATTTAGCATAATGTTCTCAAAGTTCATCCAGGTGGAAGCATTTATTAATACTTCAATCCATTTTGTGGTTGAGTAATATTCCATTGTATGGGTATACTCTATCTGGTTTATCTATTCATCAATTGATGGACTTTTGGATTCTTTACATTTTTTGGCTCTTATGAATAATGCTGGTATGAACATTTGAGAATGAGGTGTTGTATGGATATATGTTTTCAAGTCTCTTGGGTATATAGCCTAGGGGGTAGAATTACTGAGTTATATGGTAACTCTATGTTTAAACTTTCTGAGGAACTGCGAGACTGTTTTCCAAGGCAGCTGTGGTATTTTACATTCATACCAGCAATGCATGAAAGTTCTAATTTCTCCACATCCTCTCCAATACTTTGTTATTGTTGTTGTTGTTCTTTTTTCTTTTTTAAGTATAATCATCCTAGTGGGTGTAAAGTAGTATGTCATTTTGGCTTTGATTTTTATTTTCTTAATGACTAATGTTTTTGAACATCTTTTCATGTGTATATTGACTATTTTCAGAGAAATTTCTATTCAGATTCTTTGCCCATTTTTAACTGGCTTATTGGTTTTTTAAAAAGATTTTTTAATTTATTTCACAGACAGAAAGCAAGAGAGTACAAGAGGTGGGGGTACGGCAGAGGGAGGGGGAGAGGCAAGCTCTCTGCTGAGCAGGGAGCCCGATACAGGGCTCCACCCCAGGAACCTGGGATCATGACCTGATCCAAAGGCAGACATTCAATTGACTGAGCCACCAAGGCACCTGGGTTACTATTATTTTTATTGAGTTATAAGTGTTCTTTTTTTTCTGGATACTGGTCTCTTATGACATATATGATTAGTAAATAGCCCATTTTGTAGATTGTCTTTTCACTTAGTGGGGAAGGTCGAGGTTTTCACCATTAAGTATGACCTTAGCTGTAGGTTGTGTAGATATTCTTTAACAAGTTGAGGAAGTTCCTCTATTCATAGATTACTAAGAATTTCCATTGTGAATTAGTGTTGGATTTTGTCAAATGCTTTTTCTGTGTCTATAGATATGATCATGTGATTTTTCTTTTTCAGCCTATTGATGTAATGGATTACATTAATTGATTTTTAAATGTTGAACCAAGTTTGTATACTTAGGACAAATCCCACTTGGTCATGTGTGTGATTTTTTTTAATACACTGTTGGATTTGATTTGCTAATATTTTTTTGAGGATATACTTCAAAGTTTTTAATTTTGATGAATTACAATTTATATATTTTTTCTCTTTTTGTTTGTATTCATTTACTTTTTAAACAAAACACATGAATCATCAAGTATTCTCATTAAGGACAACATATAACAAAACCCTATATCTCGATTTCATGTTAAAGCAGTATAACAAGTAGAATTGACATGAGACAATGAGGGCGACTGTTAGCCACTGACTTTGAGCATTGAGCACCTACTACTCCAGGAAAGTAACTCTTCAGGAATTCCTCTAATCCTTGAGTCTTGAGTAGCTTTCCTCCAGAAGGGGTAAAGAGACAGCTGCCAAAAGGAAGTTACTCTCTGGGCAGTAAATGTTGCTTCAAGGGTGAGTGAGAGTGAGGATTAAAGGATCAGGATAAGAAGGAGCTTTGGAGTCAGATTGTAGAGCATCCCAGCTGGGTTTTTGGGACCAGATGCTGAATGAAATTAGGAGCACAAAAGGAGATTAATATCTGTGAAAGGAAGAGCAGGAAGCAAGCCTGGCCAGGAGGAGATCTTAACCCACCATACAGACCTGACCAAACCTCTGCTAGTCCCAGATGGTGCTCTGGAGCAAAATTGCTTGTTAGAGCAGCTCATGTCAGTGGGAAAGGGCCAGGCCTGTGTCCCACAATCTTGCTCAGCCATTGGCTGGGGTCACTGCCGTGAAGAGCATAACAGCGACTCGAAAGCTGACAGGTCCCTCTGAAGGAATTAATTGCTGGAGGCAACTAGAACCAACACTTTTTGGGGGCAGCAGAGCAGGGAGTCCTATACTGAAGGGGTGACAGTAAGTATCCATGTATGCCATACATACAGATCTGAGGTTCAAATCCCAGCAATGTGTGCCCCCAGGCAAGCACTCTGACTCAATTTCCTCATCACCCTTGCAGGGTTGTGGGAGGTTTAAAGAATATAAGGGTGAACAGAGTGCCTGATGCAGTATGGGCACTTCATAAGTTCTCTCCCTCTCCCCCAGATGGTAACTAGCCAAGGGCATGTCCTGTTCCATGGACCTGTTCCCACTCTGCGGTTTATAAACTTTGTTTTTTATCATTTTCCACTAGGAGATCAAGCCCCTGTGAGTTTCCTGACTCTGGACGCCCTGCCTCTGTGTCCAGGGCCTTATTCCTCTCCTGCCTTTCTCAGCCTGGAAACTCAAAGACCTCCACGGTTGTGGGCTCTGTCATGCGGGGACCCCTGGATGATGTTAGCATGAGGTGGGGGTAATGCTTCCTGGAATGCACCAGAAGCAAGCACTTTGCACCATCTCTTCCAGCCATCCGCAAGTGCACTTTACTGAGGATTCTGTAAGAGGAAACCATCGTGTTCCTCTTTCTAAGTGCCTCGTTAGAAGCCTGAGGACAGGCTCCCCCTGCCTCACTTAAGGCGTCTACCTGGGAGGTGAGGCCGCGTCTGCATGGGAAAGAGAAAGACTTATTCTGGGCGGGCTGCTCCCCTTAATTGGGGTACCCTGACTTTAGGGACACAGGTCTTCCGGGTCCGGTTACTTTCCATGTGTCTCTAACTGGGCCCAGTTTACTGGGGAGTCTCCACTCTTTGGAGGATAAACACAGAGCAGTTTTATGTCTTCCAGTAACTGCCCCCGGCTACGCTGTGCCAGATCTCTCTTTCCTGCTGGGGAGCAGCTCCCTTAACGACGTCTTGGTCAGCTTCCATAACTTTCCAGCCACTTTCCGTTACTACAACAGTCTCGTTCCGGTAATTAAGGCTCAAGCTTTTACATTTTAAAAACTTCCATTGCACACTTGCTTCAGAGCTCTTCACCTCCCTCCCCTCCAGCTAGTGCTGGGCCAGGGCTGAATGGATTATCGATGGGAAGGGGCCTGGCTTGAAGGCAGTCCACCCACCTCTTCTTGGAGGACTTAGCATCTCAGCTTGAGGCTGGGAGGTGGGATGGGGAGAAGAGGCCTCTGTGTGTGACTTGTGAGGTCTCATGTCCTTTACCTCTTCCTGGTTCTTCCAAATTCTGTTAGCTGCCAGCGGGGTCCCCTGGCTCCCTCCAAGGCTGAGGACCACCCTCCCCTGAGCCTGCCACCTCCCAGCCATACCTCCCTTTGGCCTCACCAGTGGTACAGGTTTCCACTGACTCCATCCTCTGGCCTAGGCACCCAATTTGCATTCAGCAGGAACCTGGGCAGAGCTTCAGCTCCTACCTTTGAGCAGACTTCTGTGCATCTTCACGTGGAGCCACAGGGCCTGCTGGAGTAGCTGAAGCCTTCGAGGGTCACACAGACCTGAAACAGGAGAGCTGCCCCCGTTTTCCCCACTCGTGCTGTGCCAAGTCCCTTGGAGCCCTGCTGGGTGGGCCACTTCTGTAAGCCTCCCGCTTTCAGAACCTCCAGGCCTGCGGAGGGTACTAGGCTTTCCGTTCAAGTATAATCCCAGACCTCGGGTACAAATGTCAAATGCTCTGCTTTTCTCTCCCACTGTGGTGGGTGTGGGGCAGAAACGGGTGCTCAGTGGCTGTCCCAGGCTTCCAGGATCTTTGACAAGGGCTCTGTGCCTGTGAGGCATTGTGGGTCAGTGTGCCCTCTTTCCCTTGCATCAGGGCAGGTAGGCACCCTGCCTGCCTTCTCCACAGTGGGAGGGAGGCCTAGCCTCTGGTTGATTTGAGGCTCCTTAACTGTGCGTGGAGGAGGTTGGCTCCACCTGCTGGTGGCTTGCTGGTCGCTCTCGGGGGTGATCTGGCTCCTCTCCTCTGGATCTTCAAGTCTAGGTGGGAAGACACGTGAGGATTTGCCCCACTGTGTACCAGAATATCTTGTCTCTTCTCTAAACTTTGTCAAAGTTGTTCTTCCTCCTGGGAGGATTCCTTGGTTAAATCCCACGCCTCTCCTGAGTCCTCCCTCAGCACTCAGGCTCTGGGTGGGTGGCCAGTTCACACACATGTGAGCCACTGGGGTTTAATTCATGTCTTGACCAGTTTTCATGTGTCACAGGGGTAGTCGGTGTTCACTGAGCTCTTGACATGTGCCATTTCCTGTTCCAGGCATGTCCCAGCCTTTATCTTGTTCAGCCATCAGGCCACCATCCAAGGAGTTTAGTGCTGTTATTGTGCCCACTTTACAGATGAGAAGACTCAACAAACACGTTAAATAGCTTCTCTAAGATTTATGGCCAGAAAGTGATGTCAACAGGCAATCAAAACTCCAAGCTCAAGCTTCTAGATACTCCATTCTGCCTGTTGGGTTTGATACCATTCCACCTTCCTTACCCTTCCTCACCCCCAAAGCCCTAAGTGAGTACTTGCAAACCAGTGTGAAGTAATTCTGGAGTAAGTTGGTTTGGACGAACAGAATCCTCCCAGTGGGGCTGGTTTGAGAGCCGAAGCAGCTGTGGGGAGGCTGTGATTGAGTCGTAAGAAGGCTGAGCTCTGCATTCCTGCTGAATGGTCAGAAGGTGAAGCATTTCATCACAGTCCTCCTCGAACACTTGTAGATTAATTTGTTCCTGGGGAGGCCTGGGGTCTTGGTCACATATCCAGGAGAGTTCACTTGAGCATTTCTTTCCACCTGGAAAATGAGACTCGCTGTTGTCTGTAGAGCGCATTTTCTTCTGTTGTCTCCTGGCTGCTTGTAACCACTCTGAATAGAAAGGTATTATCATCACCCTCATTTTATGGGCAAGAAAACTGGGACACAGATGTGAGAGGCTTGCCTGAGGTTACACAGCTTCTAGGCGCTGAAACTGGGACCCGGAAGTGAATCTTCTGTGTCGGTTCTGTCACACTGCAGGTTGATCCTTGGTGGAAGGATCAATGCCCTCGAGCTCCTGCCCTCTTGTTGTGGGCCCTGCTCACCATGGGTCTTTCCTTCCCTCCCCATTAGCCATGTCCATGCCCCTTGCTCCTATCTATTCTAACCTCCTCTCACTGGCCTCACCCTAATCCTCCCTGCCTCTCCCAGGGCCTGGAAGCACCCCTTTAGGTAGGGGGACCCGGTCCTGAAACCTCTGATTGAGACCCCCAGCCCCTAGAGGGGCTGCTCACTGCCTTTATCGGCCCTGGTTGCAGTGGATGTTATTTATTGTCAGAGAAATGTGTCTCCAAATAAAACAGAAAATGAACAAATAACCACAGTGACAGAGCTGTAAAGAAACCCTGCCGGCTCGCTCACTTGAAGAAAAACCTGCACAACTAATTAACCCGGGCAGGCCTCCGTGGTGTTTGGAAACAAGCTTGGAATTAATACTGCCCTTCTCAGCTGCTGGAGCCAGCCTCTAAATCTTTACTGGGCAGTAGAAAGAGAGAGACACAGAGAGTTCTAGAGACAGACAGAGACCAAGATGGACGTGGGGACAGAAAATCAGAGCAAGATAAGTACAGTTATTCATCTGCCTCCGTACCCATATAGATCATCTTAGCTATACTTTGGAAGCTAGTAAGATAGGCAGACAACACTGCATTTCTTCTTAAAGTATGAGGTAAGAGGAGAAAATAGAGCCTTTGTCTAGCTCAGAGCACATCTCGTTTCTAGACCACCGAAGTCAGAAATCAGAAGCTTCTGGGCTGGAAGGGGCTTATGAGCGGTCATCTGATTCAGTGGTTTTAGTTATTTTTAGCAGCAAAACCCTTTTTTGAAATGAAGTCACCCACAGAAGTGCCATTTGTAAAGCTGCTAAAAGCAGAGCAGGCCATTGGAGTTTGTGGCCTCTAGCTGCCCCTGCCTCTACTCTCCACAGGGCCCTCAGGACTCTGGAGAGACCTCTGGGAAACTAAAGCTGCCTTAACCTCTATGTGGCAGAGCTCTGGAATGTCCCTGGTTCTTCACTGGATTTAGGTTTAGCCTGATTTGAAGTCACCAGAACGGACAGTATGGCAGGGAGGAGCCACCTGGTGAAGGAGGTGGGTGACCCAATGGGACCTCTACTCTCTTGCCCATGAACCTGTTGGGTTCTTGAACTCTATGTTTCCTTTCCCCCAGGGACCTTTGTTGCCAGGAGCTGGGGAATTGGCTTGTAGAATGAACTTTGTGAGTCATTACCTGACCCCAATTTGGCCTCAGGGAGGCTCTGTATAACTCCATGTGGAGTTCAGGAAGGGGAACCAAGAGTATGAGACGGATGCCTCCTTTCTCAAGAAGAATACAGATGGCAGCCAGAGGGGACTTCCCAAGAGGCCATTCAGGGATGCGCTGTAGGGATGACTGGTGATGGGAAATTGGGAAATTGTACTTCATACATATTTTTTTTTTCCCTCATTGAGGAAGGAGAGGCCAGGGCCTTAGGCCAGAAACCATCCATTCAGGTGTCTCTGTGGGGGTTTGTTTGGTTTTCTCTGTGGGGTTTGCCACTTGTTTCTGGAGGTCTCAGCATTAAGAGGGGAAAACCCCCACGGCCAGGTGGAAGATGCCTCCCTTGGAGTCAGTAGCCGGTGAGGGAGAAGGATGAGACAGTGAGACTGGGCACTGTGTTTGGAGCCTTCCCATCTCCAATTAACCCTGAATGCCCTTGGCTCAGGCCTAGACAACAAGGGGGCACAGTAAGGAGGAGAAAACACAAATCAAGAAGTAATGCTTTTTTTGAAGGAGAAATTATAAATTGCAATTTAATCACATAATCACTTTGACACTCTCAAGCAAGCTAATTTCTTCCCTTGCCTCATTTCATCCACTCGGTGAGATGAATCTTAATGAATAATGTCCTATGAATATTTAATTTTTGATCAATTTGAATTTTCTCTAGCATACCTGCTAGAGACATAAATCAGCTCCTATTTTACCCAGCAGAGTGAATTTGGATAGCGGTCTGGGTGGATCTCTGTCCATGGCCACAGAAGTGGTTTGCCTGAAGGCTTGGGGTTCTGGCTTACTACCATCTCAATATCATGATTTGATGTTTCTGGATGCCTTCCCTAAGCTGGGTTCTCTATACCACCCTACTAGCAGATGCCTGAAGCCAGTGACTGTCCAAGCACACAAGATGGATCTGCAAATGACTTTCTACAGGCGCTCCCTCTTGTACTATCCTTTTTCTTCAGACACTTAAAAGAAGCCTCCCTCCTGATACTGACTTTATCCTTCCTGGCCCTCCGGGACAAGTGTTAGCATTCAAAAGACAGATATCTAGACAGGCGACATTAGGAGAAGTATCATTCTCAGCTGTTTGGGAAGGCTTCTTTCACGAGATAATACTTGATAATTGTATGATGCTTTATAGTTTGCAAAGTGACTTCGTGTGCATCTTCTCTTTTCATGTGTTAACACAGCCCTGTGTTTAACCTCTCTTTTCTAACTGTGAGGTGAGGGAATGGGGCTGGGGAGAGAGCTTTCTTATCCGGTCAGAAGGATAAGTACAGGATTCACATCCCGGAAAGACTGCTAAGTTAAAAACCAGAAAAATGGGTCCAAACTGAGCTGTCTACAGAAAGGAAAGATTGAGTATTTGGGACTGGGATCTGGAAGAAGCAAGAGGAGTATCCTTAATAGGCAAGCGGAGGTGGGCTCAATAATGAATCAATGACAGTGATGGTACTTTTTGAGGAAAAAAGTGCTCAAGGGGATAAGTAACATGTTTGAAATGTATTTTGAATGTATATCCATATCCTGAAAATTTTGTTTTCCTTAAGCTCTCCACCCAAGAAAGCAATGAGTTTCAGTGCTTCAGGAAGGGCAGGAACCACCTAGAACAAAGAGGTCATTGTTTAGCTTTAAATCTCAGTGACAACTTCCTGTCTTTGAGTCCATTAGGACCAAATAGTCTTAAAAGTAAGGTTTCATATACAAGGAATACAAATTTATCTTTTAATTGTCAATATTTGCTTCTATTGCACTATGAGGTTGTGCTCTCTGGCCCTCTGAGAAGACCTTGAAGAAGGAGAAGATCCCGTGCCTATGATGTGGTCCTTTGTGGTAGTTTAAAAATATGTCCACAAATGCTTTCATACTCTCCTTAGGAAGTAGAGCCTAATTACTCTCCATGTGAGTGAGGACTGGTCTTGGGGACTTATTTCTAACAAATGGAATAAAGTGAAAATAACGATGTGTGAGTTTTCGGAGAGTAGGTCATAAAAGACATTATGTCTTTCTCCTTGCTCTTCTCTCAGAGCAAGCCAGCTTCCATGTTGTGACCATACTCAAGTAGTCTATGGAGAGGTCTGTGTTGTGAGGATCTGAAGCCTTCTGCCAATAGTCATGAAAGTGAGCCATCTTGGAAGTAGATCTCCAATTTACAACGTGAAACTGAAATGCAGTCAAGCCTTCAGTGACTGCAATTCCTGCCGACATCTTGATTGCCATTTCAAAAAAGACCATTAAGCAGATCACCCAGCTAAGCCATTTTAGCTTTTTGACCTACAGAAACTGTAAGATAATAAATATTTGTTGCTTTAAGCCCCAGTTTTGAAGTAATTTGTTGCAAAGCAATACATAAAAATATATCCTTTATCTGAGTCTGGAAAGGGTAAGAGGAATCTTCATAGGTTTTATTGAATTGGATCTGGGCACCAGAGCTGTTGTGGTTCCTACCATGGTAGGCACACTGGAGCATCTGCTGAAGCCCTGACTTTGGAGAAGGCTGAGATAGCTAGCAGTGTTAGGAGATGAGGTAGTGGTAGCAATGGCTGGGACTATCCATTGAGCATTGACTGGGTAGGGGAGGCAAGTAGGGCCAAGCAAATCTGGGGAGACTCATATACTGGGTCTAATACACTGGATTCCTGTTCCTTAGTTCTACACTTCCCAATAGGATAAAGTCTCCAGAAGCACAATTAAGCATATTATATGGAAATAGAGCTACAAATGTTTTGCTTATCTTGATGATAGTGTGAATAGAATGGAGACAATTGTTTTTGTTAAAATAATAAATTCCCATTGCAAAAATATGAAAACAATAAGGAAAATGCACAAAAGACAAAGCAAGCATCACCCAACAATCCTGATCCAGAGAGAAATCTGTTATATAACTTAATTTTTCACACCCATTCCTTATGTTGACATTTTCCCTTGCCAATAAATATAATTATACTTATCTTTTCATCATATATAATGGACTAGATGTTCCATGAAACTCCTTCAGGGACAGTATGCCCCAAGTGATGGAATATATATATATATATATATATATATATATATATATATCCTCCCCCTTTAAAAATGCATGAATGCATGGCTGAATTGGCACAAAATAAAGGGAATTTCTTAGAGATTAAAAATAACAAAAAAACCCCCACCCCATAAAATCCTAAAACCCAAACCCCCAAGACCCCTGACTCTAAAAGAGTGAAGTATAGAACTAGTTTTTGTCTTGAAGCTTATTTGGGATTTAATAGGTAATATGGGCCATATACATGACAGATGGGAGTTGGAGCCCAGAGCCCAAGCAGACTGGATTCTCACACAAAGCTGGGATCCCAGAAGGGTGAAACTCCCAGTAGGTGAAATAAAAACAAAACAAAACAAAACAAAAAACCCCCACATTCCACAGAAAAAGATGGTTGGTGAAGAAATTTGCTTGTCATCCTTGATGCTAATGGAAAGAAAGAAAAAAAATGAAGATAAATGTTTTCTTGGAGAAACCTGAATTCATTCAGAGCCCCATGTTGAAAATTTGAAGTGTCTTGGATTGGTGAGATACCCAGGGCTTGAAAAGAACATATTTTAAAACTTGGCTTCAGAGAATTCCACAGAAAAAGTTACAAGGGGCATGGAATTCACAATCAACATTCAATAGACACATGAGGAAATAAACTATCCTGAATGAGACTCAGTATAAACAACAAATTCCTTGAAGACTATAATGACCTGTATATATTCAATTTAGAGTATGAAGTACATATATTTAATATTTTATGAAATAAGAGTACTGGAAGTATAATGAGGGACCAAAAGGCTATCAGGATAACCCAATCAATGTAAAAGAGAACAAACTACAACTTTTAGAAAATAAAAATATGTAATCATTAAAATGAACAACTCAATGGATGTGATAAATTAGATACAGCTGGAGCAAGAATTAGTGATCTGGAAGTTTCTCTGAAGAATGACCTAGAATATAATAGACAAAGAGATTAAAGAGATAGGAGATATAAAGGACAGAGTGAGGAAATACAACATGCATTTAGTTGAAATCCCAAAGGATGGGCCGAGAGAATGGAAGTATTAAAAAAGATAATGACCAAAAAATTCCAGTTCTGATGAGACACACCACTTCTTAGTTTCAACAAGCTCAGTGAGTCCAGAACAGGATAAAGGCCAAGAAGCCCCCATTTTGTAGAAAAATAGGAGAACACTGGCGACAAAGAGAGAATCCTAAAAATAGAGAGAAAAGATAGATTACCTACATAGTAATGAGCATTTGACCCATGGCTTATTTTTCAACAGCGTCTACAGAAGCCAGAAGACTATGGAATGATAACTTTGAAGGGCTAAGTGGAAATATGCTATAGTTCTACCCCCAATGAAATGATCTCTTAAACCTGAAGGCAAAATAAAGACAATTAAAAAATTGTCTTAAGAACAAAAGTGATACAACTGACTACCAAGACACACTTACTGAAGGAACTTCCACAGATATATATCAGGAAGAAGAAAAATGATCCCTGTAGGTTTGAAGCACAAGAATGAATGGTGGAAACATAAAATGGAAAATGCATAAATAAATATTGATTATATACAATAATAATAGCAATCTAACTTGGGTGAAAAATCAAGTTAGAACTAAAATAATGGACAGAAGAGTGCAAATTGATCATATGTGTATAGAAATTGAAAATAGGAAAAATGCAACTTTCCCTTTATTTAAGGGATACATACATGTGTGATAAAATGATGAAAGAAAGGAAAGGAAAGGAATAATTAGCACAAAATTTGGGATAGTGGGTTACTGAAGGTGGATTAGATAGGGCATGTAGGAGGCTCTGAAGATGTTGTGAATATCCTACTGCTTTTTTTCCCTTTTTTTTTTTGGAGGCAGTTAAGAATACTACATACATTTATTTCAACAAACTTTTTTCTTTGAGTATTGTTGACATGTGGTGTTACAGTGGTTTCAGGCATATTATATGACTTTCATTTCTTAAGATAGGTGTTGGATATTTGGCAGTATATTTTTTGTTATCCTTTATTTTTTAAAAATATTTTATTTATTTATTTATGAGAGACATGGAGAGAGAAAGGTAGAGACACAGGCTGAGGGAGGGAGAAGCAGGCTCCCCGCAAGGAGCCCAATGTGAGACTCTATCCTGGATCCCAGGATCATGCCCTGATGCTTAACCGCTGACCACCCAGGCCCCTTATCATAATTCTTTAAATGTAAATATCTATTATACATAAGTTTTGGAATAATTGTAAATGATGTTGTGATGACCATTGTTCTAATATGTCTCTTTTCATGCACCTTAAGGCAAATTCCTGGAAAGGAGGTTTTGAGGAAAAAGGTGAGTACAGCAAGTTTTCTTTGAAACTTCTTGCCAATTACTCCTCCTGACTCCCCTGCAAAAGGGTGCACCAACTTATACTTCTACCAGCCTTTGCATAAAGGGCCCATTTCCCCACACCCTAGGGTCACCACTTTCTGTGCCCTTTTTAAAAAATACGCTCTTATCTATGTCAGCATGGTGATCTGAGTGTCTTTAATGAGATCGGATTGGGATGAAGAGTTTATGAAGTCGGTGGAAACGTAATCCCATTTTATAGATAATGCAATTGAGAATCAGTGAGGTTGAGCGACTTGTGCAGGCTCATGCTGTGAGCCAGGCTCCAGACTACATGCTCAGTTCAGTGATCCTTTTACTACCTCTCACTGGCAGTCCAACTCCATGGAGCAGTCTGGTGCTTTGCACAAAAGTATTCCCGAGTTCAATCAAGCTAGGAGAGAAGGCAGGAAGAATGTGTGCTTTGTGGGGTGCTCATGGAGACAGCAGAGTAGGGCTAGGGGAGAGAAATTGTCAGCATTCCTTTTTTTTTTTTTTTTTAAGATTTTACTTATTTGAGAGAGAGAGAGTGTGTGCATGTGCACAAGCAGGCAGACAGGCAAAAGGAGAGGGAGGAGCAGGCTCCCCAAGCGGAAAGCCCAACATGGGGCTCCATCCCAGGACCCCAGGATTCTGACCTGAGCCGAAGGCAGTTGCTTAACCGACTGAGCCATCCAGGCGTCCCAATTGTCAGCATTTCTAGCTTCAAATTGGAGGCCCACTGCCCTCCTTGGTCCTTGCTCCTTAAGCCCCTGATTATAAACTTTGGAGACAGAGGGCTGGAGGCCTATTTAATCAGCCCAGTGTCTGGCACATGGAAAATGCTCACTAAATATTTGCTGGCTCTTGAATAAACTGTGGTTGATATTTTTGTCACAAAATGTGGAGAGGCCTGTCCCTTTGGCTCAACCAAGCTTTCTTTCTCGCATGAGGTGAGTCTGAGCCAGGGCAGGAAAAGGGACGAGTTGACCTTCCAAGGTCCCTTCCTGCTGGAAAGATGCGGATTGGCAGCCAGCAGTGCTGCAGTGAGCCGTCCCCACCCCCAGCTCCCTCCAAGGTGCCTTGGCTCCAAGTGATTAGCAGGGAGATTGGCAGGCAGTAGTGGCAATGGGAGTTTAATGTTCTGGAAACCCCGTCTTTTTCTCTTTCTCGGAGGTTTTCCCTGGTGAGACAGGAAAAGGTCTTGCAGCTTAACAGGCAGTTAGGGATGGGGCCTGGGAGTTTTGCCATTGGAGACTGGAATTTATCACCGTGACCCCAAGCCCAGGCAAGGCTGCATTTGTGGGGGAGAAGTGGCAGACTGGGGGTAGGGGACCACTGTCCTGCTCTGGGGGTATTGTCCTGTTAAAGCATTGAGACCCTGCCATGACCCTGAGATCTGACCAGCTCTCCATCCCTGGGGCCCACTCAGCCCAAGGCAGGCCAGGGTACTTTTGGCTCATGGCCTCTGGTTACAGCAAATGGGATCACTTGGTCCTGCTGCTCTAAGCTGGTAGCTAACATCCCCTGGTGGGGCCTAAGTCCTTGTGGCCATTAAAGAGGACTTGGTGTAAATCCAAGAGCCGACAGGCCTGTGTCAACGCCCTGCCTCAGTTCTTTCATACAAGCTGGTTGATACTGGGGAAGCATATCTTCCTAGGACCCTCCCTGGTTTTCATCTGAAAATAGGAGCAACAATAACTGTCCTTCATAATAAAATGGAAATGAAATGGGGATGCCTGGGTGGCTCAGTGATTGAGTGCCTGCTTTTGGCTCAGGGCATGGAGTCCTGGGATCCGGTCCCGCATCGGGCTTCCTGCAGGGAGCCTGCTTCTCCCTTTGCCTGTGTCTCTGCTTCTCTCTCTGTGTCTCTCATGAATAAATAAAATAAAAAAATCTTTAAAAAATAATAAAATGAAATGAAGTGGCATATACACGTGGTGAGCATGCTTCCTGCACCCTAGAGAGGCGGGCGAGAGGAGTGGTAAAGATCACAGCTTGGAATCTGATTTCCTGGGGTCAAAGCTGACCAACAACTCCTAGCTGTGGGAACTAGATCAAGTACCTTAGGCTCTCTCTGCCTCAGTTCCTTGCCCTGTAAGATGGAGATGATGATAACACACCCTTCTAGGATCCCTGTGATAATTAGATGAGTGGACAGACACAAGACATTAGGTTCTCCTGGCATGTAGTAAGCACAATACAAATTGTCTATTTTGACCAAGCCCCCTCCTTCTCTCCCCTCCCCCCTTCCTTCCTGTCTCCATGTTGTTTGCTAGGCTATAAGATCTGATTAGTGTCTTGGTTTTCTGATCTCTAATGGGTGCTTCTTGGAGTCACCCTTCTTGTCTGGGGCCCAAGCAGCTGACCCAGTCTCACCATATCCTTCTATTCAGGATTGGAGGCTGTTCCTGGTTTCCTTTCATTCTTTCCTAGCCAGTGCTGCCAGGCTCCCAGCAGGCCCCAAGGCTAAGTCCATCCAGGAGACAGTGGGGTCTCCCTGAGTTGGCTTTTGTCTCTCACGGCGCAGGGGCAGGCAAGGACCAAGAGCTTTCTGGTCTTCGGCCCATCTTTCCATCCATACACTTGTCCTTGCTAAGTATAGGAATCATTTCCAGGGACCTCATGTTTTTGCAAGGCAGCCCACCTCATTGCTGAAGAGCTCTAATGAATAACAACAAAACACAATAATAGCAACTTTCGTCTATTGAGTCTTACTTACTATGAGTCTTACCATATGTCAGGTTGCTATACATACATCATCTCTAATTTTTACAGAAACCCTGAAGATTAGGCTTTATTATCTGCATTTTACAGATGTGGAAAATGAGGCCTAGAGCAGTGATTTGCTATGTGGTGCAGCCTGGAGGTAAACCTGGTTTGCTTACATTCAAAATCAGCGCTGCGCCACCTGCACGGAACTGCTGTAATGGCCTGGATCTGCCTGTCTCTTTTGTCGCTGGAGGAGGCAATACACAATCTGTCTTTCCTCTTGCACATGTTTGCCTTTAATATATTAGAGAAAGCTGTCATTTAATTTTTAAGTTTCATCTTCAGGCTCAATATCTTCGACTATTTGTTAAATCATATGACATTGTTTCTGGGCATCTCAACATCTTGGCTTTCCTCTTGTGGACATGCTTGGTTGTCAATGTCTTCATGATGTGTTGTATTCTATGTCCCAGACTCAGAACTTTAGGTATTATGAGTCTCTTTTTGGCAAGGTACTGCTTTGATTTAAGAGCACATGCTTTGCAGTCAGGCTGCCCCAGGTTCAAACACTGGCTCTGCCCCATTTCTCAGCTGTGGGATTGTGGCAGATTGTAGTTTCCAAAGGTGGTTGCCACAACATGTGGTGCTTGTTGTGCCATACGCATGTTCATCTGGCAATGCAACAACACTCTTCTCATTGAGTGGTGGTGTCCATGCTCCTTCTCCTTGAAACTGGGCAGAACTCTGTGACCACCATGACCAGTACAACATGGTAGAAAGGCACTGTGTGGCTTGGGAGGCTAGGTCATTAAAATGCCACGCACTTTCATCTGTTCTCTTTGGAACTCAGTCCATTCTCTGAAGAAGCTCCAACTGAGCCAAGTAGAAAGACCACGTGGAGAGGCCACATGCAAGTATTTTGGCTAATAGCCCAGTTGAAGTCCCAGCCTATATATAGCCAGCATCAACCACTGGACATGTGCCTGTTGGGAAGAGACTTTAGGATGACTCTATCCATCCCTAGCCACCATCTGACTGCAGCCTCATGAGTGTCCACAAGCAAGTGTCACCCAGGTGAGCCCTGTCAACCCCCAGAATAAAATTACTGTTGGAAGACACTAAGTTTAGGGGTGACTCATTATGTGGCAACAAGCAGAATGGTGATCTTTAGCTTCATTCAATCTCCCTCGGCTTTAGTTTCTTTATTTGTGAAATGAGGACCGTGAAATTGACCTTAGGGGATTAGCATGAGAATTGAAAGACAATGGATTTAAAATATTTAGCACGTGCTTGCCGCATAATAACTGGGCAACACATAATTACTTATGATTAATGATGTCATGAGTGAGACAGAAAAAGGGGACCTGACTGAAATCTGAGAACCAGGGAGAGAGAGAAGATTGGGGAACTGAGCTTGCAATGGGGCAACCTCGAGAGAAGAGAGTCAAGGTTCCGAATGACCAGGGAGTGGTGACAAGATACAGGCAGCATGTGGTGTGGGGGAGACCAGCTCAGTGTGGGAGGCTTTCCTCCTGGGCATGCACAGTATGTGTGAAACAGCAGCATTAGGACTGGAGGTGAGAGGCAAGGCCTTGGTGGCACCTGGAGCTGGTTCCTGGGAGGATGTGGGCAGGATGCAGAAACCTTTCCCTGAATGACTGAGCAGAGTTGGGGATTTGCCCCACAGCAAACCTCAATGGGGACAAAGGCTTATGGGAGTATCTCAGACATTTGAGGTCACAGATGGCAAAGTCAATAGGCTGACAAAGTGGGGCGCCAGGGAGGATGTTGGTTAAAGTCATGTGCACAGTGTTTTTGCAGCTTGGACCCTCTGCATCAGAGGGGCTGACAGGTACAGCCTGCTAGAGCAAGTGACCGAAAGATTCAGGCAGCCGCAAACTCTTAAATCTTAAAAAGCAAAACTAACCTCCAACCCCTGGAAAGCCCACCACTGCAAAACCCCATACTCTACCCCCACAAAGGGTACATATGCTAGTTGAAGAAAAATTATATAAGAAGCAAAAAGAGCAAAATAAAAATTGCCCACATTCCTATAGCCCAGAGATGACCTCGGTTCGCATATTGGTGTGCACGTCGCCTCCCAGTCGGTGTACCAAAGTAGAACCATACTGTGCATTGGTTGGCAACTTGTTTTTATCACCTGATGATGTGCCCTGGATAGCTTTCCACGTCAAGAAATATGTATCCACAGTTTTGAGCTTCTCAAATTGGGGACATGTAGCAGTCTGCTGGGGGTTCTAGGAAGCCGCAGGAAAACTGTGGTTCATCATTCTAGGGCATTGCTTTTACTCAGTGATACATCACTTAAATATTATTTTTACATTAAAACAAACCCGGATACAGCATGGAGGAGAGTATAACATTTGCATGGATTTTTAGAAGCTACAAGACTTCAAAGAATTGTCCTGCTTGCCTCATTTTTCTGCACCACCATTTTTATGGCAGATGGCATTAATTTATGAGGATCAGTTGAATGAGCTGAGGAAGGGGAGGGAGAAGTGATGTGACAAATTCAGGGGCAATAGGGCTCCCAAGGCCCTTCCTTGAGGCACTTGCCTGATAGGCAGTGAGATGATCGTAGCCATGTGGGTATCTTCATCTCATGGCTTGGACTCTAGAGCCTGGGTCTGAGTCGATGGTCTAATTTCAATCTATATGACCCCTAACCTTCCCTTCCCGACCTGATGAGAAGTTGAAAGCTGGGGTACATCAGGGTAGGGATAATGTGACATGTGATATGTGACATGGTCCTCAGAACCAACCCAACAACTTCAGATGGGGTCTGAACTGTGTGCAACTCTGCTATTTCTGTCTCAGCTTTGCTATTAACAAATTAATGCGATCATAGACAATTTCTTTAACCTCTCTCTGCTTCAGTTTTGTTGTCATCCATAAACTAGTGATAAAAGTAGCATCTCATAGGGTTGTTCAGGGCATTAAATGAGTAAAGCACGATACTTGGAATATCACTTGGGACATAGTAAGTGCTCAATATATGCTCATCATTATTATTATGTAATCTATGATTGCATAAGCTTCTCATGGTAAATGTGTCCCACTCTGGTTTCAGAGTGAGCTTGTGCCTAATTAAAACTCTTGGGTATTTTTCACTGGACTTGTTATCAAGCTTGTATTCTCGGTGCCATTATTAGTTTTTAATTACACAGCTTATTGATGTTCATTTTCTTGATTCAGGCCTATTGTTGTCTCCCCTGGTAGTTACCTAACAACTAAGTCATCCTTTTCAAAAGCCTGGGTTTTGGGTTCTAATGACATTTATAATTTTATCATCCCCATTTTACAGATGACAAAATTGAGGGAAGATAATTCTTATCGAGTGTGTCCTTTGTGCCAGACATTGGGATAGCTGCTTTGCATAGAGCATCTCAGGTAATCTCCAGAACAATCTACAGATGTGGGATTTATTATTCATTTTAACAGATGCAGAAAATGCAGCTCAGAATGGTTAGGCAGGTTGCCCAACGTTACCCAGTTGGTTCAGGTTTTTCCCCTAGATCATCAGTGTTTTGGGTCCTCTGTAAATTTGAACAATATGTTTCTATTCAAGCTGTTGAAGTTTACAGGACAAAGCTAAGGACAGAGACAAATCACTGGAGAATCTCTTCTAGGTAGATCTATAACTCTCATGTCAATTCCTGAATCAATACTCTTTGTTTAGGATCGTTCAATCACTGAAATTGGAATCAGTTACTGCTATTGGAAACTGAGGTCTAGAGCTTCTTAAGAAGTCATAAGGAAACCTCCTTCCATCACATCTTTAAAGGAAGGGCCCTCATTGTCTTGGCAATTTCCTTGTCCTCTCTCAGCTGGAGTCTGCTTATTATAGAGTCACGTGTCCCAAAACAATCCCAGAACATGTTCCTTTTCAAGTTCAGTGTGAGCAGCTTTCTGGAGCATCCTGGAAACAGTATCTACCTGTATTTACCCTTGCTGTGATTAAAGCTGACAGCTGGAGCACCAGGAGCCAGATTGTAGGCATAGGATGGCTGACGAGAGGGAAGAGAATCAATAGCAGTGACTCAACCCAAAGAAACCAGCTCCTTCTTCCCTACTCTCAGTGTAGACTTTTTTTTAAATAATAAATTTATTTTTTATTGGTGTTCAATTTGCCAACATATAGCATAACACTCAGTGCTCATCCCATCAAGTGCCCCCCCTCAGTACCCGTCACCCATTCACCCCCACCCTCCTCTTCCACCACCCCTAGTTCGTTTCCCAGAGTTAGGAGTCTTCATATTCTGTCTCCCTTTCTGATATTTCCCACACATTTCTTCTCCCTTCCCTTCTATTCCCTCTCACTATTATTTATATTCCCCAAATGAATGAGACCATATAATGTTTGTCCTTCTCCGATTGACTTATTTCACTCAGCATAATACCCTCCAGCTCCATCCACCTTGAAGCAAATGGTGGGTATTTGTCGTTTCTAATGGCTGAGTAATATTCCATTGTATACATAAACCACATCTTCTTTATCCATTCATCTTTCGATGGACACTGAGGCTCCTTCAACAGTTTGGCTATTGTGGACATTGCTGCTAGAAACATCGGGGTGCAGGTGTCCCGGCGTTTCATTGCATCTGAATCTTTGGGGTAAATCCCCAGAAGTGCAATAGCTGGGTCCTAGGGCAGATCTATTTTTAACTCTTTGAGGAACCTCCACACAGTTTTCCAGAGTGGCTGCACCAGTTCACATTCCCACCAACGTGCAAGAGGGTTCCCCTTTCTCCACATCCTCTTCAACATTTGTGGTTTCCTGCCTTGTTGATTTTCCCCAGTCTCACTGGTGTGAGGTGGTATCTCATTGTGGTTTTGATTTGTATTTCCCTAATGGCCAGTGATGTGGAGCATTTTCTCATGTGCATGTTGGCCATGTCTATGTCTTCCTCTGTGAGATTTCTGTTCATGTCTTTTGCCCATTTCATGATTGGATTGTTTGTTTCTTTGGTGTTGAGTTTAATATTATAGATCTTGGAAACTAGCCCTTTATCTGACAGGTCATTTGCAAATATCTTCTCCCATTCTGTAGGTTGTCTTTTAGTTTTGTTGACTGTATCCTTTGCTGTGCAAAAGCTTCTTATCTTGATGAAGTCCCAATAGTTCATTTTTGCTTTTGTTTCTTTTGCCTTTGTGGATGTATTTTGCAAGAAGTTACTGTGGCCGAGTTCAAAAAGGGTGTTGCCTGTGTTCTCTTCTATGATTTTGATGGACTCTTGTCTCACATTTAGATCTTTCATCCATTTTGAGTTTATCTTTGTGTATGGTGAAAGAGAGTGGTCCAGTTTCATTCTTCTGCATGTGGATGTCCAATTTTCCCAGCACCATTTATTGAAGAGACTGTCTTTCTTCCAGTGGATAGTCTTTCCTCCTTTATTGAATATTAGTTGACCATACATTTCAGGGTCCACTTCTGGGTTCTCTATTCTGTTCCATTGATCTATGTGTCTGTTTTTGTGCCAGTACCACACTGTCTTGATGACCACAGCTTTGTAGTACAACCTGAAATCTGGCATTGTGATGCCCCCAGCTATGGTTTTCTTTTTTAAAATTCCCCTGGCTATTCGGGGTCTTTTCTGATTCCACACAAATCTTAAAATAATTTGTTCTAACTCTCTGAAGAAAGTCCATGGTATTTTGATAGGGATTGCATTAAACGTGTAAATTGCCCTGGGTAACATTGACATTTTTACAATATTAATTCTGCCAATCCATGAGCATGGAATATTTTTCCATCTCTTTGTGTCTTCCTCAATTTCTTTCAGAAGTGTTCTATAGTGTTTAGGGTATAGATCTTTTACCTCTTTGGTTAGGTTTATTCCTAGGTATCTTATGCTTTTGGGTGCAATTGTAAATGGGATTGACTCCTTAATTTCTCTTTCTTCAGTCTCATTGTTAGTGTATAGAAATGCCATTGATTTCTGGGCATTGATTTTGTATCCTACCACGCTACCAAATTGCTGTATGAGTTCTAGCAATCTTGGGGTGGAGGCTTTTGGGTTTTCTATGTAGAGTATCATGTCATCGGCGAAGAGGGAGAGTTTGACTTCTTCTTTGCCAATTTGAATGCCTTTAATGTCTTTTTGTTGTCTGATTGCTGAGGCAAGGACTTCCAGAACTATGTTGAACAGCAGTGGTGAGAGAGGACATCCCTGTCTTGTTCCTGATCTTAGGGGAAAGGCTCCCAGTGCTTCCCCATTGAGAATGATATTTGCTGTGGGCTTTTTGTAGATGGCTTTTAAGATGTCGAGGAAAGTTCCCTCTATCCCAACACTCTGAAGGGTTTTGATCAGGAATGGATGCTGTATTTTGTCAAATGCTTTCTCTGCATCTAATGAGAGGATCATATGGTTCTTGGTTTTTCTCTTGCTGATATGATCAATCACATTGATTGTTTTACGAGTGTTGAACCAGCCTTGTGTCCCGGGGATAAATCCTACTTGGTCATGGTGAATAATTTTCTTAATGTGTTGTTGGATCCTATTGGCTAGTATCTTGTTGAGAATTTTTGCATCCATGTTCATCAGGGATATTGGTCTGTAATTCTCCTTTTTGGTAGGGTCTTTGTCTGGTTTCGGAATTAAGGTGATGTTGGCCTCATAGAACGAATTTGGAAGTACTCCATCTCTTTCTATCTTTCCAAACAGCTTTAGTAGAATAGGTATGATTTCTTCTTTAAACGTTTGATAGAATTCCCCTGGGAAGCCATCTGGCCCTGGACTCTTGTGTCTTGGGAGGTTTTTGACGACTGCTTCAATTTCCTCCCTGGTTATTGGCCTGTTCAGGTTTTCTATTTCTTCCTGCTCCAGTTTTGGTAGTTTGTGGCTTTCCAGGAATGCATCCATTTCTTCTAGATTGTCTAATTTATTGGCGTATAGCCGTTCATAATATGCTTTTAAAATTGTTTGTATTTCCTTGGTGTTGGTAGTGATCTCTCCTTTCTCATTCATGATTTTATTAATTTGAGTCTTCTCTCTCTTCTTTTTAATAAGGCTGGCTAATGGTTTATCTATCTTACTAATTCTTTCAAAGAACCACCTCCTGGTTCTGTTGATCTGTTCCACAGTTCTTTTGGTCTCGATTTCGTTGAGTTCTGCTCGAATCTTTATTAACTCTCTTCTTCTGCTGGGTGTAGGATATATTTGCTGTTTTTTCTCTAGCTCCTTTAGGTGTAAGGTTAGCTTTTGTATTTGAATTCGTTCCAGTTTTTGGATGGATGCTTGTATTGGGATGTATTTCCCCCTCAGGATTGCTTTTGCTGCATCCCAAAGATTTTGAATGGTTGTATCTTCATTCTCATTAGTTTCCATGAATCTTTTTAATTCTTCCTTAATTTCCTGGTTGACCCTTTCATCTTTTAGCAAGATGGTCCTTAACCTCCATGTGTTTGAAGTCCTTCCAAACTTCTTGTGATTTAGTTCTAATTTCAAGGCATTATGGCCTGAGATAATGCAGGGCACAATCCTAATCTTTTGGTATCGGTTAAGACCTGATTTGTGACCCAGTGTGTGGTCCCTTCTGGAGAAAGTTCCATGTGCACTTGAGAAGAATGTGTATTCAGTTGAGTTTGGATGTAAAGTTCTGTAGATATCTGTGAAATCCATCTGGTCCAGTGTATCATTTTAAGCTCTCATTTCTTTGGAGATGTTGTGTTTAGAAGACCTATCGAGTGTAGAAAGTGCTAGATTGAAGTCTCCAAGTATAAGTGTATTATTATCTAAGTATGTCTTAACTTTGGTTATTAATTGATATATTTGCAGCTCCCACATTTGGGGCATATATATTGATGATTGTTAAGTCCCCTTGTTGGATAGATCCTTTAAGTATGATATAGTGTCCCTCTTCATCTCTCACTACAGTCTTCGGGGTAAATTTTAGTTTATCTGATACAAGGATGGCTACCCCTGCTGTCTTTTAAGGACCATTTGAATGGTAAATGGTTCTCCAACCTTCTATTTTCAGGCTGTAGCTGTCCTTCTCTCTAAAATGAGCCTCTTGTAGACAGCAAATAGATGGGTCCTGCTTTTTTATCCATTCTGACACCCTGTGCCTTTTGATGGGGTCATTAAGGCCATTCACGTTCAGAGTTGAAACTATTGAAAGATATGAGTTTAGTGTCATCATGATATCTATTCAGTCCCTGTTTTTGTGGATTGTTCCATTGGACTTCTTAAAGGGGAATTTTGAGAGCCCCCCTTAAAATTTCTTGCAGAGCTGGTTTGGAGGTCACATATTCTTTCAGTTCCTGCCTGTCTTGGAAGTTCTTTATCTCTCCTTCCATTCTGAATGAGAGCCTTGCTGGATAAAGTATTCTTGGTTGCATGTTCTTCTCATTTAGGACCCTGAATATATCCTACCAGCCCTTTCTGGCCTGCCAGGTCTCTGTGGAGAGGTCTGCTGTTACCCTAATACTCCTCCCCATAAAAGTCAGGGATTCCTTGTCTCTTGCTGCTTTAAGGATCTTCTCTTTATCTTTGGAATTTGCAAGCTTAACTATTAAATGTCGAGGTGTTGAACCGTTTTTATTGATTTTAGGGGGGATCTCTGTATTTCCTGGATCTGAATGCCTATTTCCCGTCCCAGATTAGGAAAGTTTTCAGCTATGATTTGTTCAAATACATGTTCTGGCCCTCTGTCCCTTTCAGCACCCTCGGGAACCCCAATTAAATGTATGTTTTTCTTCCTCAGACTGTCATTTATTTCCCTTAATCTATCCTCATGTTCTTTTAATTGTTTGTCTCTTTTTTCCTCAGTTTCCCTCTTTGCCATCAACTTGTCTTCTGTGTCACTCACTCGTTCTTCCACCTTGTTAACCTTTGTCGTTAGGACTTCTAGTTTGGATTGCATCTCGTTCAATTGATTTTTAATTTCTGCCTGATTAGATCTAAATTCTGCAGTCATGAAGTCTCTTGAGTCCTTTATGCTTTTTTCTAGAGCCACCAGTAGCTGTATAATAGTGCTTCTGAATTGGCTTTCTGACATTGAATTGCAATCCAAACTTTGTAACTCTGTGGGAGAGAGGACTGTATCTGGTTCTTTCTTTTGAGGTGAGGTTTTCCTTCTAGTCATTTTGCTCAGTGCAGAGTGGCCAAAAATAAGTTGTACTGGGAAAAGGAGAAAAAGAGAGGGGAGAAAGAAGGAAAGAAAAGAGAAAAAGAAAAAAAGAAAAAAGGAAGAAAAAAAAAAAGAGAGAAGAGAAAGAGAAAGAAAAAGAAAGAAAGGAAAAAAAAGGGGTGGGGGAAGCAAACAGAAATAAAAACAAAAAACAAACAAACAAAACACACACACACACACACACACACACACACAAAACACGGGGGAGTATCGTCTGATTCTGTATACTGTAAGTCCCTGGACTTCCCCTGGAACTTTCCAGTGCTGCTTGGTCAATAACTTGTTTTTCCCCTGTCCGTCTAGCTGGTCTTCTGGGGGAGGGGCCTGCTGTGCTGATTTTCAGGTGTTAGCACTTGGGGGAGCTGCTCTGCCCCCTGCCTGGTGCAGGGCTCAGTGGGGGGTGTTTACCCCGTGAGGCCCCAGGAGGAACAACCCCAGTGGCGGGGCCAGCTCTGGAGCCCTGGAGTCAGCCCCCGCAGTAACTACGGAGCTCTCCGTCTGCAGGGCCTGGGGGCTCTGGGGCGGGGCCGCTGATCTGCTCAGCTCGGGGCAGGAGCGTCCTCGCTGTCCTGGGCCCTCCCGGCCTCTGCCTGTCCCGGGGGAGGCCGGATCCTGGGCTGTGTCCTGGCGCCCTGTGCTCCGGGGCCTGCGCTGTTGGATTTGCGCTCCCGCCCCGCAGGCCCCTCCGCGGAGCCGCCCGAGCCCCTCCGAGCTGTTCCCGGAGCCGCGCAGCCCCCTCCGCGGAGCCGCTGCCCGAGCCCCTCCGAGCTGCTCCGGGTCCCGCCGTGCGCGCTGCAGCCCTTAGGGAGCTCGGCGCACTCTCCCGGGCGTAGGTGCCTGTTAGTGTCCCAGGGAGCCCGAGGACATCCCCGCCCTCCTGGGTCCTGCTCCACCTCCCTGCGAGCCCCTTTCCCCCCGGGAAGGTTGGTGCAGCTCCTGCTCCTCCGGGACGGGGCTCTCCTGTCCTGGGGACACTCGCCCCGGCCTCAGCCCGGCTCCTCGCGGGGCCCCTCCCCCCTGGAGGCCTTTTGTTTCTTTATTTCTTCTCTCCACCCGCCCCCCCTTCCTACCTTGATACAAGCGCGAACTCTTCTCACTGTAGCGTTCCAGCTGTTCTCTCTTTAAATATCAGGCCGAATTTGTAGGTTTTCAGGATGATTTGAAGGTTACCTAGGTAATTTGGTGGGGACAGGTGACTTGGGGACCCTACTCTTCTGCCATCTTGCCCCTCCCTCCACCCTCAGTGTAGACTTGACAGGAGAATAGTTAAGTCAAAAGAAGAGGAGGGGGATTTGTCCAGTGAAAATTTCTTCCAGGATGGTCTCTGCTCCATTTTGAGTAGAAAGAAGCAGTGGGGTAGGTGGTGGCATGGAGGCTGTGCCCATGCGTTCTGGGGCTCTGCCTGGGGGCCCAGGGGCCGTGGCATGAATTGTGCTTTTCTCTAGGCACTAGTGATGAGGAAATAGCATGGTCTACATCCTGGACGCCCTGATGAACCCTCTGGTCCACATCCACTGGAGAAACCTCGAGAAGAATGAGGGAAGGGGAGTTGGGAGGGTACCCCTAATCCCTGCCCAGAGAATGAGGGGTCCCCAAACTCCCCCATTCCCATCTCTGTGGCTACACTGAGGCAGACACAGTACAGAGGAACGTTTGGACCTGGAATAACCTTGATCTTTGACCTCTTCCATTTGAACCTCCTGGATGTGGGACAAGTAGGGTAGCAACCCTGTGTTTTCTGTTTCTGTCCTTCACATAGCTGCTCATATCCCTCCAGGTCTCCTCTTCCACTGAGAAGAAAATCTAAAGTGCCTGCCATGAACCCTAGGACCCTGCATACTTTGGCCTCTGCCTTGCTCCAGCCTTCCTGCCCACAGCAGCCTCCATGCTGTGCTGTGAACATGCTCCTGCCTCAGGGTCTTCACAGTTTCTGTTCCCTCTCTCTTAGGATTACCAGATTTAGCAACCGAGAATGCAGGGTGCCCTGTTAACATTGAATTTCAGATAAACAATGAATCATTTTTAGTTAAGTATGCCCTGCATGAAATTTGTTTATCTGAATTTCAAATGTGGCGGGGCATCTTGTACTTTATTGGGCAATCCTAGGAGCTCTCTGGAATGCTGCGCCATCAGATAATTCCTTCAGGCCTGCTCACGTTCCCAGAGACCTTGCCTTTCTGTTCCATGTAACTGTAGCATCCCCATCAATCCATTCTTGCGTCCCACTTCATCTCCCCCAGAGCTCTGACCATTATCTGGTGTGATGTTGTTTATTTATTCATTTGTCTGTTGACTTTGCGTCTCCCAGGCACAGGCAAGCTCCATGAAAGCAGGAATGTATGTCTTCACCTTAGTCTCTTCAGTCTCTTGGCTCAATGGAGCTCCATAATCACTTGCTGAGTGATTCAGTGATGTCTTATCTTGGCTTACCCTTTGTGACGTGGCCCTGTTGACCTTTCTGATCTCATTTTAGGCCACTCTCCTCCCCGTGGGGCACTGGCCACACTGGCCTTCTCCTTGGTCCTCAGACTTGCCAAGCCCATTCCTGCCTCAGGCCTTGGGACCTACTCCTGGACTCAAGCCTTCTCTGCTGTCTGGATGGCTGTTCCTTCTCTCCTCGAGGACTCAGAGAGGACTTCCCTGACTTCTCCATGCAAAGTAGCCCTCTGATCCTACACTTTCATTCCCATGACTATGCTTTATTTCCTTTAAAACTCTTATTGTTCTAGGAAATTGTGTGTTGAGTGATTGGTTGGTTTCTGTCTTGTGTCTCCAGCACACAAGAAGGTCAGCTCTGTAGAGACGTCAGCTATGTGTGACTCATCTATCCCTGTGTCCCCAGCACCCAGCCTCATGCCTGGCATATAACATGGACAATAAATATATATTGACTGGGTGAGTGAAGAAGTGACTTTGGAGAGGGCAATATACCCTGCCTTGCGGGAGCGTTGGGAACTGCAGTGATGGGTAGGACGAGACCAGGAACCAGCCTGAGAGGCTTTCCTCCAGGAACCTAGAGTGTGCTTCCTGCCACTATGACTGCTTGTGTTTGGCTAGCCCAACTGATCAGGGGTGAGGAAGTCTAAAGGGAGTCTATTTAGCTTTCTGCTTCTCTCAGCCTTGGTGGCAATTAGAAGAGACCATATCCTTCCCACTGGAAGGTCTCTTTCAGGCTCAGAGAAGAGAGTGTCTCCTCTGGGCATTTTCCTTTCTCCCTTTGCCACTTGCTGTAGATGGTGACCAGGCCCAAGGGGGATGGTGATATCCTGGTGACCTTGGAGGCTGCTGTGGAAGCTGGCAGCCTGGGTCCCTGAATGGTGGAGGAGGACCCTAACATCCTCCCTGGGCTGTCACATGAGAAGGAAGCTGGCTCCTTGTGTTTTCAATCACTGAACTTTGGGGGTTGTTACCAAAGCGTAGCCTAGCTAATTAATACATGGTTGTAGCCACTGTGTCTACTGTATACAAAGTGCTTGATGCATCTATTGTTGTTGAGCTCCCTGGTGAGGGAGATGTTTATTCCTGCAAGTGGAACAGAGTTGTATTAATTAACTAAACAGAACCAGCTGTCTTCCCTGATTTGCCTGGATAGTGCTCCTGTCTGCAAGATCATCAAATTCCCTCTGTCTGGGTTTAGCAGGGACAAACATGTCAAGTGTTGTCCCTTGAGGCGCAAGCAAAAAAGAATTGGCAGAAAAAAATTTGCAAGTGTCCCTGTAGTCATGCAAAGGCAGCTTATAATGGTCTCCCACTCCCTCTGCATTGCCCTGAAGACACCTCGGAGGTGGATGCTATGGCTGCACCTATAAAAGATCCCCTTGTCGAAGCCTGGGACTCTTGATGAAAATTCTCAGCATGTTTGTTGCTGGACCTTCCTGGATGAACTGTTTTCTTTTTTGATGGGTGCCTCCACTTTCAGACTGGTTTTCCAGCTCTTCTGTGTTGAATGACCCTTGGAATTTCTTTAGCCTGAGGTTTAGATGCACATTCTTAACTCAGTTTTCTTGAGTTTTTGCATAAGGCTTGACAGTTTTCTTCATGTAGAGCTTTCATCTCCCCTTACAATGGACCTTGATCTTGCCTCTACTGCTATTACTACACGCAGGTGTAGACAAATCCTTCTCTCTGTAGTTCAACCCAGAATGATTGTGGGTTTTTTTCCCCGAGAAATTTTGCTTTGACATTAAGGAAACAAGTAAATTTAAGAACATAGACCATAACAAGTTTAGAGACTATTGGTTTCCTGGTGGGCACAACTTACAGTCTCCCAGTTCAGAGATGAATCACCCAACATCTATTTATTTGGCTCCTATGAGGCATTGCACAGGGCACAGGGCATTCAATGAAGAGTGTGCAGATTTTGGCCTCAAAGAACTCTTGGTACATACAAACACCAAATATTTTACAATGTAACATGATAAATGCAATATTGGAAAGACATAGCAGGTGGGATTTTTCAACACAATTAAAGAAGCCCCAAATTCCTTCCTCTACTAGTGCCATCTGCGGAGAACTGCCCCCAAATCTCCCTTTCCAGTTTTGGGGCACCACATTTTCTTTGCCATGCATCGCAGGGGAGAAGAGATTGCAGAAGGAGTTATTGTCTCTTGTACCAAAGGCAGCCTTACATGTTAGATTTTAGGGACAGTCCTTCATTTATGTATTATTATCTTTTCAAATAAATATGATTTGGCCAATGCATAACTCCATGTGACTTAACCTGCATACCTTTATAGGGCTTTGCTTATAAACAAATATAATAAATCAGAAAAAAAATCCCTTGAGTAGACTATAGCCTCCTTTCCAATTTGGAAAATATGGCTGCTTCTTTAAGGGAACAACGGGTGGAAAGTAGCCCCTACCCTGGATATCAGCTTGCTTCTGAGGAATCTGTGCCTCGTGCTGTATCTAGCAGTTCCCAAAGTGCCTGGACTTCAGGTCCCCTTGGGAAGAGCACCGGGTGTTCTCTTTCATCAATGTTCCTCCTACAGGAGCAGGAAGGAGCCCTAGTCAACTCCAGAAGGCACACTTCCCTTCAGAGAACCTTACTGAAAACACCAGTCTTTGCTTTCTTGATCCAACTCTGGGCCGAAGGAAAGATCAGAGAAAGAGAAACAAAAGGCCCTGGGGATGGAGGAAGGGAGGAGGTGAAGGTGGGGTGACACTGTGGGGTGACACTGCAGAGAAGATGGCTGCTGCCCTTGTGTTTTCGTGTGTAAGTCCAAAGTGGGTTCATGAAGGTCACAGAGCAAAAGAAATGGTGTTCCCCTCTGTGTTGGCTTCTGGCATTATCTGTCTCTGATTCTGCTACTGAGTCTGTCTTCTTCTTTCTTTTTTTAAAGATTTTATTTCTGAGAAAGAGAGAGAGAGAGAGAGATAATGAGCATGTGCATGAGTCAGGGGAGGAGCAGAGGGAGAGGGAGAAGTAAACTCCTTGCTGAACGGGGAACCTGACTCTGGTCTTGATCCCAGGACCCTGAGATCATGACCTGAGCAGAAGTCTGATACTTAACCAACTGAGCCACCCAGGCAGCCCCCCCACCCCCACCCCTTATTCTGGCTCCCAGTAGCTTCCTGGAGGGAACTATAGATGATTTGTGCTGGGGAAGGTAGATGCTCCCCATGGATCTCCTTTATTCCTAGGAATAGATTCTAAAAATTTGCTCTCAACCACATGTGAGGATGGGAAGGAAAAAGAATCGGCAGTAAGTTATCCACCCCTATTCTGTTCTGATAGGGACACTGAGAAGGCCTCTCCCCCTGGTACCCCTCCCCCATCTACAGACACAAGCCCCAGTGGAAACACCTGGGTTTAGAGCATAGGCTCTGGACTTGCATTTTAAGCCTGCTGCTTAACAGTGAAGGGCTTCACTTTTCAGATATCTGTTTTCCTCCTCTGTGTAATGAAAATGTGTAAACCATGTCTCTCAATAGCAGAGTGTTGTGTCAAGTGGTGGCTCATGAAGTGAGATAGGTGACAGGGTGACTAAAAATCTGGGGATCCTCTCCAGACCAGGACAGTCTTCCGGGTCTCCCATCTTTCCCGGGGCCCTAGAAGTAAACCAGGTGTGGGGAGACCTTCTGCACCCCTTATGGGATTCTCCCTCTCTTCCATGGGAGTCTTGCCCCCAAATCTCCATTCCCTGTTCACATCTATGCAGACACTCCTCTCTGACTTTGGTGCATTGTCCACCTGGTCTGTTAGGATATTCCTGACTTGTGGCCCACTATGGCCACTGCTTATGCTTTGTGACTTGCTCTGAGTGTCTGAGAAAAGCAATCTCCTGCTACTCTGTGTTCCTGTAGTGCTTTGTAGGGGCCTCTGCTGTTGTCTGATCAAGTCTAGTTCCAGCTGTTTCCTGCATTCCTGTCTTTCTCATTAGACTGTGAGCTCTTACAAGTCAAGGGCCATATTTTCTGACTCAGAGCCAAAAACATAGGTTTGCTTCAGTGTCTTCATTTTCATGGTTGAGTTTGAAAGGGCTCAGAGAGGAGGGCTTGATGCCACTCCCGTGGTACAGAAGGAAGGGTGGGTTGGGAGTGAGTGGGAAGGAGATAGCAGTAAATGTCTCTCTGACTTTTCAAATACCTGGAGGTAAGGAGAGGAGGTGGCATGGGAGCCCCCTGGGTCACGCTTAAGGCTCTGTAACTTTCTCAGCAACATGCATCCACAGGAGGGAGGGATTCTCCGTGAGATGAATAATGGACTGGAGCTAGAAGACTTGGATTCAGATTCCACTTCTGTTCATTTACTGATGGTGGCATTGGCCATGTCAGCCATTCTGAGCCTTTGTGTCCTGCTCTGGGGAAAAAAAATCTACTTGCATCATGGTTTCATAGCAAAAATGGTGCGCTGTTTACCAAATCCTGTCTCCTTTCCTCCTTAGCTTCTTTCCTCCCTTGGAAGTATATGGGGCCATGTTGACTGAGTTCTGACCCTGGGTGTGGGTGGAACCAATATTTCCACATGCAGGCCAGACTCACAGAAACTTCTTGCATGATAATGCATACTATTTTTCCCTGTCTGAGCTCCAGAAGTGAAGGGCTTGGAGGTTTGAGGGCCTAGCAATCCACAGGATGAAAGAGGTCTGGGCCCCCAATGTCTATGCAGGAGGGAGTTTCCCCTCCTCTCTGCCATCTGCATGGAACTGTAATGAGAATGAGAAATACTTTCATTATGTTAAAGCCACTGAAATTTTGGGATCATGCATTATGGCAGTTAGTGTACTTTTTGACAAGGTGTAAACTGACCAAAGTTCTGCAGAAACCTAATGTTATCATGGCTTTTATTCTAGAAAGGCTTTTGAAAACATGGCTTGAGACATCCCCCCAGGCTTTATATGGTCCTTGTCTCTTCTGAAGGATAGAGAGGGACCAAGGGAGACACTTGGAAAATATCGAATGGTCTAACTGCATGTTGGTGTGCATGCCTGGGTGCCCAGACTCTGTCCTGGAAGGGGAGTCCTGATCGACTATCACCCTTAGAGGAGCAGGTCCATCTCAGAATAGACTCTGGGCTGCAGTGGCCAGCACAAGGGCTGTCATGTGAGCCTGGGGCCAGCTGGCTGAGTGTTAGCTGCCTGAGGGCTGAGCACTCCAGAGCTAAAAAAAAGGAGGTGAATTGAGTCCGTTGTCAACAAGCTCCTGAAGACCTTGTTGAACACGTGAGCCACCCAGAACCCTGTTCCCTTCCTACGTGCCTACTCCCACTGGATTCTTAACCATGGTCTTCTAATCTGGCCCAGCAGAGGCCTGATAGAAGACACAGAACACTCTGTAGATGTTGACTTGTCCTATAATCTATGCAGGTGTAGTGAGGTGTAATATGGATGGGAGCAGACAGTCTCCAGAGCTATTTCTGCAAGAAAGACATGAATAATCAAGGAGCCACACTCCTGACTTACAGAAAGGAGAAGGAAGGGAAAGGGATAGGACTCGCTTTATTGATTACCAGTCTTGGGACAGATACTTTATCTGCATTACTTCTTTGAATCCTTACAGTAGCTCTGAGATAGGGATCATTTTTCCCTCTGTTACAGATGGAGAAACTGAGGCACAGGGAAGTAGAGTAACCTTCCCAGGATCATACAGCTAGTAATTATTAGAGGCAGCATTCAAACACCAGTCTCTCTGACAGAGCTGTGCCCTTGACACTGCTCCCTGCAGCCTTCCCAGCAGGGTTGAGTACAGTCCTGTCTTCCAGGTCGGGCTGAGACAAGGGACCCATGGTTCTGTTCTGGGTTTCCTCAGGATGTTGGCCCTTCTCACTAGCATGTCTGCCTCCTGAGATTGGGAGAAACTCCTTTCTGTGAGCTTGTGAGGCTTCTGGTCAATGGGTAGAAGCTGCCAGGAAAAGGGAATGGGGAGGGGGACGATGGGTGTTGGGGAGGAAGGAGGGGAGAAAGGGTGAGGGGAGAGGAAGAAAAGGAGGGGAGGAAGAAGCTGAGAAAGGCAACCAAGGAAAGGAAGGGAAGGGCAAAGGGAAGGAGGTAGAGATGGCCTCCCTGCAGGTTTTCATCTTGGGTTGGGTGTTCTTATCGTGGGGGGAGGGTGGCAGACTGCCCGGGGGTGTCTGGGTGTCTTTCAGTGCCTGACAGTCTATGAGGACTTGGTACTTCTTCAGTACCGATCTGGTTCTCAGGTTGGCCTGCCCCAGGCATTGAGAACAGTATGGCTATTTTCAGTTGAGCAATTGATCATTGAAAACCTAGCCCCCGGGATCCCTGGGTGGCGCAGCGGTTTGGCGCCTGCCTTTGGCCCAGGGCGCGATCCTGGAGACCCGGGATCGAATCCCACATCAGGCTCCCGGTGCATGGAGCCTGCTTCTCCCTCTGCCTGTGTCTCTGCCTCTCTCTCTCTCTCTCTGTATGACTATCATAAATAAATAATAAAAAAAAAAAAAAAAAAAAAGAAAACCTAGCCCCCAATGAGTCCCCTCTGGGAGCTGCACGAGCCATGCGTTTGACTCCAACCTATTTCTTGGGGTGTGTGCAGGATGTGTCAAGGAGAACACACTAGATGCACCTGACCTGGGAGACTGGTTACGGATGGAAACTACCACGTGGTTTCTGGCATCTCTGCTGGGCCATTTAGACCGCTGCCCTGAGCGATGCCCTGCATAAAACTCTATTTGTCTTTTTCCACCTGTCATTCCATTAACACTTGCATCTAACACCCCAAACTCTCATCAGCAGCCAGCACCACTTCTTTGGTCCTGACTGGGAGGTAACAATGCATCAATGCATTCAAAAGCAGGTTGCTTCTCCAGTGGCAGGCCTTTGGCTTGGGGGAGCTCTGGGCTGGGTGGGGGAACAGCTGGAGTCCTCCCCAGCTCCCCATGCAGCAGCCTCCCTGCCAGCTTTCCCAGAGTCTATCCATGGGGCTGAGTTCCAGGGAAGGCAGTTCCAGGAAGGCTCTGACTAGTGGCTGGTGGAGAAGATGCACTTTCTTTCTTTTTTAAAAATATTATTTATTTATTTATTCATGAGAGACACAGAGAGAGGCAGAGACAGAAGCAGGCTCCCTGCAGGGAGCCCAATGCAGGACTCGATCCCAGGACCCAGGGATCATGACCTGAGCCCAAGGCAGACGCTCAGCCACTGAGCCCCCTGGGTGTCCCGAAGATGCACTGTCTGTATTTTCCTCAGACTCAGAGTGAAGTAGGAGTGAGCAGTGGCTGAGTCTCAGGTGGTGACCTGAAGATGAGCTTGGGTGCTGACATCAGAGAGGGAAAAAATCCTCAGGCAGAGTCTCATTAAGCCTTCTTACATGAGAATTCCCCTGTTGTGGAAAATTGAGATTCTTCATGGTGTTTTGAAGTTAATCTGTTAGAACCACTTGTTTATTTTACTTTCAAAATACCATCCCCTCCCTTTTTGAACAGAAAGTAATGGCTTTAATTCTGTCCCTAATTTTGAGAGGCTCTGCTGAGTCTTTTTCACCGGTTGAATTAAAACAAGACCAGTGAGGTCATAGTCCGTGGATTAATTATAGTGAGGCTGGTGAGAAAATTCTACCTCCTTTGATAAACCCAGCTCAGCGACTTTAAGTGAACAATTTTCAACAGCAAACGTTGCAACACACGTTGTGTCCTTTAGCATACTTTAACAGGCTCCTGATTATAAGTCAACCGTCCTTAGAACTCTTACATGGTTCAATATTATAGGAAAGCTCTTCACCTTTTTTCATAGAGAGACTGAGACGGAGATTCAACTTTGTAATGACAAGATACACAGAAAGTATAAATTTAACCTACATTTTGTATCTGATATGTAAACACTTTCTAACCTTTTTCACATAAGCCCAGGCTCATGCTAACCCTAGTTTTGCATCCACAAAGCACTCGAGTCAATAGCTTCTGGACTTGATGGTTTTTTTCATTAAGTGCCATTTAATCAAAGCTAAATAAAAGGCTTTGGGCATATTTGTTTTATATATATATATATATAAAACAAATATATATATATCTATATATGTAAATATATATTTATATAATATATAAATATATATATATTTGTTGTATGTATTTGCTGAGCAAGCTACTCTGGCATAGAATGGGGTACAATTGGAAAAAAACTGGAAGGAAGACAAGTAGTGAGGCAGCTGTCTTCAGATTTGATCCTCTCCTGTGTACCCCTGAGACCTTATGAATGCAGAGGCCTCCCTTGCAAGGGAGCAAAGCCTGGAGACCATGGAAGTGTAGCATCCTAGAACAAGAAGGGGCAGTATGGTGGTCTTTGCTTGATCCTTGTCTGGTATGTGATTTTGTCTGAACCGTATTCTAGTGGAACTCCCTATGAGTATAGCACCCACCCTGGGGCCTGGTACACAGTAGGTACTAAATAAATATCAAATGATTAGATGGATCAGTAGTAGGCAGTCCCTCTGGGTAGAGGCAGAACCACCATATCCCACACTGCCTGTGTTGTCTGGGCCCTAGAGAATGGATCTCTTCCCTCCTTTTATGTGGATTTTCTACTTGTAACCAGCTATGACTCTTGCCAATTGGTGCCCTCCCTGTGTGCTCTGGGCCCAGAACATGGATCGACAGTGGGACAAGTAGGAGCAGGCTGCTCCCAAATCCTCCAGGCTGATTATTCTGAAGATGGAGCAGTAGCTGGATGACAGGCTGGATAGACTCTAGCTGTGATCTGTTGGACATTTCTTAAACTGAAGAGCTCAAAGCATTGTCCTCTACTGTTGCTTCCATGTGTCCTCCTGATGGCCCAGGGAAAGGCAAGAAAGTTCGATTTCCTGAGACCAAGAGTTGGCAAACTTTTCCTGTAAAGAACCATATAGCAAACATTTTAAGTTGTGTAGGCCATGATGTGTGTCACGACCACTCAATTCTGCCATTGTAGTGCCATTGCAGCATGAAAGCAGACGTGATTGGTAAACAGAAGAGTGTGGTTGTGTTCTCATAAAGCTTTATTCAGATTTATCCATGGGCCATATCTCACTCTAGACTGCAAGGTCCACAAAGCAGGGAGTGTATCTGTTTTGTCTTGAGAGGGACTGTACTGTCGTGCTTAAGAGCATCGTCTGGGATCAGACAGTCTGGGTTCAAATTCTGCTCTGCTACCTCCTAGCTGAATGACCATGGGCAAGTTGCTTAATTTCTCTGTACCTCAGTGTCTCATCTGTAAAACGAGGCTAATAAGAGCGTCTACCTCACTCTACCTCACTGGGCTATTGTGAGAATGAAATGAGATGACGTATGCAAAGTGCTTAGAATAGTGCCCCAACACAAGCAGCCATTATCAGTGGGGTCTCCAATGCTTATCCCAGTGTCTGGCACAGTGAAGTTGCTCAATACATATTTAGGTCATGAACCTGAGGCTCAAAAAGGAAAAACATCTTGAGTGATGTCTCAGAGTGACGTGGGAGTGGCACCGCATCATGAAGCCCCATGGCTGACTCTCAGACTTCCATCCTGCTTTCTGGAAGTCTTCAGTGGCATGACACGTTCTTGTCACGAAGACTTTGGAGTAGTTACAGTCTCACCATTCTCTCTGGGACATTTTTTTATAGGCTCATTACCTTCACTCTCCTAACCATGTAAACCATCTTCCCTGAGTGACGAGGGCTAGGGAGAAAACTTTCACTTCTAGGGTGTTCTGTGTGGTATATGTGTGTCTCTGCTTTCCCAAGGTCTGACACAGTAACGGCGACAGGGAGGTAGGATGAGGTCTGGGTAATGGCATGGTAAAGAGAACAGAGAGGTGCGTGGTATAAGAAGGGGAAGCCTCACACTACGCTGAGGGCTTGCTGTCTCACTTGTTTTGCCTCTTGAATTGTCTGGACTTGGGGGTTCTGGGTGAGGACTTCCACTTGTGAAATGATGGATTTTGCACCCTAGTTAGCATTCAGGGGCTCACCAGCTTCACACCTTAGTAGCTGGTGATGGTCTCCCCACCCCCTGCCATCTCAGTTGCTGTCTGTTCAATACCCCCATCCCTCTCCTCAGCCATCACAGCCAGAGGGAGGAAAAGTGAGGTGGAGGCCCCTCCCTTCCCCTAGAGGCTGGCATTTCCTGGGCCTGAGCACACTGGGGAAGCCTCAGGCAGCTGACAGATCAGGGAAGGGTGAGGCAAGGGAAGCTGCCAAGGGAAGAACTCAGTTTTGCAGGGCAGTGGGATCTATTTCTAGAGGTGAAAATGTGTGAACGCTCAGCACCCAAGGGAGGGGCTTGGGTGAGCTCATGGAGGCTGCATGAGAATGTCGCTGGGAGAAACTCTCCCAGGGAGGATTCCCCAGTATGTGGCGCAGGCCCCTGCGCCCACTCTTGGCACCCTGGAAGGCACAGGCCCTCCGTCTCTCCACTGTAGACGTGCCTGCTCACTCGCCCCAGGTAGGGGCTCAGAGAAACACCCTGTCCTTGCAGTCCCCTGCATCAGTTGTTAACAAGGTCCCCTGCTCTCTCTTCTCTGCAGGGAGCTGACCCACCCTCACTCTCAGAGGTCACCAAAAATGGGCCAGGGAGCAAACTGACTCATTATAGTTGGGCCATAGTTTGTCCATTCTCCTGGCAGCCGAATGTTTCCACATACAGGGAGGCCTAGTGGCCAAATGTCTCCCTTGTGATCTTCTTAAAAACTTTGTACCCTTAATGTGTCACTTGCCTCACCCTGATCCCAGGTCTCCTCCTGTGTAAACCTGCGTAATGAAGGCACCATGCAGCAAAATGCCAGCTGAGCAGCTGGAAGGCCATGGGGACGTGTGGAGCAGGACTGCCACAAGTGGGGAGGGCGGACAGCTCTTTTGCTTTGGTTTGGGGTTGCATGAGGTCAGTGTGACCAGGGCCAGCTGACCTCCCCAAGTTCTGGCCACTATTACTTCTTTGATTCTTCCCTAGATCTCAAAAGAGCAATGCATTGGCAAAGGAAGAGCCTGTAGTGGGAAGTGGGGCTTTGAAGATAGAGACTATGAATTTGGGTTTTGCTGGAAAAAGAAAATGACTTTATTTTGCTCCTGGGTGCCCTGACAGCTTGACTGTTAGCTCCTTAGGTCTCTCTGTTCTCCGCTGCCAGCAGAGCCTCTCAGTAGGAGGTCACTAGACGTCATATGGGCTTCAGAAGTCAGTGAACTCCTGGGTGGGCACGTAGCATGTACTTCTGGGTGTTTGTGCATTTTCTTGGGGAGAGGCCTGAGCTGTGGTCAGATTTTCAGAGACATAAGTGGTATTAATGGAGTTAAGAAGCACTGATTATTTGTCCATTGAAGCAGAAAATTGTTCTGGGGAAGTTTGCTGGGGGAGTTCCTTATCTAAGGACAGAGTGTTGTCATTGAAGATGAGTGGACATAAGGGACAGAAGCCAGGGGACTCGTTAGAGCCATCTGGCTTATATCCCTGGGCCTCAGGAGAACTTTCACTATGGGGTGTCTGAGAGTTCTTGTGACACTCACCTTTCCCTAAATGTATATTAGTTTTATCCTTTGTCTGTTTGTTGCAAAAACAAAACAAAAAAAATCAGTCCACGTCAAGAGAATGAGAAAAGAAGCCACAGACTGGGAGAAAAACACTGGCCAAAACACATTTGATAAGGACTGTTACTCAAAATATACACAGAAATTGGAAAATTCAATGATCAGAAAATGAATAACCTGATTAAAAAAACAGGTAAAAGACCTGGACAGATAAATTACCAAAGACATACAGAGGCAAACAAGCATACAAAAGATGCTTCTCATCACACGTCTTCAGGGAAGTGCAAGTGAAAACAACTGCGAGATAGGACTTCACCCCCATTAGAGTGGTCAAAACTCAGGACACCGATAGCACCAAATGCTGGCAAGGACGAAGAGCAGCGGGAGCTCCCATTCATTGCTGGTGAGAAGGCGAAATGCCACAGACACTTTGGAAGACGCTTTGACAGTTTCTTACAGAATTAAACATGCTCTTGCTATTCAGGCCAGCAATCGTGCTCCTTGGTCTTTGCCGAAAAGAACCGAAAACTCGTGTCCACACAGAAACCTGCTCACAGGTGTTTATAGCAGCTCTATGAACAGCTGCCGGAAGCTTGGAAGCAACCGAGCTGTCCTCCCTGAGGTGAGTGGGTACATAGGCCGGGGCACATCCAGGCAACAGAATGTTGTTCGGGGCTAAGGAGAAGCAAGCTACCAGGCCATGGGAAGGCATGGAGGAAACTAAAGTGCTTGTTACTAAGTGAAAGAGCCAATCTGAAAAGGCTGCATACTGTGTGATTCCAACTCTATGACATTCTGGAAGGCGAAGCTGTAGAGACAGTGAAAAGATCAGTGGTGGCCAGGAATTAGGGGAGCAGCTTTTCAAGGCTGCATATTTTCCTAAGGGATGGGATGTGTGGGGTGGAAGCAGAGGTTCTGTGCTGTCCTCAGGTGGGTTGGGGCCCCCAGGGGGAGATCTGTGACCACAGGCAGCGAGCGGTGGGCCTTTCTTCCCTGCAGAGGGAGAGTGGAAAGACAGGAAGGGGGATTGGCCCAGGACAGAGCTGTATGAGATTGCAGAGACTAGCAAGGAGCCCCTAGAATAACAGCAGGGTGCCTTGCTACCAATGGAGGGCTTTCCTCGCGACAGGTGCTTTGCTACATGCCATATAGATATTGCATATCTGGGACTTACAGCCTTGTGGTAGTCAGCGCTGATACAAAAGATATTCAAAACCTGGTATGACATGGGCATTGCCCAAACGGAATAGAAGTGGCTGGAACGGGGACAGGAGGCCCCTGTGTGCTAGACACTGAGCCTTTAGTTGCTGGATTGGGAGGAGGTCTGGGCCATCCTGGGAAGGGGCCAAGATCATGGTGGGGAGAACACTTGGGCAGTTGGGGTGGAGGCTCGACCAGGGGTTCCTAACTTTAGCCTGCTTTGGAATCACCTGGAAGGGTTGTGAAAACGTAGATTACCAGGGCCCATCTCTGGATTTTCTGATTCAGTAGGCCTGCAGGGGAGCCCGGGAACATGTGTTTCTCATAAGTGCCCAGGCGACACGGATGCTGCTCGTCTAGAAACTGCACTTTTAAGAACCACTGATCTTTACCAAATATAAAAATTTTAAAATTATTTATTTATTTATTTATTATTTATTTATTTTAAAAAGATTTTATTTATTTATGCATGAGAGACACATTGAGAGGCAGAGGGAGAAGAAGGCTCCCTGTGGGGAGCCTGATGTGGGACTCGAGCCCAGATCCCAGGATCATGCCTTCAGCTGAAGGCTGACATTCAACCATTGAGCCCCCCAGGCGCCCCCCAAATATTTCAGTATTTTAATACCTAGCACAGCTATAGCTAACTACCAGGCCTGGGGTGGGGTGGGGGGATGAGAATTAGTCTCACCTCCCTTTACAGATGGGCAGACAAAGGCTTGGAGGTGTGATCCTATGACCTGTGGATGACGCGGCAGCCCTGACTCCAGGGTGACCCACTCCAAAGAGTGGGCTCCCTCCCCAGTTCTGCAGGGTCAGCATCCTCAGGGCAAGCAGCAAGCCGGGCAAGAGGCAGGCTGAAGCTGGAGCCAGAGGCTTGTTGGGCCCACCCTCCGGGGTCCTGGGCATGCCCTCCACCAGCCCCGGGCAGCCTGGTGTTCTCTTCCCCAGGCCCCCAGCTTCCCTGGCAGCAGCTGTGGAGTCAAGGAATTACACTAAGCTGTGATGCCTCCTTGCGAGCCTGTTCCAGGACGGCTGTGAGGGCCTCCAGAGAAGGCAACAGGCACGTGGTGTGCAGACAACAGCCTCCCGAGCCCCTGCTCAGCACAGCAGCTGCTCAGAGGTAGCGTGGGCTGTAGCAGCTCCGGGAGAGCCCATTAGGAGCCACAACACTGTGAAAAGCACAGCAGAAACGCCCCATTAAATCTGATGGGGGACTGCTTAACAATGGGACCTGCCCCAGGATTCCTAGCTCTGCTCCAGCTGACCTAGTCTCCAGCCTGGCTCTCCCTTGCCACCCCTGCAGTGCCTTCCCAAAGGAGCTTTGGGCCTGAGCACCTGGGGGACTCCGGCTACAGCTGGCAGGAGTGTGGCTGGGAGGCAGTGGTGAGAGTCCGGGGAGTGGGGAGCGGGGGAACCAGGCGTGCTGTTTGTTTGTTTGTTTTTTTAATTTTTTTTATTATTATTATTTATGATAGTCACACATAGAGAGAGAGAGGCAGAGACACAGGCAGAGGGAAAAGCAGGCTCCATGCACCAGGAGCCCGACGTGGGATTCGATCCCGGGTCTCCAGGATCATGCCCTGGGCCAAAGGCAGGCGCTAAACTGCTGCGCCACCGAGGGATCCCCAGGCGTGCTGTTTGATGTGGGTCATGATGTTGATGGTGATGCAGGGTCCTCTGAGCAAGATAGGCCTTGGCTCCAGATCTGGCACTTCAGAGGGTCCCACTCTGGCCCTCTTCTAGTGGTAACCCTTCCCAAAGGGCAAGGAGTCCTGTGTGATTCCTGGGATCTGGGAACCTGGAATTCCTGTTCGAACGGCCCCAAGCTGATTTCCAGGGCCGGTGGCCATGCCAGGATACCCTTTGAAGATGGCCTGTGTCATTGCGGGTGTGGACAGGGCTTGGACATGTGGGCTGGTGGTCCGTGTGTGTGTGTGTGTGTGTGTGTGTGTGAGGCCCCTCAGGGGTGAGACAGGACCCAGTGTGGGCTGAGGTGGAACCAGCCTGGGGCCAGAAGTCACCCCTCCCCATAGCTCCGTGGCCAGAGCAGAACTCCAAGGAGACTGAGAATTTGAGTGGTAACTTTCCAGGTTCATGATGGTGCCATTGTCAAGGATGGAGTATGTTGTATCTCACAGTTGTCAGCTTGGTTCCTAATGTTTAAGTCTTGCTCTCGGCCCTGGGAATGTGAGAGGGGCCCAAGCCAAGGTGGTGATGGGAGCAGGCTCCGGAGGCCTCCCTGAAGTAGGATGAGCACTGCTTTCAGCCACTAGACATAGCATGAGGGATGGGGCGGTTGTGGACAGCACTCTGAGCTCATCATCTCATGAGTGTGATGAAGACAAGGGTGCTTGCAGGCTGCCAGGAGCCCAGGGAAGGGCTGAGTGGATGACCCCCATCCCTGGACCTTCGACTGTGGCCTTGACCTCGCTCTTGACTCACTAGTCTCCTCCCTTATAATCTGGTACTTTTGTGTCCCCCTCATTCTCCCCTGTGTGGCCCCCACACCCACCCGTCGCACTGGTACCATAAGTAGCATGGTGATGTTCAGAGGGAACAGGCCACCATCCTGAGGGTCCCCTGCCATCGGAGACCTCTGTTGGACTTGGTGGGCTTAAGAGTCGTGCTGCTGGAGGATTTATTTAGGAGATGAGGGAGGCAGGAGAGTCCACATCTGTGATTTCCAAAGGGGCTCGCAGTGGGCAAACAGGGAAGGAGAGCAGGGAGCACAACAAGGCCTTTCTGCTTCTGTCAGAGACCAGATGTTCCTTTAGAGGACTTCTCTGGATGGCGATCTCTCTCTGCATCTCTCCTATCTCTTTATGGCTCTCTGTCTCTGTCTCACCTCTCTGTCTCTCTTTGGAGCCAGATATGGAGTTTTAACATATTTAAATACACATTTAATATATTTAAAAGGTAATACATGGCCTACTGTATTCTAGGCTGCATGCCGTGCTAGCACCTTATTTATTCCTCCTGAGAGCCCCGTGAAGCCCTATCCCCATCTTATCAGTGGGGAAAACCGAGACTTTCCAAATTGAAGCAGCCAGCAGAAGGTCACATAGCTCACAAACTGTGGAGTTGGGCCCTATGTCCATGCACTTGATTTTGAGTTTTCTGTTTCTGTGCTGTTTCCACTGAAGGAGGATTATCCCTAGGTGCTTTCTTATTTTTTATTTTTTTCCATCAGAAACTTGGTGCTTTTTTTTTCTTCTTCTTCTCAATCAGGAAAGAGAAATGCTGCCTCAAGTGTTTGCTTATCTCTCTCCAGCAGCGCTACCAGGGGTCCTGGGCCCGGCTCCTACAGCGGTGGGAGCCACACACCGCTCTTGCCCCGCCGCCTGCACATGCGGGGGCCCATCTGCTCCAGCGTCTTGGCCACCCCCCCCCCCAGGCTGCTGTCTGCCGCCTGGGTGTGCCCGGCAGTCAGGCTGCACAGGCCTCCTTTGACAAAGTGACAGAAGCTGTAAAAACAGCTGTTTGACATCCCCTGCTGCTTTTTCAAACCAAACAACCAACAAAGAGATTGAATGAAATGCAGAAAATACCCTGTTTTCATGTGGATGAAGATATTTTTACTTGGAGAACATTTGTTTTTCCTCTGCCTTGCTCTCTTCCCTATTTATCCACAGGCTCATTTCTCTTCTTCCCTACTTCCCTACTTGCCTCTATCCTTTCCTTCTTCTTTCCCTCCCTACCTTCTCCCTTCCTTCCCTCCCTTCCTTTTTTCCTTCCATTTTAATGTTTGTTTTTTTAAAAACAAATCTAACTGCTTCTATTTCTGTGTCTTTTTTTTTTTTCATCTAATTTTTCTTCTCTCCAAGGACAGTCTTTAACTATTTCTCTTTGTTCTTCATTTTTCACATTGCCTGTGACTTGTCTGTTAATCCATCTCTCAGCTTTGGGTACACAGCTTCTCCACATGTACTGTCGTATGAATTTCAGTGTTAGTTTTATGCCATCCCAGGTGTCTTTAGTTAATACAAGGTGAAGGAAGGGGACTCTAGAACAAAATGAACCCACCTCTTTCACCCCCACACCATCTTTTAACTCAGATAAATGAAAGTATGCGTAAAAGCACAGGGGGTCCAGTAGCAAGGGGCAGCCCCCTCCTGCCACTTCCAGGGCCTCCACCTCCAGGAAGCAGGTGAGTGACTCTCATTGTTAGTCTTTACCTTTGGGATCGTGGTCCCCACTATGGGTCCCTCATGTTTCAAATGTACAGTCCTGTCCAAACAGCTGCTCTTTTGCACAAACTCTTTCCTTCCAGTGAGAGGAGTTCCAGATTTCAAGGTACATGCAAGCAGAAATAAGTAAACCACAAGCACTCAGCTGAGGCATCAAATGTAGCTTGACCACGCTTTAACTGAAGAGACAAACCTTTACACCCTGTGGCCAACCTTGGTCCTTGGAATCACTGGGCCCTTCTGGATTCCAAGTCTTTCCTCGTAAGCAGGTTTTCTGCCCTTCTGGAGTCCTTTCAGATTCCCTTGGACATTTTCCCCTATGTCCATGGTGTCTGTTAAATTCCCCCAGGGCCATGTTCCCCAACCCTTGTCCCCCTTGTTCTCTTCAGTTGTTAGCTTCCTGGTGGCCCATTGTAATGTATTCTCTGTGCCTCCTCATCCATTGTTCTAGATTTCTAAGAAATTTCCTTTCTCCTTCTCTTTTACTCCTTATTATCCTAACCATGAAGCTCCCCATGGTTCATCTCAGAATTGGCATTCTGGAGTTACCTAGGTCACTGTGTGCATAGGATGGCTTTGAGTCTGCAATGGAGCATAGATACCCAGAGTTGTCTAGAAGGATGGTCGTAGACACCTGGTGGGCATGCATCTTAGTCCTGTGGATTCCTTACCCTGTGGGGATGGGCATCACCAGGAGGAGAAGTGGGCATCAGGGAGCTCTAAACTGGCCAATGGCAGAGGCCTGGTTATCCTGGTTTAGGGCTGGGACTGTATATACCTCCTACTGAACCCAGAAATTTGATTTACCCTACATCTATCACTCTGGGGTTTGCTGACTTCCTATTCCGGGAGACGTGCCTGTCGGGAGAAGTCAGGGGCAGAACCTTGACCAAAGTGGGATTGAAGACCTGCAAACTTTCTTTTATCACCTTTCTGATTCCAGCCAAGAATGTGTCATGTTTCCAAAACACACTCAGCAACAATGTGTTAGGTCTATTCTAGTTTCTGCATTGATTCACAGTGAATAAAAATTAAGTTGGTACTAAATTTTATGGACTCTTTAAAAAAAAGTTTCTCCTTTTTGAGCTTTAACTAGACAGTGCTGTGGGAGCCAAAGGCCACTTTTAATTAGCATCTTACTACTGCAGAGAGAGGAACCCTGATAATTGCTCAGCACCCCACATTGTGACCTTCCCTTACCCTGCAACATGCCTCCAAGTATCCATCTTTTAGGGCTCCCTTCAAGATTCATTTTCATTGTAAAGCCATCCCTAGCCTCACTTCTCTGACTTTCCCGTTCTGTGCCCAAATATGACGTCACCCACCTGCACCCCTATCCCTGGTTGCCTGGTGTTTAGTGATGACCTTTCCATGAATACATTCTTTCTTGCTAGTAGGTTCTCCAGATCAATACCTTGAGGGTAGGAAAAACGTCTCAAGGGGTTCTCACCAATCATGTGACTTTCCTTCTATTTTAATGGGTTCCCAGGTATGAACGAAGGAGACGTGGGAGGTAGAGAGCTAAGTGGTGGTTACTTATATCACTTCCATGGTGTGGAGGGAGACGGTCTCTGGGGTGATGGTTCTCAAGCTTTAGTGATCCTCAGACTCACGGAGTAGCTTGTAGAAAGTGCAGATGCCCAGCTGTATTGCTCCAGGGTCCCTCAAGTTCACCCCCGGGGGATTCTGATACAGCCCAAGATTGAAGACAACTCTCCCAGGCCATGACTTGGAGAACCGAGTCCAGAGACAGGAAATACCACATAAGTTTTTAAAAATTGTTTCTCTTTTCTTTTCTAAGAAAAAGAAGTTTCCAAATGAATGTTGAGAAAATAAAAATGAATTACGTTCTGAGAACATAGCCACAGACACACGTACCAATAACAGTTGTAACTAACAAAAATACTTGTAAATGTCAAATGCAAAATTGGCTATTTAATTCGAGCTGGTAGGCTTGATTCATTAATAGTTAATCCTAGGTTTATCTTCAGCTCTGGTCTGTTTGCATTTGACCTTCCTACCAGTCTTCCAGATCTCTATTGTTTCTATAGCTTCACTCATTAACTTGGATTTTTACAGTCCTGAGGAAGGCACTCTGACTCCCTGGGTCAAGCTTCCTCACTTTGGGCTTCTGGCACCCTGTCCTGCTTTCCTCCTGCTGTCTGAGTGCCTGTCTTGACATGTAGGACTATCCTCTCACTCTTATTGCTTTATTCAGGGCATAAGAGGCAGAATTAAACATTTTAAATGGTATCATAATTCTTACAGTTATTTAAAAATCCAAAGTATAACGTAAACCAATACTGTATGGCTTATTCCGCCTCCCAATTGACTTAAAATAGCCTTTAAATGTTGGAGATAAGGTTAGAAAGCCATCCTCTGAAAGGGGAAAAAAAGAGGATGAGTTCAGAATACACATAACTAACCTGCTCTGAGTTTGTCAATGTATTTCCAGTGAGTTTAGACAAATCTGAAAATCTCAAGAAACAAGGATGTCTCCCACGTCTTCCCAAATTAAAATGTGATGTGAAGAAAAGTCATATAATTAATTGTAACATGTTTAAGATGATGTTGTCAAACAGGAGGTTGGGTACTGTCTTGAGTCCAGATAAAAAGGAAGGAACCCCAAATAAAACTTTTCTCAGCACCTGCACCTGCTATCCCATCTCCTTTGTAGGCATGTTCTTAGAATAGAGAAGGGATATATTCAAATAGAGCATATATTCCAGAATAGGACAACATTTCTAATAGAAAATTTCAAATTTCAGTTCTAACCTTGGCTTCTTAGCCTGGCCCGGTGGGGCTTAATTGGTTTATATTTTGTCTCAGATTTCCTGTTCCTTACTAGTAACTTCTTTTCTGAGACTGGCCTTTGAAACTAGTCTCAACTTAAAAAGTTGAATTCATAGAAATAGGGAGTAGAGGCGTGGTGGTTGCCAGGGGCTGGGAAGTGGGGAAAACAGGGAGAGGTTGGTCAAAGGGTATCAACTTCCAGTTGGAAGATGAATACATTCTGAGGATCTAAGGTAGAGCATGGTGACTACAGCTGTATCCTTGAAATTTGCTGTGTGAATAGATCTTTAGCATTCTCACCAGGAAAGAGGGAAAAAAGGAACTATGGGAGGTGGTGGATGTGTTCATTAACTTGGTCGTGAGAATCATTTCACGATGTATACACATCAATCATTGTGTTATACTATTTATTTATTTATTTATTATTTATTTATTTATTAATAAATTTATTTTTTATTGGTGTTCAATTTACCAACATACAGAATAACACCCAGTGCTCATCCTGTCAAGTGCCCCCCTCAGTGCCCGTCACCCAGTCACCCCATCCCCTGCCCTCCTCCCCTTCTACCACCCCTAGTTCGTTTCCCAGAGTTAGGAGTCTTTATGTTCTGTCTCCCTTTTTGATATTTTGTGTTATACATTTTAAATACATTACACCTTTATTTGTTAATGGCACCTCACTGAAGTTTGGGCCCTCAGAAGTAGAACTTCAGTATCTCCTAAGACCTTCAGCTGCCTTCTCTCTGTTTCTCACTCACCATGTGAAGACACCTTCCTTGGAGTCTCTTGACAAGAAGGCAGGGTGGGCAGCTTCTTCTTCTTTTTTTTTTTTTTCAGTTCCAGAAATGCAAACATATTGAGAGCTGAAAATGTCCTTGTGCCCCCCAAGCAGGGTTACTTGAAGACCCCCATTTGGAACCAGGTGTTGACCACACCTCAGCACAAACAGCCATCTACTGATCTCTGTACCATCAGTCATTACCAGTTTACAGACACTGAGGAACTTGTATGTCTAATCAGAAGAAGAGAAGCAAAGGGGACACTGCCAGACAGATAATAAAATAATAGCAAGTAGCATGTCTAAGGTCATACAGCTAGTAAATAGCATAACTGAGATTCTAACTCTGATTTTTGACCAGTATGTTGTACTCTCTTCTGTGTAGTGCAGAGCAGAGAAGCTGACTTCAGGTTGTGACAAGCCAGGGATTAACCGCTTTGGACGCTGGGTTTAGGACACCGTGACCAATGTAGGCCCTGAGGGACGCTGGGCTGCTGCTGCTGAAACACTCCTTGTCTGGCCAGCTTGGGTCCTAAAACCCAAGGAGGCTTGAGGCCACAGCTGGAGGACAGTGCCTGGGGCCAATCTAGGAAGGATACAAGCTGGCAGCCTCTTCATTCCTTCACTTCGCTTTAACTTTGTCCATAGCAGTTGCTTCTTCCATGTGTGTAATTTGATTGACTAAAATGAGAGTTCAAAATCCCAGGACAGTGCGGAAATGTCTATAAAGCAGGGTCTGAGGGATGACAGTAGAAGAGGAGGAGGCACACTAGGGGACTCGTCTTGAAGCTATTTTTGTGCAGCAAGTCCTGGCTTTACTTCAAGATGGTCTGTCTGGGGTAGCTTGAGGGTTGATGGACATTTGGGGAGACTAAATTTCTTCCCTTGAGCCATTCCCTAGTGGGACACTGGTGTGAGCTGGAAGCAGTTGTTTTGAACATGTTAGCAAGTTCAGCTATATCCGTGAGTGAGCAGTGTGATGGTGTCCTTGTGTCCTGAGAAACACAGAACAATCAGAGTTCTGGTGCTTGCCTTCTGAGAAGGGCATGGGTAGCATGTCTGAAATCTCTACCCAGCTGGAGAACCAAACAGGGGGAGCTTGGGAATCTGCACTCAGGGATGGGAATGTGCTTAGTGATCAAGAGTGGATAAAATTCCATTAGAGGTAAATGTTGTCAGACAGCAGGCTGGAAAGATATATTTTAAGCTGAGAAATTACTTAATAAATTCAGACCAACACTCTGTGACATTTCCCACAAGACTTTAATGCTGTTTACAAATTCCAGAGAACACCCTGAGTCGTTTCTGGCATGGGCTTATGATTTATTTCAAAGGAAAATGGGACCAGAGTGTGTGGGTTTGTGTTTAATGTGAAAAGGGATTTGGAGATGAAAAGTCAACTGGCATGAAAGATTGCAGGGCAAATGCAAAGTAGCAGAGCAAGTGGGTGGCCTTGGAGCATGTAATAGGGTATTGAGAAAGGAAGGGGCCTCTCACCATTCCAGCGCTAACCAAATAGTTCCATTCGCACAGGCCAATAATGCATTTAAAGAGGATGAGTTAGGAGGCAATGCTAGATCCAGGGTTTCAGAAGCACTTCAGTCCAAAGACGTTCACATCAAGCACAGGCAGAGCTTCTGCCCCAGGGAGGAGGCCAGTTACGGTTCAGTATCCACAAAAGTCAACATTTAGAGGACATGCCCTTCATCTGCAGTAAGATGGGTTTCAGTGAGACCGAAGGAAGGTGTTCCTAGAGAAAACACGACCTTAGTCTTATAGACTAAGAGCATGAAGGGAGATCTGGGAGCAAAATTTTCACATCTGATACTCTGTGTCTCTTGGAAACAGAGGGATGGATTAGGTGACCTTGTGGTTGAATCTTCATGTGGTACAGAGACCACATGGGGGTTGGGGAAGGGGACGTATCCCCAGTGAACCACGGGAGTGGTCCAGGGAATAGTGAGTTCAAGAGCTAGGGGATGAGGGAGGCAGCAATGTGGGCCAGATTGGCAGGATGGGACAAAGTGAAGAAGGATCTTCTCTTTTCCTTTCTGCCTCTCCCCATCTCCCCAGGAAGCTCCCAGTCCCATTCATCTTGCTTGCCATGGTGTATGTGGTTTGAATGGGAAACGAGGACAATGACATTCCCCATCTCTCTTGAAAAAAAAAATGACATTCCATTTGGTTTTGGAAAATACACAATATTCCACTTATAAAATATTCAATCACTGTCATTAATCCTCCTGGCTGGGCTGGCCCTGGCCCACTTCGGCTTGTGCTGTAGACTTTGGCTGTAGCCACAGGCACAGGAACCTCTCAGGTTTCTCTTGTGTGGAAAATATAATTAGAGGAGTGAGTGTCCTCTGTTCCTTTGAGCCTGAGCTCTCTAGAGTAGGGGTCTGGGTCTGCTGGGGCTTGTAGAGCAATCTCTAGGTTTATAGGCAAAGGGCTCCCATTGACCCTCAGCCTCCGTGATAGGCTGAAAATTTATAGAGAAGTTCTAGGCCTCCACAAGTTAATTCCTCTTAATGCAACCAAGGGCACCAGCTCCAAAAGTTCTAGCCCACTGTCCAAAGCTCAAATGCCATAAGAGGTTGGCAATTCTCTTCCCTGTCCTGTGCTGGCCTGACTGTTCTTTTTTCTTCCTATTCAAGCTTATCTCTCTCCCCTTCCTCTTCTCCTGTCTTTTCCTATTGTTTCAGTTTTATGTATTTATTTATTAAATCACAGAATCCCAAAATGTCAGAACTAGAAGAAGCTTTGGGAACCACCTTGTCCTGTCCCTTTCTTTGGTGGGGGAGAAAACTCAGGCCCAGAAAGGGGACGTTAGCAGATGTTTTCCCCAAAGTGGTGAAGCAACCACTGCCTCTGGGCTCATGGGCTGTGAAGCACTGCTCGCCATGCTGCCCATGGCCTGGTTTCCCGAGGATTCACCTGACAGGCTCACACTCAGATGACAAACCGAGGCCCCAGGATGGGGGCCAGGTGGCAGAGGGTCATTCAGTTCTAGCTCCCATGACAATGTTTTCTATGTATCACTGTGCTCTCTGCTAAAGGAATCTTCTTGCCCAAGCCTCATTTTTCTGCCCAGACTCTTAGATCTCTGCATGTTAGTTTCTTGTGCTTCCAGGGTTCTTCTGGCTTCAGATCTCTGGCTGTCCTAGGATACAACCTCTAAGATCTCCTCTAGGATCCTACTTTCTACTCTGGGCTGAGGGCTCTGTGCTCTTGCCCCTCCCAGCCCCTGGGACACCCTCCTCTCTCCCCACTCACTCTACCTGCCTGAGACATTGCTCAAACTCTGCCAGAGTTCCAGATTGACCTGGATTTGGTATTTGGCAAATGTTCCTTGCAAGTTTTTTTGGGAGGGAGCTTCAAGCTTTGAAGAGTAGGAAGATTCATCTCTGGGGGGGGAACCAGCTGCCAGGTAAGGGTGGCACTTTGGTTTACCTGACTGTCCTCTGAGCCTAAGCCCTGAGTCCAAGGGAAAAAAACATGGCAATTCCTTGCTGCTGGAATGTTCCATTTGCTGCTGGAGAGACTGTCTGGCCCAGATTGGGAGGAGTCTGTGGGTAACTGTCTTTAGTACTCAGCTGCTGGCACCAGACTCCAGCTAAGGGTGGGGATGTGTCCCTTGGGGCAGGCTAGACAGATATCCTGGTGCTCACCCTCTCCCTACTCTTTCAACATCAGGTCCCTCCAAAGTCCACCCAGGCCCAGGGATTGGGGCCAGCCCAGAATCACAGAGTTGGGAGGCCTTACACCTTATCAATTCCTTCATAGCTAGATAAGGAAACTGAGGTCGCCCCAAGTCCTGCAGTTCGTTGGCGATACAGCCAGAGAACAAGTGAGGGCCTCTGCTCTCCAGGATATAAGGGGTCATTGGCAGCATTACATCCATATTGTTTCCCAACATCTCCCAGATGTCAGTGGAGATCACCTCATTATCCGGGGTGAGGAGATTCCTGTACAGTGCTCTGAGACCAGACATCTCAGTCCTACTTGGGTTGTGGTATTGCTTGGAGGGGTGCTGAAGGACTGGACAGATACTGGCCTCAGTGATCTGGGCTCTGGACCTGCACTGCCATGACCTTTCTGGGGTAGCTCTTTCCCTTTCTGTATTTCTGGATCTCCATTACCACAAGGGTATGAATAAGAAGTGGACAGTTATACCAAAGTGGCTAGAAATTACAAAGTTTTTTCAGTTATGAAAAGGAAAGTTGCTTTTTCTTTTGCCTGCCTATAAAGTTGCTTGGGGATGAGGAAGGGAAGGGGGTGGCTTGGAAGGCTAAAGGGCCTGCCCCCAGTGCTCCTGATATTTGTCTGGTTCTGTTTTTCTTCTGTTCCTTTTGGCATTGTAATTCCATTATTCTAAAATGAAACATTCTGTTTGCCAATAACCTTTCTAATGAAGGGGTTGACCTAGTGGCCCCAAGCAAAAAATAAATCATAGAAGCTGTTTGACTCTGCATCTGTTGGAGGAGAGTGGCTGGAATCCATGATCCACTTGGGTTTCTTCAACTGAAGTGGCCCACCTGCCAGCAGGCCTCCCTCAAGGCCTGGTCAGCCAGCCCCTGGAGAGTCACATGTCATTTCAAAACATTCCAACAGGAATAAAGCTAAAGCTAAATAAGCCATAGCAGCTGGGACATAGCTTTTCTCTTCTCACAGAAAGATGATAGTCTGTCCTGACTTTGTACTCATATAGTGGGCAGCAGCCTCTTAAAACATCCCTCCATCTCCAAGATGTCCTTAAATGACGAAGGGGACAATCCATGTGATCTTGCTAACAAGGGCTATGGATTGGTAGAATGAGGGCAGAGCCAGACCTTCCACAACAAACATTTTCCTTCTGGAAGCAGCCCTTATCCTAACATTGGCTCTGGGCTTCCTGTGATGCCTGTTCATAAATGATTCAGGCCCCACTTTTTGCAGAGCATTAAAGCTCTCTCTCTCCTACCATCGCTAAGGAGCAAAAACAGCAGCCCGATGCTGGGATTTAATACCCAGTAGAGCTTTCAGGTTCAAGAATAATAAGCCAGCATCGCAAATAGCCACACAAATCCCACATGCAGCCAGTGATGGTTGCCTGCTTGGCCAGGGCTTGGGGGAGGTGGAGGAGAGGAGAGAAAGTGGGGCTCTGGACCCATTTGGGGGCTTCTAGGGGAAGGGTATCATGCTCTTTTCAGGGGTGCAGTGGAGAGGGTGGCCTTGCTAGGCTCCTGAGAAGCAGTTATCTTGTTCTCTGAGAAACTAGGACCTGCTGATCTGATCACTTCTCTGGAAGGCCAGACACTTCCCCAGGACTGGTGGCCCCAAGGCCAGGCCACTGAGGACCTTTGTTACTATTCCACTTCTCCCTGTTTGAAGGGGAAGCAGTGTGAGTTCTTCTAGGCCTGGACAGATGCTCCCACTGCCCACAAGGAGGCCAAAATCCTGTCTCCCTGGCTCCTGCTAGTCTGCAGGGCTGGCTCGGAACTTGCTGACTGAGCTTAAATCACATAGCTTTTGAATACCACAGCTGGACATAGAAGATGGGTGTCCCGCATCTTTTATAGTCTGGTGGCTGAATGCAGAGTCCGGCCACCATTTAGCAGGTGGGAGACAGGCTCTTAGCCTTCCTGCACTTCAGTCTCATCATCCAAGCAGGGATAGGTGGAAGTACTCACTTCTAAAGTTGTGGTGAGGATTGCAGGAGACGAATGTGTGTTGGGAGCTTAGAACAGGGTTCCTGGCACACAGTAAGCACCCAATAAGTTCTGAGTGTTGTTATTATGGCTCAATGCAATGCAATGCTGCAAATGTTTAATGAGCACACCTATGATGTGTCTCTGGACCAGACATTGTATTAGGTGCCTCCCTGTGTATTCCTCTTCTGCACCCCCACGGTGCCTTGAAAGGTATTAGGCATAAAGCAGCTTAACAGTAAATGCTTTCTGATTGATTTCTGCCATATGGGTTGGGGGCGGGTCACCAAAGAGCTCTTCTGTCTGTCATTGAGAATGTCCTATTCACCAGTCTTTCTTTTCCTCTCTGCTGCACTTGATTTTGGAAGAACCAATGGGTGCATGATGGGACAGAAACTTGGTTCTGAGACCCAGGTGACCTGGGGGGGGGGTCTGTGTTAGGTTCTACATGAACTTTGATCTGATTAGGTTACTTCCATCTTTGGGCCTCAGAAGGTTGGCTTTGAGGACATCTCAGGTCCCTTACATGCTTTGATTCCTAGGGAGGGTGAGTGGCAAAAGAGGGGAGACCTTGCCATCCTGCTGAACTTCTAGCACTTGGATCTCACTTTGGAGCTCGGCTTCTGTTTTAATATGTTTTCAGCTGGAAGGTAGTGGAAGTGGATATAGGAAACTATTTGTTGTATGTGTTATGTCTCTACTCCTAACCAGGGCTGAGCCTGTGCTGGCTGCACTCAGCAATGACCCCTTTCCTTTTGTAACCCCAGCCCAAGTCAAGGAAGGATTCTGCGAATATATGTGTGTATTTGTGTGTGAACTTACGGAAAAGTCTGTTTCTGAGTTGGCCATTGACCTTTGGCTACAACTATTGGAAGGGAAGACACTACCAGTTTGTTCAGGGCTTCTAATTTAAACTTTACTGAAGTTTTAAAATTGATCAGTTTGTTGGATTGTCTTGCTGGGACCCTGCTATATGTGTGTGTGTGGGGGTAGTGGTGGCGGGAGCAGTCAAACTATATGCTTTGTCTTGGCAAATCGAGGGATGCAGCCTAGCTCAGTCCTGGAAGTTGGGTGGAAAAATCAGGGCAGAAAGGGATGTTGCTGAGGTGAGAGGGGTGGAGGGGACTCTTCATCCCAGACAGTTGAGGGCAGAAAGGGATGTTGCTGAAGTGAGAGGGGTGGAGGGGACTCTTCATCCTAGACTTTCCCTTCAGATGTGTTGCCATAGAGAGAAGAAGCAGAGCCAAAGCAAAGCTCTCCAGGAATTAGTTGTGAGACCCTTCAGGGGCAATCTTTACCCAGAAGACAGGTGTTGGAATCACATGACAGGACAGGGAGGGCATTCCAAGTCTTTCTTGGAAATTTGGGATACACTGTGTGACCTAATTTCTCCTCCAGCTCCTTTGGGAATTAGTGATTTTCAGTTCTCCTGGAGATACTTCTTACAGAAAAGAGATCTGCTCTGACTCTTTGAATTAGCTGCTACTAAATCTGAGGTTGAAAAGAGAGTGGAATACTCTGGCCAAGAGTCAGAGAAGAACATGGAAAGAGAAGGGGTGGGGGGAACCCTCCTACTTTTCTTTGAGGGGAGGAGTAGCTGGGGGGGCAGCTGGGCCCTCTTACCTCCTCAGCCTGGATGTGCACTTCCTTCTAAGACCATATATCTCAAAGGGTGCATAGAAAGAGACTGCTTTTAAGAGATGCCTTGCACTTGCCGTAAACATGCTAAGGAGTTGGCAGGGCAAAGTCCCACAGGGGAGGTCTGTGAGGGGGGCTCTCATTGGGATCCTGATGCTCTGTCACATGTCTGGAGTCCACCTTGTCCCAGCAGGTGGGGCCTGGGGTGCGAGCCTTCCTTTTGCCCTTTGCAGGGACTCTAGGACTGCAAAAGTTAGACGGAGGACAGTGAAATCCGAGAAATTTGTGAGTAGGCGAAGGGAGCTGGGGCTGGAGCATTTAGAGCAGCTGACCCAGGGTGCATTCTGAGCCAACCAGAGGAATAGTCAGCTCCAAGGCTAGGCTGCAGCCCCCAGAGAAGCTTCCCTTCTCTGGGAAGCCTTCCAGAAGCCCTTAGCTTGGCTCCCTCTCACCCTGCCTTGTACAGCCACACATCCCCCATCTCAGTCCTTACCAAGTTATATGGAAATGACTTGTTGGCACCTTGTCTCCCTGTCTAGGTGGTGGTGTCCTTGAGGAGCCCTGTCTCCCTTCTGTGCTTCTGTGCCTGGCAGGTCTCAGGGGTGCAATAAATGTTGCTTAGTTAATCAGATTAAGAGTACCGGCATGTAGCAGGCACAGCACAAACCCAGCTTCCTTCCATTCTGCACATTGGCATGGTTGGCTTTTGACCTTGAGCACAAACATTGCTCATGTGAAGATGTGAGCCCTTTCAGCCCATGCCAGCTTTCACCTGCTCCTGCCAGCCCACGCAATCCCCCAGCCTGTGCTCAGGGACTGGGTGCTGCCATGGGATGGCCTAGCAGCCGAGCATACCTATGATCCAAGTATAAAATCTAAGGCCTAGAGAGACGGTTGGGGGCCATCCACTCTGGGATGCTGTCCCTGCAGCCGTGCCCCCTCATTACCATGCATCGCAGAGAGTTGGCTGTGGAGTCCCGCTCTCCAGCACCCTTCCTCTTGCAAACCCGGGCTTACATGGAGCAAGGCAGAGCTACTAGGCTAAGAAATTATCTCTGCTTCCTGCCAAGGAAGGAAGGCAGGAGCAGGAGCTCTTCCTTGGAGGCGAATTATTTAATCACTCCCCTTTCCCCTTGAATCAATGCAACTAATGAACATCTTTGCCTCTTCCTCCTTTCCTGTCTGCCCTCCCCTTCTCCCATCAGCCTCTTATTATTCACATTCATTTCTTCTTCTTGCTTTTGCCTGCATCCTCAGTGACTTCACCTAGGGAGGGCTGGTCCACATTGCAAGCCTGTGCTTCTTTTCCTCTGCTCCACATCTGTCCCTGACCCTTGCCTCTTCCCACTCTGGGGCACCATCAGCCTGTTCTGGGCTGATCTCAGCTTCTGAGTGCTGAAAAGGCCAGGACCTGTGAGTGTCACCTGAGGAAAGGCCCTTGCACTGCCTCTGAGAGGGAGCAGTCAGAACCAGGAGGCAGGGCTGGGCGGAGGGAGAGGGGAACAGCAGAGTCATTTGTCATGGCTAAATGGGAATTTATTGCTATAATCCCAGGGCTAGAGAAAAGCTTCAGCAAGGCTGGCAAAGGGAACAGGAGCTTCAACAATTGCTCGAAAAATAAGCTACATCCCCAGTCACCCTATTGGCTGATGGTTCTTACTTCCAAGGTATGGTAATGCTGGGTCCCCTGGCAGCTCTGGGGCTTGGGTACCCTGAGGTCAGATGGCATGAAGAACCCGGCTGCCCCTGCAACTGCTGTTCTTTGACAGCCCTGCAGATTTTTGCTCTGGGTGGTTGCCGGCCAGGGGTCCAAATAGGAGTTCTTCTGCTTGCTTTCTTCCCGTCCTGTGAGACTGGGGCAAACCCTCCCTTGACACTGTGCTTACTGACAGCTCAATCCACAAACCTGGCTTACTAAGCACCTTGCTCTTCCTTTGGTACTGTAGGTGATACAAAAGAGGATGGTGTGTCCCCACCCCTCAAACTGCTTGTCATCTAGTTGAGGAGAGAAGTCTAGCACAAGGACTGGGGCTATGTGCTGAGTATGCACAAACAGGGATTTGGAGAAGAGAGAGCTCTGGGTGAGCAAGCAGTCAACCAGTCAACTCGCTTTCCTTAAGTAGGTACAACAATTTACAAAGTATACAAAAACTAACCTCATTTTCGCATTTTAACTCTTTTAAAAAAATTTTAAAAAATTTTATTTGAGAGAGATTGAGAGAGAGAGAGAGAGGGAGGGAGAGAGAGATCACAGAGAGAGAGAGGGGGAAGGAGAAGCAAACTCACTGCTGAGTGGAGATCCCGATGCAGGACTTGACCCCAGGACCCCGAGATCATGACTTGAACTAAGGGCAGATGCTTAATCGACTGATCCACCCAGGCACCCCTGGCATTTTAAGTTTATGCCATCAATCATTATTTCCCCATATGAAAGGTGGGGCCAATCGCGGCTGAGAAAATTTAAGCTATGAAGTGACTTGAACACCACTCTTCTGGCTTCGGGTTCTCTACTCCTCTCATTACACTCTGTCAAGGATTTAGAGGTGGGGGAGAAGGCTCAAGGTAAATAGAATCTAGCTTAGTGAAGAGTAAAGGAAATGAAAATTCAAGGAGGAGAAATAATGCGAGCAGGAAGTAAGCTTGGCACGTAGCAGAGGCTTTAGGGTGTCACATGAATGAATAAACATACAAATGAATTCAAGAATGCCCCACAAGTGGGGACAGCGAGGCGATGGAGAGGGGAGCAGCAAAGTCAGTTGTCATGGCCAAGTGGAAATCTATTGCTGCAATGCCAGGACTAGAGAAAGTTTCACTAGGGTGCAACATGTGTGCGGGTGGCAGGACAGTGAGGGAGCAGGGTGGGTGAGCTGGTGTGGGGTGGTTAGGTCACGGACAGAGGGCTGGGGGTCAGGCAGAGGAGTTTGGCTTGATGTGAGAGGCCCAGAGAAAGCCACTGCATTCTGGAAGAAGGGCATCTCCCCTGGAGGCAAGAGAGCTGTGCTCTGTATATTCCACGCCCAGCAGCGCAGCCCACCCAAGTGTGCAGCAGCACGGAGGGCAGAGTCCCTCACCGAATTACAAGATGATGGCCTGGGCCCAGGTCTGTAGCTTCTGGACCTTGGGCAGTTCTAACAACTGCTCCAAACTTCAGCTTCTCTGCTCCTTCAGAGCTCAGCTGACACATTACTTCCCTGATATTCTGATTAAGTCAGGCCTTCTGTCACAGATTTTCGGGGCAACCTCTATTTGTCCCTTGTGGCACCTGTCACCACTCTAATTAGTTGTCTAATGTCTGTGGGTCCAGGACAGGGGCTGTGCCTGTCGTGTTCAGTGTTGAATCCCTAGCTCCGAGCATGGAGCTGGGAATGGTTCTGAAGAAATACTGGCTTAATGAATGAATGGATTTGTCAGATGGGGGTAGTAACATTAACTCGCAGAGCAATTAGGGGGGTCAGAGGTTGTCTCATAAATTCTTTGTAAAGCAGGAGATAAACGGGAGAGATGATTGTAATTTGGGACCTGGATAAAGATCATGCTGTGAGTCAGGGGCAGGGGTGGGGACAGGGGTGAGGCTCAGTGCCAGCCATCCAGGGTGATGTCGGGGAGAGGGGTACAGAATGCCAGGGATATTTGGAAGAGAGAGTGACAAAGCTCAGGGCTCTGCTCTCCAGACATAGAATGAAGGAGAGGAAAGAACTCTTGAAGTTTCCAGCCAGAAAGATTCAGGGAATGAAAACTGTCCCTTAAGGCAATGGCGAGGCAAGCCAGGCAAGGCCCCCCCCACCGCACTTTCTCTAGGGCCCTGTTGGCTTCCTGCAGCACCTCTCCAGAGTTTTGTCTGTCTTCCCTTCCTGCCCTATCTCTGGTTCTTTATAATTGGGTGTTTCTGTGTCTCCATTCACAGTTTTAGTCTTTGGCTCCTCCCTGCCTCTGACCCCAGCCAGCACCTTCTCTTCTTGATTTTTCTTCCTCTGCCTTTAGATCCCTTTGGCTCTCCCTGTCTTCACTGCTATTCTCTACTTACTTACTTTCTCCACCATCCTGGATGCTATCTGGGACCTTCCAGGTGGGTCAAGAGTGACATTGTGGATTTCTCAGATTTCTTGTGGTTGCTCCCTCAGCCTGTCCAGCCACCTGATTCAGTCTCCCCTCAGTTCTTCCTGCCTGAATTCCGAGAGGAGGCAGGCACCTGCTGATGGGTGAAACAGGCCCCAGCACGGACAAGCTTTTGGTCTCTTTTGTATCCTTTTCAAAGTTTTCCCTTTCCACATGGAGCAAGCCCAAGGATCTCCCACCCCTGAGACTCAGCCCGTCCCTCCTCCCCTTAGAATGCCCTGTGTCCCCTTATCTGCTCTTGCCTCCCTCCTTCCTCCTAACCTGATAGTGAGGCAAATATCTCACTTTCTCTTTGTGCCTTCATTTAACGCCCTGTACATTTGTCCTCATATCAGAATGCCTGTCTAGAGAACTGTCAGGAGACTTGGCCCTGGCTGGTGTCACCCTCTGTCGGTCCAACCCAGTGTCATACAAAAGTAGGCTCCTCATAAACACTTTTTTCCCCTTTAGGATTAAGAATCTCTCTCTCTTTTTTATTTTTTTTTATTGGACTTCAATTTGCCAACATATAGCATAACACCCAGTGCTCATCCCGCCAAGCGCCCCCCCTCAGTGCCCATCACCCAGTCACCCCAACCCCCTGCTACCTTCCCTTCCACTACTTCTTGTTCATTTCCTGGAGTTAGGTGTCTCTCATGTTTTGTCACCCTCACTGATATTTTCACTCATTTTCTCTCCTTTCCCTTTATTCTCTTTCACTAATTTTTATATTCCCCAAATTAGTGAGACCATATAATGTTTGTCCTTCTCCGATTGACTTATTTCACTCAGCATAATACCTTCCAGTTCCATCCACATCGAAGCAAATGGTGGGTATTTGTCGTTTCTAATGGCTGAGGAATATTCCATTGGATACATAGACCACATCTCCTTTATCCATTCATCTTTCGGTGGACACTGAGGCTCCTTCCACATTTTGGCTATTGTGGACACTGCTGCTATAAACATCGGGGTGCAGGTGTCCCGGCGTTTCACTGCATCTGTATCTTTGGGGTAAATCCCCAGCAGTGCAAACACTTTTTTCATGATGTTGCTGATGTGGGTGATAAGTAAGATGAGTCCTGGCAATGTTTCCGGAACCATGCCTGGCACATAATAGGTATTCAATAACCATTAGTAGATTCTTAATCTGAATGATAATGTTAATTGCTTCTCTAGACTCCTTTTGTGAATACAAATAATGGAAACAGACTCAGAGGAGCTTAAGGTAGAAGGAGACTGGTTCTTTTTTTTTTTTTTTTTAAAGTTTTTATTTATTTATTAATGAGAGACAGAGAGAGAGAGAGAGAGAGAGAGGCAGAGACACAGGCAGAGGGAGAAGCAGGCTCCACGCAGGGAGCCTGACGTGGGACTCGATCCTGGGTCTCTAGGCCCTGGGCTGAAGGCAGCGCTAAACCTCTGAGCCACCTGGGCTGCCCAGGAGACTGGTTCTACAGGGTGTAGATGATCCTAGACCCTTGCAAGGGTGAGACATGTACCTGGGCTTCATTGGAGCCAAGGAAGCAGGAGCTGAAGAACTGTGAAGGTCATCCATCTAGATGGTCTCATCTCTCCCTGGGCCACTATTCTGTTCTCCTTCCCTGAGATGAGTTTCCTCCGCCCTTCTGCACACATGGCAGGATAGGGCCACCCTGTCTTGGCATTAGTCATCTCTTTAAGCTCCAGGGCCACCAACCTGTGGTCCAGTCCTTCATGCTCGTGTTTGTAGAAGAGGAATGTGATCATCCCAGTGAGGTTAAGCCCCCCTGGCCCCTTGGCTGTGGACGGAAGCAGGATCACATTCCACAAACAGGCACAGAAATGCTTCCCTCCAGAGTGACAGGAGCGCTTCTCAAAGGGATGGTATGTGTTGGTGAGGGGTGATGGTGGTGATGGAGATAGGGCCCAAACATCTCTTGCACGAAAGAGAGAAAGAATGAAGTCAGATCTGATATACCCATGTCTATCAACCTGAGCTCTCACAGCCAACTACCTCGGACTTGTGTGTCTCAGTTGGGGGCCACTCCATGAAGCTGAGCCCCCAAATCGTTGCCGGATGTGGCTCATCCAAAGTGAGAAAGGCAGCACCAGAGCACACCTGGATGCTTCACTCCGGAGGACTTTTAGGTCCAGGTCTGCTGTGTCTGCCCTCATTTCCTGTCTACTCCCAGGAAGGGAGATTTATAATCCTAGCCAAGCCTGAGTGGCAGCCCCTTCACAGAAGCTGATTACACAGGCTAAAGCTCTTCAGCTCCTGGAGAAGATAAAGAGAGACATCGTCCCACCCTGGCTGTGGCGATGGATGAGTTTGACCTTCTGCAAATGATTACTTTGGTTCAGATAAGGAGCCCAAGTGGCTGGCAGATCAGCAGATTCCTATAATCTCTTTCCTAAGATTTGAGCTTAAACAACTTCAATCACCCTCTGCATCACCCCCCACCTCTTGCAATATCTACTTTGTGATCTCCTCTGAGAAGAGACAAATGTTTGGGCTTCTTGGCAGGTTCTGGATGCTGTGGAAGCACTGGATGCTGGGAAAAAGCAAAGTCCACCTAGCAATGGAGTTTTGTGGTTAAGAATTCAGGCCTAGGGGATCCCTGAGTGGCTCAGCAGTTTAGTGCCTGCCTTCCGCCCAGGGCATAATCCTGGAGTCCCAGGATCAAGTCCTGCATCGGGCTCCCTGTATGGAGCCTGCTTCTCCCTCTGTCTGTGTCTCTGCCTCTCTCTCTCTCTCATGAATAAATAAATAAAATCTTAAAAAAAAAAAAAAAAAAAGAATTCAGGCCTGGCAGAGACAGAGCAGGGTTGGCATCCTGGTTGGTTGCCCAATTGTTAGTAGAGTATTTTCATGATTATCTTTTAAATTTATATTTTAAAAAGTCACGGGCAATCTAAGAACCATGTGGATCTCTTTACATTTATTTCATAGTCTAGTTTTTTTTAAAAAAAAAAACATTTTATTTATTTATTCATGAAAGACACACAGAGAGAGGAAGAGACACAGGCAGAGGGGGAAGCAGGCTCTATGCAGGGAGCCTTATGTGGGACTTGATCCCAGGACCGCAGGATCACGCCGAGCTGAAAGCAGATGCTCAACCACTGAGCCATCCAGGTGCCTCTGGTTTTGTTTTTCTTCTGAATTATATTTTGAGGGAATGTCATAATCTTTTCAGAGCCTTGGGCCTTTAAATTCTGGATCCTTCATTTATTAAATGTTACCTGCATCAAATAAGTAAATAGACTACTTGTATATCAATCCCATGGGGTTATTTCTGAGGATAAAATAGAATAATCCATGTGAGCCCCTAGCCCAGCTCCTGGAACATAATAAGCACCCTTTAAATTGTAGCTATTGTATGATATATATGTATGTATTTACATATATATGTGTATATATCATGTAATATATATATATATATCCAACAGCAACGACATGGGTGGAGCTAGAGAGTACAATGCTAAGTGAAATAAGTCAGTCACAGAAAGACAAATACCATATGATTTCACTCATATGTGGAACTTAAGAAACAAATACCATATGATTTCACTCATATGTGGAACTTAAGAAACAAAACAAATGAACAAAGGGAAAAGAGAGAGAGAGAGAGGTAAACCATAGAACAGACTTAACCATTGAGAACAAGCTGATGGTTATCAGGAGTGAGGTGGGTAGAGGGTAGGTGAGATAGGCCATGAAGATTAAAGAGGGCACTTGTGATGAGCACCAGGTGACGTATGGAAGTATGGAATCACCATACTGTACTCCTGAAACTAATATAATACAGTATGTCAATTAACTGCAATTAAAATAAAAACTTAAAAACAAATACAAATAAATCGTGATTATTATCACTGTTTCATAAATTGACCATCAGCTCTGAGAAGTGTTTTTAAAAACATGGGCGGTATCCTGATGAGAATGACTGTGGGTGTGGCCAATGCGGGCCATGCCCCAGGCTCCTCCTGAAGAACTGTTGCTTGGTAGAGAGTACCAGACATTTGGGGGGCGGGGGGAGTCAGGCTGGGGCAGTAGAAGCAGGGATGGGGGCCATCCTGCTTTTTATTTTCTTTATTGCTTTTTATTTATTACATATCCTGCTGAAGTATTTTCCCAATACTTCAACATCTAGAAAAGTATGCTGACAATCAAGCCCTAACATCTTATATCCCCCTTGGACTGAACCTTTCCTACTCAACTTCTCTCATCGTTTTAGGATTCAGATGGTACATGTCATTCCATCTATTCCCCTGTGGTCCTCTGGTCCTGGCTTGAGATTTAGGAATCTCTTTGTTGGAGTTGGAATTTCCTCCCTCATTCATCATCATTTGGTTCTTGTTTTACACTGTCAAGGAAGTTATTTCTCAAATCTACCCTAAGGACTGGGGTTCTCTGTGTGTCTCCTGAGATTATAGGGTATTGGAAAGCATTCTAGATTCTTTGCTACCTCTTGATAAGGGAATTGTTTGATTGACTGATTCATCCATCTATTTATTCATTCACTCATTCATTCATTCAGCTATTTTTGAGCATTTACAAGATCTGGGCTCTGTGCCAGGTAATGGGCATCTGGGCTTTCATGAGACACCTAATCTACCCTGACCCATTGAGCAGCTGCCAGGAAAGGAGGTCTGGCACTGAAATCTTTCCTCTCTAGGTAGGAATGTTGGTGTTCCCGTTCCTCTTCATTCTTGTTCCTAAAGCCACTGGCTGACTCTCTAATTGAATAGTTTGCGCACAGAGTAAATTTTCTTAATATTTTCAGTGCCTGCCTGGCTTTTCCGGCAGAGGAGAGTATCCGTTTGTGTGCTAATCGGCTTTCCAGGATCATCCACATTCTCCAGCTTCTCAAATGAAACTTGACCTGGACCCTCTTGGGTAAATAGGATCCTGGAATTTGCATAAATGATTAAATCTGGCCTTTTAAATTGGGCCAGGGTGCTTCCCTCTGGCTCTGTGCCCCCTCCTTGTGGGGAGTGGTGCTATGACCCAGGGAAGGGTCGGGTCTTTGCCCCCAGGCTGGTGGTAGCAGGCACAGGGTGGCCAGAAGTTAGCTGGTGTAGAGCTCTGACTTTAGAGCTCAGTCCCAGCTCTGCCATTATGAGCTATAAAGCCGGGGCGGGTTTCCAGAATTCATGCTCACTCATCTCATCCATAAGATGGGGCTTGTAGCTTTAAATTGTGTAAGAATGAAAGCAGGGAATGCAGGTAAAGCAATGAAAACGGTGTTTGAGCCAGAGGAAGAAAGCACTTGGTAAGTGAAAACAACAGCCACAGCAGTTGCTACTTTCGCGGAGGAGGAGGCAGGGGTGGCCTGGAAACTGCACCTAGGGTCTTGGGGTTTGTTGGCAGGTCCAGGAAGGTAGCCACCTCCCGCTGCAGAAAGGAAGGAAGGAAGGAAGGAAGGAAGGAGGGAGGGAGGAAGGGAGGGAGGGAGGGAGGAAGGGAGGAAGGGAGGAAGGGAGGAAGGGAGGAAGGGAGGAAGGGAGGGAAAGCTGCGTTTATTAAGACAGCCACGGGGCTGGGTGTGTTCTGCGCTTTCTCACCTGACTTGCACACCTCCACGAGGCCTTAGGCATTGCAGTCTCCCCTGAGCCAGAAGGAGCCTGCCCTGGACCGGACCCTGTAGCTTGCTCCAGGGCCACACGGCCAGGAAGCAGGGGGCGGCAGTGATCAGCTGCTTATACACCAGCAGAAGAAACAAGAAGGGTAGCTACATTGGTGGCCTCTTTGGGTTTTGGCCCCACACACGTATCATCTGCCTCCACTGCCCAAGCTGTTAGTCCCCAAGTTTACAGGTAAGGACAAAAGGCTCTGGAAAGCAGAGGGCCTGGTGGATGGCAGGACAGGAGCGAGGTTGGATCTGCCTGCTAGGCTGCAGCTCCCTCCTGAGTGGCTGGAATTGCCCTGCTCTGCTGCGATTGGCCTCTGTGACCTTGGGCAGGTCACTTGACTCATGTACACTGCAGCTTCCTTTCCTGTACAAGACGACAGCCACCCTTGCTGTCTCTTAGAACTGCCGGGAGGTTCAAATGATGTAAAGGATGTGAGAGGTCTTTATAAACTGGAAAGCTCTAGACTTGGAGGGGTTATTACCCTCACTCCACAGAACCTCCCACATGCCGCCTTTCATCCGCCCCCCTGCCCCCACTGCCCCGTGCTGTCGCCTGGCTTCTGTGCTTCCCAAGCCTGCAGGATCGGCTTGCTGTCTCCTGGTACCAAAGGGGAAGGTCCTCCTACCCCTACAGTCCCAGCACCTCCCTTCAGGCTCCCAGAGCACCTGGGACGGCTCAGGCTTGAGCTGGACCCTGGGCTTGATGGGACGGCTCCAGCAGGTGTCTCCAGCCCTCAGGGGCCATGCTCGAGCAGCCTCTGCCCTCTCTCGGGCCTGTGAACCCCTTCCCAGGCTGGGGATCTGCTGTGCTCCCCAGAGGTCCCCGTCCCCAGTGGACAACAGACTTCCATCTAGTAGCTTCCCCGCCTGAGGCTCTCAGACTTTCCATTTTCAATTGCTTTCAATTGAAGGCTCAGAGGAAACAATCTCCCACGGGTTAGAGACTCCTTTTAACTGGGTTCCAGCAGCCTCCTCTCTCAATCTCTCTCTCTCTCTCTCTCTCTCTCTCTCTCTCTCTCTCTCTTTCTCTCCTCTTGCCACCCTTGCCCTTCTTAATCTGAGAAATAGGCCTCTCCCCGGCTCGTCCTCAATGCGACCGCATCCAGTAGCTGGGGGTTCACTTAACCCTTCTTCTTCTTTTTTTTTTAATTGGAGTTCAATTTGCCAACATATAGCATAACACCCAGTGCTCATCCCATCAAGTGCCCCGCCCCCAGTGCCTGTCACCCAGTCACCCCCACTCCCCATCCACCTCCCTTTCCACCACCCCTTGTTCGTTTCTCAGAGTTAGGGGTCTCTCATGTTCTGTCTTAATCCTTCTAATTGGACTGTCTCCCTTGGGACACCTGAGGGCACAGCCGTGAAAGCCTGTCACCATGACCTTGTCCACCCTGTCATCCCTCAGATGGAACATGGAGAGCAGAGTGGTAGCGTTTACTCAGGGGCTCTTGGTGGGTCAGCCCCTTCCATCCCTGGGGGATCTCAGTGGGATGTGGTGGCAAGGGTAGGGAGGTGGAACAGCAGAGGTGATCAGATTTTTCTTGTTTGATAAGATCCCATTCACTGAGTGCAAGCCTCATTCCAAAGTGACCAAAGGGAGAAATGGGACACTTGGCCACACTCCTCTCGTTCTGGAATATTCTATGTATGACTATCCGGAGGCACAAGGCTGGGATAAAATGATCCTGGGAGTTTACCTTCCCCTGAAACTGTTTTGTGCTTGTCTGAGTCCAGTTTCTAAGCTGGGGAGAGGTTCCTAGGTACCTCGCAGGTTTTTGGCACTCGGGATACGTTAAACACCTGTTATTGTCAGCTGGAGCACAAAGCTGCATGACATTCCACTCTCCTACCTGCGCCCGTGATCAAAAAGATGAAGCAAATGAGATGTTCTTCCCCTTGCCCAGGGATGACCTCGTGGCCACGAGCGGTGTCATCGCCATCTCTCTAAAACGGATGGGAGACCAATGTTACTGGAGGAGTGAAGAGTTTGCTGTTCAGGCTCAGTTGCAAATGTGACAGTGAGACATTTCCAGAACCGAAGCCTTCTTTCCCGCTGCCTCCAGGGTGGGAGGCTGATTCCCTACCCAGGGTGGGGAAGGCAGAAGAAGTTTCCTTCAGCTTTTTGAAAAAAAGGATCAGGCCCTGCCATGGCCCCTGCTCCTCCAGACCACGAGTGGGTCAGTGGGGCGAGCACAGAGGAAGCTCCCGCCTGTCCTGGGGCTGTACGGGCACAGCCTGCTGCAGGACCTCATTCCAGTTGGCTCATTATTTATACGTAAAGCGGAGAGCTTTGGGGGATGGGACTGTTGGTGGCAGGTTTGCCTCTCCCCTTGTCTCCCTTAACTGAGGGCTAGGTATACACTTGCCTCCCCTACATTGTGAGATAAAAGCCCCGCAGTTAAGGAGGATGGTCTGGTGAGTATGCCCTACCTCAGCCTTCTTTATCCCTGAGCACATATTTTGTCCCCCCTTCCCACCCCCGCCCAACGAGGCCAGTGAAATATTCCAGCAGCCCCTACAGTCCTCTCCCTTAGGGAGTTCTGGCCTCCCTGCCTTCTTATACCTCCAGAGATGTTTTAATTCTCTTTATGGTCAGTGTCTCGGGGGCGGGGAGGGGGGCGCCTGGCCAACCCGCCCTTGATTCTGCTCAGACCACAGATTTTTCACCTGGCTGGGTCCGCTCAGGAATTCTAACCCCTGTATTGTAGACCCTGACTCCCGTCTTCCCTCCTCAGACTAGTGCCAAGCTGTTTGTAGCCCTGGTTTGTTCTGACCCTCCTCTTCCATGCCCTGAACCCAAGAAGAGCCATCCTTGTCCTGCTCTCTTGGCCCTGGCCTCCCAGGTTCCCAGGAAGGTTTAAACTTTGTTGTCCTGTTCAGATTGCTCTTCTTCCTGCCACTGAGGACCCCGTGGAGCCAGGGTGCGCTGCGGGCCTTGATGGAGTGGGGCTGGGCGGGGCGGGGGTGGGGTGGGCGCTGGCTTCCCAAGGGCTGGTGCTCTGCTGCCCCCTGGGGGCGCGCACGCCACAGGCTAACCTGTGCGACCTGGAGTTTCCACATCCAGGGTAAACCAAAGGCCGGCTCTGCAGTCCACGTTATTCTTTACACACGTCCCTAGCCTCCCTCCACACCCCTCCCCCCTTCTCCTGCTGCTGCTTCTGAGCCCACAGATGTTTCCTCCAGCGCGAGCCCCTGCAGAAGCCAGGTGAGACAGTCGTGGCTCGCCTTCCAGCTCAGAGGTGGGGTCTACGGACACAAGGCTGGTGCCTTCCAACCTGCCAGATGCTTTTGTCTAGGGAGAAAGCAATCGTTGTAGATTTGCTCCAGGCTGGGCTCCGCTAGAACAAACACACATGTGCATATTAACACCCACATGCCAAAAATTCGATTTCGGCAAACAACCAGACCCTGCTAATTAAAATGTCTAATCCACTTAAATGAATGCAACAATTAACTAGCCAGACCGTAATTGTGTGATTTGAATACTCGTCCTTTTCATTCCCATCTAGCTGGCAGGAAGACTTATTTCCTGGGTGGGGTCCAAACCCCATGATCTTTGAAATGAATTTCATTTCTGGGCTTCCCTCTACAGAGCACCTCACCCCTCACGCCTCACCTGTCACCTCACCTAGCGACGCTGGCCCCTACTGTCAGGAAGCTTGGGCCTAGTGGCTTACTCCTGTGTTAAACCCTGCTGATGGAGAGACATCTCCGGCCAGATTTATCCTTTCCCTGGAATGCTCCCTGTCTGCAAGTGCCTCTCCTGGAATTTCTGCTGGGGATGGGAAGATTTGGGGCTGTGATAGTCTCTGCAGTTTCCAGTTTCCTGTTAGCATCAGGGCCAGAGAGAAAAAGAGAGAGAGAATCAAAGAGACAAAAAGAGACTTGCGGCTGAGGCACAGGAAAAGAGAGAAGGACATCCTTTGCCCACACAATTTGAGGATACAAAAGATAAACATCAGAGACATATTGTGCCATCACCTGCATGTAGACCTAAGGGCTCCCACCTGCCATGTGTCCCTGGTCTGCTCTTCACTTCCTGACTCGCATCTTGAAACATTTATTGAGTGTGTACATGTAAGGCCCCTAGGTGGTCGCTGGAAAGAGATAAAACAGGAACATAAATAAGTATAAATAAACAGAGGAGGTACCATGAGAGAGGTATGCGACACTGCAGCTGTGGCCCAGAATGGCCACCTGGAAGGGCATGGAGGGTTGTGGTGCAGACCTGGACGAAAGCAGGGGCGAGGGCACCTGAAGAGGTGTTTGTATAGTACGAGTGCTGTTTTTACTGCGATTCCGGGGACAGACCTAGATTTTTAGGGGCTTGAAGCCTTTAGTGATGGAAAGATTATTTAAGGAAAATAAAACAAAACAAAATCGTGAATAAGGAATTAGTCATAAAATCAAATATTTATTTCAAATAAGAAAATAGATCATAGTAAATTGTATATTTTAAAAGCTGACAATACCACAAACACCACAAGCCCCAGAAAAATAACGGAGTCAAAAAAATGGATTAGCTGCCTGGCATACCTCTTACAGTACTTTCTCCATACATTTTTTTTTTTTTGGTTGCATAGTCTTTGATGCTCCTTCATATGACAACAGTTTTCAAGTGTGGTTTTTTAAAAGAGAGAATAAAGAGAGGATCCTGTCTTTCTTCTGACACAGAGGATCAAAATTTGTCATAAATGCTACTTGGGATTCATAACACGAGGCCACACACACACATGTGCTTGTTTCTGGGTTAATGCTACAGGTCAGTGCAACACAACTTTGGAATTGGGATAAATTCAGTGTGAGGAGCCACGGGCACATTTACCACACCTTGGCCATCTGGCTCTGCCCCCATGTCATGGCGCTGTGACTTGGTGCAGTGGCTGGAAAGCATACTCCCTGACTCTTTTCTAAGCAGTAACTTAATTAAATGTAAGACTGTGAACTAGTTAAATGTAACTAACCCAACTGAAAGCTTTCCTAGTTCAATACGGCCTGAGCTGGATGCCATGGCCACTCTGGCACCATTGCAGTGAAGGGCTGTGTAATGGAGGGAGGCTGGAATGGAAAGAGATAACGCGTTTGACATTTGAGTTAAAATATATTACTTTAGAAAGTTTCATCAAAACATAAGATCATGTAAATACATTGCCAGGGTCTCTCCTGGAGCCTCTAGGGGTCTAAGAAGTGAAGGGCCTTGATACATAAGGCTGCATTGTTTTATCATAAAGTTATCCCTGCTTAGATTACTAACTTATTTAGGAAAGTGATGGAAATTGCTAGAAATATTAATCGTTCCCTGCTTACCTGTCAGGACTGAAGAGAGAAAGTGTTGAACAGTCATGAAGGGTACACATTTTGGAGTTGGTGGTTCTGGGTTCAAGTTCTGATCCTGCAGTTGAGGAGTTCTGTGACCTCGGGCAAACCACCTACAACCCAGCTTTCTCATTTGGAAAAAAGAGGTAAGAGTAGAATTGACATGCTGGATAAATGTGACAAGGCCTGTAAAGCATGGGATAGACATTGGTCACCACTGGCTGGTTTTTACTTTTCAGAAGGAGGAGAGGTACCTTCTAGCTTCTGGGATGGCAGAGTGAGGGTGCATGGGAGAGTTCCCTAAAGGAGGGACATTTGAGTGGAGCCTTAAAGTTCTGGGACCAAAACATTTGAAATGGGGATGCACATTACCCTGGAAACGTGTCCAGTTTGGCTGGAGTACAGGTGAGTTTTACAATGGGGGCTGAGAGGGGCCAGAGATGCTAGACTTTATTTCCCACAGTTTGACACGATCAGATCTATGATTCTGAAACACACTGCATGCGGAGAATGAGACCTGTGGAAATTGTTGAGACAGTCCAAGCAGGACGTGGAGGACTGAACCGGGTGGTGTTGGAGGTTTCTACGTGCAGATACACAGCTGCATGGACCCATGAACACACATCAAGCATAGCAGGCCCTGTGATGATGGCAGGGTGAGCCCAAACATCTCTGAATCATTTATCCTGCTCTCTGCTGGGGCTCAACAAAGAGGAGACCAGACTGGCAGGGCTGTTGCTGGTGCTAGATGGAAGCTGTGCCCTTTCAGGCATGCGCCACACCCTTGCATGACAGAAGCCTGCTCTCTGGGCCTGGAGGGTCACTGCTAGCGCTGGCTGCAGCTGGCTGACTTGTCTTCACATCTGAGTAGGCTCTTTCTGGGAGCTGGTGGGAGCTGCCAGTGAGCGCTGCCTTCCAGCAGGCTAATGGGCAGTGCAATTTATTTTATGCTGAAATGACATCCTGACAACACCTCTCGCAGAGGACAATTTGGTCTCTGTAATTGCTAGCCTGGAGGCAGGGAGAGAGGTCCCTCTCACCTCTCAACACCTGCCAGAGGAACACGGATAGCATCAATAGGTCCTTTTGGAAAAGGAGACTCAGAGCCCCCTCTCTTATCCACCAGCCTGGAGCCTCAACCAGCAATCTTGTGTGGTGGCTCTTCCATACAGGCAAGCAGTTAGGGGCCCAAGCATTAGCCAGCCCGGAAGTGGCATTTTGCCCAAATGTTTCTACCTCATTTGGATCTACCACTGTTCTGGAAGTCTTTGCCCATTGATTCAGAAGACTGTTGCAAACCCGATAAATCATTAATGGTCATTCTTACACATCCATTTGCAAGATCCAGAAAATGGAGGCACAGATTGCTTCAGATCAGGCAAAATGGAATTTATTTTTTTATTTTTTATTTTTTTTATTTATTTGATTTTTATTTTTTTATAATAAATTTATTATTTATTGGTGTTCAATTTACCAACATACAGAATAACACCCAGTACTCATCCCATCAAGTGCCCCCCTCAGTGCCCGTCACCCAGTCACCCCCACCCCCTGCCCTCCTCCCCTTCCACCACCCCTAGTTCGTTTCCCAGAGTTAGGAGTCTTTGTTCTGTCTCCCTTTCTGATATTTCCCACACATTTCTTCTCCCTTCCCTTCTATTCCCTTTCACTATTATTTATATTCCCCAAATGAATGAGAACATATAATGTTTGTCTTTCTCCGATTGACTTACTTCACTCAGCATAATACCCTCCAGTTCCATCCACGTTGAAGCAAATGGTGGGGATTTGTTCTTTCTAATGGCTGAGGAATATTCCATTGTATACATAAACCACATCTTCTTTATCCATTCATCTTTCGATGGGCACCGAGGCTCCTTCCACAGTTTGGATATTGTGGACATTGCTGCTAGAAACATCAGGGTGCAGGTGTCCCGGCGTTTCATTGCATCTGTATATTTGGGGTAAATCCCCCAGTGCAATTGCTGGGTCGTAGGGCAGGTCTATTTTTAACTCTGAGGAATCTCCACACAGTTATCCTGGCTGTACCAGTTCACATTCCCACCTGTTGGTGCAGGAGGGATCCCCTTTCTTCACATCCTCTTCAACATTTGTGGTTTCCTGCCTTGTTAATTTTCCCCATTCTCACTGGTGTGAGGTGGGATCTCATTGTAGTTTGGATTTGTATTTCCCTGATGGCAAGTGATGCAGAGCATTTTCTCATGTGCGTGTTGGCCATGTCTATGTCTTCCTCTGTGAGATTTCTGTTGATGTCTTTTGCCCGTTTCATGATTGGATTGTTTGTTTCTTTGGTGTTGAGTTTAATAAGTTCTTTATAGATCTTGGAAACTAGCCCTTTATCTGATACGTCATTTGCAAATATCTTCTCCCATTCTGTAGGTTGTCTTTGAGTTTTGTTGACTGTATCCTTTGCTGTGCAAAACTTCTTATCTTGATGAAGTCCCAATAGTTCATTTTTGCTTTTGTTTCTTTTGCCTTCGTGGATGTATCTTGCAAGAAGTTACTGTGGCGGAGTTCCAAAGGGTATCGCCTGTGTTCTCCTCTAGGATTTTGATGGAATCTTGTCTCCCATTTAGATCTTTCATCCACAAAATGGAATTTAGATTATAGATTACATTTCTCACAAGAAACCCGCCTCCTCTCATTTGCCTATATTTGTATCTTTATCCCAGTTGTCTGCCACCTAATATAGTTTTTGGCACATCGATTAGTATTAATTTGCTGACTGATTGCATTCTGAGATGAATGATAATTTGGACCAGATAATTTAATTTCTATTATTTTATTATGGGAAGGAGGAGAGAAGGCTAGTATATGTCTTCATTCATCCCACAGATATTTACTGAGTGTTCACCGTGTTCTAGGCACCACACTATGTACAGGACATAGAACAGCAAACAGGCAACAGCTCCTGCCTCAAGGAGCTCCTTCCTTCCATGAAAGGAAGATATATAAGTACTTAACACACCACTTTGGGGGAAGTAACTTGTGCTATGGGAACACATTCTGTGAGCACTTAACCCAGACAAAGGGTGCAGGGTGTGGTGGTCAGGGAAGGCTTAGCAGAGATCTTGATGTCTCTCTCACTTGGGACCTGAGGGAAGTGTGGGAGTCAGTCAGTCAGGTGAACAGGTAGTAGAGAGATGCAGATGAGACAAGTCCATGGTCCAGGGCACTATGGAGCAGATGCTGGTCTAGAAGAAAAGTTGGCTACAGAGAAGAGGTAATTGGAATAGTGTGTAAATCTTGGGATTGGGAGAAAGGCAGTATTTAAGGAAGCTTTCATCACATAAGTGTTTCTGGAGCAAACAACTGAACTGACTCCAGGTAGCTCAAGATGAAGACCATCATGGTTTCTTACAGAATCAAAGGAAAACCTGTACAACCAGGGTGGTTCCAGGGTGCTCACTAGCACAGCCTCCTCAATCTTGTTGGCATGACAATGAATGCCACAAGCTCCAAACCCCAGGTCTCCACGTGCTGCTCTTCAACTTCAGGGGAGGGAAACTCTGATTGGCCAGATTGGGTCAGGTGTCTCTACCTTTGGACCAATCAGGCATGGGCAGGGAAGGGGAGGATGGGTAGACATGGTCAATTTTACCTTGACCCTGCCATGCCTACATTCAGTTCTGTGTTTTTTGTTTTGTTTTGTTTACTGCAAATAGGGATGGAGGACATTTCACTAAGAGAAGGTGCAGCAGCAAAGTAGGAAAGTTAGGAAGGTTTCCTAATGTATCCACTTTACTGGGATGGGAAAGGTCTGGTATTTATTTGCATGGGCCATGGGTTTCTTTTTTTCCACGCCTGCTATCTCCACTCATGAATGGATCTCACACAACCAGCTCTAGGACCTTTAGACTCTGGTATGTCCTTCAGTGTCTGACAAATTTGAGGAATCTGGAGTCCTGAGAATTTTCCAAGGCTATGACTTAAGGGCTTGGGGTAGGGGGGTCAGGGAGAGAAAGGTATTTTGGAAGTGTGGGGCCGTAGAGAAACTCTGTAGACAATTGGGGAGACGGGTTATAGAGAAATGTGCTACTTTCCTAAGTCTAATTTGGGTTTATCCAGGTGAATAATTTCTCAGGCAGCCAGGAGGAGCCACAGGTCCCATGAGACCAGGGCTGCTCAGAATTCAAGCTGTAGTTCTGACAGCTTCAAGTTGGAATCAAGCTCAGTATTTGGGCCTATGAGATCCTTCACTTGCTTCACTCTCTCCTCTAGGTCCAGGGCAGGATTCCCAGAGGCTGAGAACATTGCTCTGCTGTGTCTTTGTAGACTCATGTAAGGGGCAGATGAGTATTTAGCCACTTACACCCTCTTTACCTGCTTACCAGGCAAATTGCTTAATATACCCTGGCCAGGGAGTAAGAAGGAGTCAGACTCTGAACAAACATCTTTGCTTGGAGAGGACTCCATCCAGCCCCTTCCTCCTGGTGTCCTGGGCTATGGACCAGTCTCATCTAATCCTCTTCTCACCTCTTCACCTGGCTAACTGCCTTACTTCCCAAGAGCACTTGGCCAGTTGGGTGGGCAATTGTTCTCAGCCTCATAGACAACTGACCTATAAGGCTTCTCCAATATCTGTTAGTGCATCCTTTAATTTTATAGAAAAGGAAGTTGTGCCCAGAGAGGGGATGAGACTTGCCCAAGGTCAATCAGATATTATGTAACAGAACTGGGGCCAGAACTAAGACCTCTCAAAGCCATTTGAGCCATCACTTATGTTGCTTCTCAAACCTCACCCTTCTGAATGTGCTGAGACCCCAGAGCCAGATTTCCCTCTTGCTGTCAATTTCCCTAAGGGTCAGAATTGTTCTCAAGTCAGCTCCAGGGGTAAGGAATAACTCTTGAACTTACCTCTCTTCCATAAAGCATTTGTCCTTGGATAAGGACATCTTGGGTCCAAGAGTCAGACCCAGGCTTTGGTAAGAAAGGATCACTTGATCCAAGGACATGCATGCTTCTTAGAGATTTATCACCAATTTACAAAGCCCCTAGTTCCAGGCTCTGATTGGCCCTGAGAACAAGTATCCTGTTAGCAGAAGACCCCTCATCATCTCTAAACTACAGGAGAGAGCAAAAGGAAGTGAACTGGGTGACAGGGTGGTAGTGGTGGTGGGGGTGGTTAGATCACTTGTCAGCTTGTAGACTTTGTGCTCTGGACAATTTTATATGGACAGGGTGATGACAGCAGTGGTCCAGACCCCTAGAGATCTTCTAGTCATCCAGGGATGTTGTGATATATTCAAGGCCAGAAGTTTTGCCTGCCTATCAGAGCCAACAGCCCTTTCAGATGAGAGAAGATGTGAGCTGATCAACTTTTTCCCTTTTCTTTCAGGTAGAGTTTCTTCAGGACTTGAAATGCCAATGTCACAGCTCAAGAAATAATGATTTTATTACTTCTTTGGAGAGTGGTATGATATTTTTCTCTTTTTTTTGGTAGAGGGGGAAGGAGGAATGATCAAAAGGAGAGAGAAAAGACTTTTGGAACTATTTTAGAATAAAAATCTTAAAAAAAAAAAAAAAAGGGATGCCTGGGTGGCTTAGCAGGTTTAGCACCTGCCTTCGGCCCAGGGCGTGATCTTGGAGTCCTAGAATCGAGTCCCATGTCGGGAGCCTGCTTCTCCCTCTGCCTGTGTCTCTGCGCCTCTCTCTCTCTCTGTGTGTGTTTCTTATGAATAAATAAATGAAAACCTTTTTTAAAAAAAGAAACTATTTTAGTTGGTGCATTTTGTGTGTGTGTGCATGCATGTGCACATGTATGTGTCTGTGTGTGGCCATGTGTGTGTGTGCTTACTCGAAGGCAGGCTCAGGATGAACAGCAACCTTCAATATCCAGAGCTATACCTTGTTTAATCCTCACTGGTAGATTCTGGGTATTTGGTAAATAGAGCATCTCTCAGGCATGGTGTTAAGCCCCACTTGAGGGCCAAACTGGGTATCTCTTTACTGTAGTAACAAATATGACAATGATTTACTAGAGGGAAAAATGACAAAATCCAATCCTTCCTGAAAAAGATTATAGCTCACAGTTACTGGGCAAGTACTCAATGGTACGCATTCTTATAAGCCCTACACACACTAAGGATTCACTCATTTAATCCTTCTATTGATTCTGGGTAGGTAATTTTGTTTTCTTCATTGTATGAATCATGAAGAAACCAAGGCACTGAGGGGTTAGGTAACTTGTCCAAGTCACACTGCTGGCAAGAGGTGGAACCAGGAATTAAACTCTGCTGTTTGGTTCCAGGTCCTTCCTACCTCTTAGCTGTCATATGATATTACTACTACTACTACTACTACTACTACTACTACTACTACTACTACTACTACTTTTCTTTCTTGTTCTTCTTTTCTTTCTTCTTTTTTTGATACTTCTTCTTAAGACCCATGTCTGAATAATTGTTTTGATACTTACTGCTATAGAATCTGAAATCTGTGCGGTTAACTCAGTATCTATTTGGGGATGACTGTCAGGGAGAAGACTGCCCTAGATACATCCTCAAACCACCACCCAACTATGCTGTTTCTAGGAGATTTGACCACTACTACTGGCCACCCACTTGCCTCCCCCAAAGTCTATGAAATACAGGTCATTCTCACTTGCAGATAGGTCATGACTAATTCAGTGCTAGTTTCCCTCCACACCAGTCCACACTGTGCAGTGGCCCTGGCAAAGCTGAACAGTCTCCGGTGATGGGGACCTTACTGTCTCACATAGCAGCTCTTTGCATCTTTGGATAATTGTGATCCAATTGTGTGTTGAGGATGGGGGCTGACATCTGCCTTCCTGAGGCTCCTGTTCGCTGGTGGAACACATCTGGGCCCTCAACCACAAGCAACCTTTTAAAAATTTGAAGAAAGCACTACCTATACCCAGAATCTTCTCTTTCCCACATGACACCTTCTCATTTTCTCCTATGACAGAGCTTCAGGACCAACCTAGCCTCTCAATAGCTTGTCCACATTCCTGTTAATGAATCACTGAGATGCGGCCTGGTAAGAACAAAGCATAGCAGGGTAGTCCCTCCCCTCCTTGCAGAGATTCAATTAAAGAAGCTTCAGGTGAGAGTCACTTCATCCCAGGCTACTTAAAGGGCTTATGACTGATAATCTCAGGCATCAGAGGAAGTATTTGCAGTTTCACACTGGAATCATTTGAAGATCTTTAAAAAAATACTAGAAACTCTTATTTAATTGGTCTGATAATGCTGCTTAGGTATTAGGATTTTTAAAAGTCTCCAGGTATTCTAGCGTATGGCCAAGATCGAAAACCTGGTCTTACTAAGGCCATGCTGGAATGTAATTTTTATGAGAACAAGGACTTGGTCTCTCTGATTTCCTGCTATGTTCCCAGCAACAACAAAGGTGTCTGGCACATTGAAGATCTTGTTCAGGAAGCATTTGTTGATGAATGAGTGAATCCTTTGCACGTTGCTGAATGTTTGCTTATCATTTCATCAAATGTCCCCGATAAAGTGACGATTGAAGGGCATTGAGAGAACTCTCTCTGCCTTGGACAGTGAGGGATGGAGTTCGCTGTGTCTGGTTCCCAGCCAACACGCAGTTAAAATTGTATAAGTAGGACAGAACAAAACTTGCTGGCACATGGAAAGGGCTCTTGGGTCAGTGAGCTCTTGTGAAGGAGGCTGGGTTGAGAATATGGTGAGAACTCAGTGTTTAATTAACATGGCTCTAGAGGGATCTGGAGCAGGATTTAATGGAGACTAATATTACCCATAGACTGGGGAAAGCATCAGCTCAGATCAAAGGGAGCATCTGGAGACATGGAATAAGGCCTTACTGAGAAGAAGTAGGCAAAAGATCTTGTTTCACTGGCTGGGGATTTTGTGAAGCATTTGAGACAACTGAACTCTGAAAGACACGGCGAGTGCCTGCTGTCAGGCTGCCACTGTGCCCGAGGGTCTGGGGCTCTCCCTGCATGCAGGATGCCGCCTCCTTGGAGACATGAGGGAGCTCATCCCCACCCTCCCCTTCCAACTTATGTTCAGGGTGAGCATATGGAGGTTCCCAGGGGGAAGAACCCATGTAGAGGGAAGGACACTGAATACAAGGCTAAACTGAGAACACGAGTGTGATAGGGGCACTGAGTTCAGGAGTCATGGAGTAGGAAGAATCTGGTAAGGAGGACCTTTCTGATGGGCAGGAATTGTGTGAATATTATAAAGAAAGGAAGGGATGTGTATAGATAGAGAGGACTTGAATGTGTGTTTAAGGTGGGCAAGATGGAAGGTTCAGAGCTTTCTTTTGGTAACAGGGAGGTAAACTGATAAAGTGTACCTTATCTCATTTAATCCTCACAATTCCCCTAAAAGGTAGAGAGTTTCAACCCTACTTTATAGATGAGGATGCTGAGTCTCACAGAGAATAAGTGACTTGCCAATAGTCACCAAACCAAGTAAGTAGAGACTTGGATTGCCTGTCTCTGAAGCTTGAGTTTGCAGAGGAAAAACATAAATGGATGGAGAGGGCTCAAAATTCAAATCTCAATGTTTAAAGAAGCTAGTTTATATTGATATAAGTAATATAGTATAATTGATGTAATATGAGTAATATCTTCCTTCTAATTTCCCAATCTATGTAGAAAAAAACAGACTATCAGGAGGCTGTGAATTATATGCAGGTATGAATCACCTTCTAAGTTCTTGCCTTCCAGGCTCCCTTAAGATGGGACACTCCTCTCAACAGTTAGGACAAATCCTCCCAAAGGTGAAGGACTGGGACAGAGCTACCAGGGTATTAGTATCCCAGTCCCCTTCTTCTCCTTCCATCTGGAATGTGAAGCATTATAGGCAATTATTATAGTAGAGAGAGCCCAGGTCCAGGAGACATGACATCTAAACTCAAGGCTCGCCTCTGCCATTGTCTCTGCTGCACTTTTCCCTCTCTCTTCTGGTTGAGGGAGTCCCTCTTTCCTGTAGGGTATTCATACTAAGTGGCTTTTATGGAGCTGTGCCATGGCCATTGCCTGTAAGGGTCCCTATAATTCGGAGCTGCTGCTGACTGTCTCTCCAATCAAGTGTAGAGAAGAAAAGAGAATTCTGACAGGGGCACCTGGGTGGCTCAGTTGGTTGGGTATCTGCTTTGGGCTCAGGTCATGATTCTGGAATCCTGGGACTGAGTCCCATGTCGGGCTCCCTGCTCAATGGAGAGTCTGCTTCTCCCTATCCCTCTGCCCCTCCTATCTGCTTGAGCTCTCTCTCTCTTTCTCTCAAATAAATAAATATTCTTTAAAAAAAAAGAAGAATTCTGACAATCATGCTTGAGCATCTGGATCCTGCTGTGCTGGATTCTGTAAATTTCTGTTATGAGATTCCATGAACACCAGATTTTCTGCAAAGATAGACCCAGCAACCTCTTCCGTCTCTGTGTGCATGTTTCTTTGCAGCATGATGTTGTCTCCTGTTATAGACATATAGAGTCTATTTGCCCTCTCTTTGAGTCTGGGTTGGCTTTGTAGCTTGTTTGGGCCAATGGAATGTGGCAGAGTGCTTTCCAAGCTTTGGTCTTAAGTGGCCCTGCACCTTCAGCTCTCAACCTTCTCAAACCTTGAGACTATTGTGCTGTGAATAAGCCTGGTCTAGTTCCTAGAGTATGAGAAAACGCACAGAGAGGCTCAGCCAACCCAGCCATCTCAGCAGAGCCCAGGCCAGCCTGCCAGCTGAATGAAGCTGCAGTGAGTGGCGGAAGAACCACCTACTAACTCACAGAGTTATGAGAAATGATGAATTGTTATTAAGTCACTAGATTGGGGAATGGTTTGTTATGCAAAAATAGATATCTGATTCATGAAAATACAATCACCAGCTTGTTATGTGACTTGTGCATCAATTGTAGTTTTTTATTTCATGTAAAGCAAAATTAGCTTTTGCTAATTTGATCTGTATAATAATTTATCTAAAAGATATTGGGCCATCAGGAGGGCTGAAGTATCAAGATCAAAGCTACTCAGCCAGAAATGTACTCTTAAATTAGATACTCTCCATCAGGATCCCTGACATGGCTGTGCCAGGAGGTCAATTGTACCAGTAATACCAGAGGGAACATCCCTTACTACCTGCTGGTTTCTTTGTATCATTAGCTCCTGATTCAAAGTCCAGAGTGGGTGCTTCTGATAGATCAACTCTAGCTCATGCATCTATATCCTGGCTATGGGGAGTCTGGGAAACTAAGTGTCTGTTATTTCCGCTGTTACAATGGGAGGCAGACTCATAAGATAGTGGATTTTTCCAAATGTAGGAAGTGGTCCAAAAAGAATGACCTATGTCCTTTACAGTTCACCTCTTTTCCATATCAGTGTATACTCTTCTTTCTATATTTGTACTTCTAAAAGAAAAAGACCCTAAGGTAATTCCGCTATTGCATTACCCCAAACAGCTTATTTCCTCCCCAAATTCTCATCAGATAGTATGCCCAGCTTCAAGCTAAGGATCCCTATAAAGAAGATATGGTCCATATATACAATGGAATATTTCTCAGCCATCAGAAAGGATAAATATAGACCATTTACATTGATGTGGATGGAACTGGAGGGTATTATGCTGAGTGAAATAAGTCAATCAAAGAAAGACATAGGATTTCACTTATACACGGAATATAAAAACATACTTTAGTTTTGCTTGATATCTATTGCTCCACTAGCACTGGCCTGAATTTGCATTAATATTATGTAATTTACAGAATAAATTGTGAACCTGATCACAACAAACATACACTGTATGAAAAAGTGGGGGGGGGGGGAAGGGTGAAGAAAAGAAAGTCACATAAGTTAAAATGTATAAATATGTGCATAATACAACATAGAAGATGATTCACATAGATACTTCTAGCCTTGCTTGTACTATAGTTGAAATTCAGTTTCTTTATGGATTGTATTTAAATTTTCCTCCTGCATTAACTTGCCCATGTTTCTTTTTGTTTTCATTCAGTACTCAGTCCCAGTTCTTAAACATTGGTAGGGGATGCAAATATTCTTTTTTTTGAGGGATTTTATCCTAAAATGGTTTTTTTAAGTGGTTTTTATATGCACTGAGTTGCAATGATTTGTCCAGCAATCTATATTACTATTGCAAATAGAAGTACTGTTAAGTCGCCTTATGGTATCCCTTGTGTTCAATTCATACTTCTTCCAGACTCAATGTGTTACAGCAATATTATTTCCCTTTGATGATCTAGAGCAAGTACTCTAAGCAACATAGTAATCCCATTTTTTTTAGCCTGTTCATTCAGAGGGATTAAGAACCACAAATGGCTAAGTTAGAGCCTCAAATTTCAATTCAGTGAGCTATTTGTAGTTTCCTGGTAGGCATGTTCTTCTTTGGATGCTAAAATTTATTTCTTTTTCTTTTTTAAATTTAAATTCAATTTGTCAACATATAACACCCAGTGCTCATCATATCACGTGCCCTCCTTAATGCCTGTCACCCCATGCCCCCCTATCTCCCCTTCAGCAACCCTCAGTTTGTTTCCCAGAATTAAGAATCTCTCATGGTTTGCTTTCTCTTGATTTTTCCCCATTAAGTTTCCCCTCCTTTCCTTATGGTCCCTTGCCTTATTTTTTATATTCCACCTAGGAGTGAAACCATATGTCTTTCTTTGATTGACTTACTTCACTCAGCATAATACCCTCCAGTTCCATCCACATCAATGTAAATGATCGATATTTATCCTTTCTGATGGCTGAGAAATATTCCATTGTATATATGGACCATATCTTCTTTATCCAGTCATCTGTTAAAGGGCATGTCAGCTCCCTCCACAGTCTAGCTATTGTGGACGTTGCTGCTGTGAACATTGGGGTGTGCCACTGTTTTCCAGAGTGGCTGCACCCGCTTGTATTCCCACCAACATTGTAAGAGGGTTCCCCTTTCTCCACATCCTTGCTAGCATTTGCTGTTTCCTGTCTTGTTAACCTTAGCCATTCTCACCAGTGTAAAGTGGCATCTCATGTGGTTTTGATTTGTATTTCCCAGATGGCAAGTGATGCAGAGCATTTTCTCATGTGTCTGTTGGTCATGTGCATGTCTTCTTTGGAGAAATGCCTGTTCATGTCTTCTGCCCATTTCTTGACTGGACTGTTTGTTTTTCTGGGTGTTGAGTTTGATAAATTCTTTATAGATCTTGGGTACCAGCCCTTTATCTGATATGTCATTTGCAAATATCTTCTCCCATCTGTAGGTTGCTTTTAGTTTCCTTGACTATTTACTTTGCTGTGCAGAAGTTTTTTTTTTTTTTTTTTTCATCTTGATAAAGTCCCAAGAGTTCATTTTTGCTTTTGTTTCTCTTGCCTTTAGAGATGTATCTTGCAAGAAGTTGCTGCAGCTGAGGTCAAAAAGGTTGCTGCCTGTGTTCTCCTCTAGGATTTTTTTTTAAAGATTTTTATTTTGTTTATTCATGAGAGAGAGAGACAGAGAGAGAGGCAGAAACACAGGCAGAGGGAGAAGTAGGCTCCATGCAAGGAACCCGATGTGGGACTCGATCCCGGGACTCCAGCATCACACCCTGGGCCGAAGGCAGACACTAAACTGCTGAGCCACCCAGGGATCCCCTCCTCTAGGATTTTGATGGATTCCTGTCTCACATTTAGGTCTTTCATCCATTTTGAGTGTATCTTTGTGTCTGGTGTAAGAGAATGGTCTAGTGTCATTCTTTTGCATGTGGCTGTCTGATTTTCCCAATGACATTTATTAAAGAGACTGTCCTTTTTCCTGTGGATATTCTTTCCTGCTTTGTTGAAGATTAGTTGACCATAGAGTTGAGGGTCCATTTCTGGGTTCTCTATTCTGTTCCATTGATCTGTGTGTCTGTTTTTGTGCCAATACCATACTGTCTTGATGATCACAGCCTTGTAATATAGTTTGAAGTCTGGCATTGTGATGCCCCCATCCCCCCCCCCAACATTTGCCTGGCTATTTGGGGTCTTTTCTGGTTCTGCTCAAATCTTAGGATTATTTGTTCCAACTCTGAAAATTGTTTATAGTATTTTGATAGGTATTGCATTGAATGTGTAGATTGCTCTAAGTAACAGAGACATTTTCACAATATTTGTTTTTCTAATCCAAGAGCATGGAATGTTTTTCCATCTCTTCATATCTTCCTCAATTTCTTTCATGAGTGTTCTGTAGCTTTTAGAACACAGATCCTTTACCTCTTTGGTTAGGTTTATTCCTAGGTATCTTATAGTTTTTTGGTACAATGGTAAATGGGATTGCTTCCTTAATTTCTCTTTCTTCAATCTCATTGTTAGTGTATAGGAATGCCATTGATTTCTGGGCATTGATTTTGTATCCTGCCACATTGCTGAATTGCTATATGAGTTTTAACAATTTTGGGGTGGAGTCTTTTGGGTTTTCTAGGATGCTAAAATTTCTAAGTCTGCAATACCTGGAGTCATAAAGATTGGAAGCATAAACTTAGCTAACATATTTAGTGTGATAGTGCCATCCCCACGTCCACCCCCTTGGTTTTTAGACTTATGATTTCTAGGCATGTAAGAAGTATGTTGCTTCATCCTGTATACTTCATGGCACCTCAGCTATGCAAGTGAGTTGAGTGAGGAGTAGCATACATTAGGAGCAGGCATATTAGGAATATAACTTCACAAAACTCACTTGTACCATTAAGACTTTTTTGAGCCTGGTCATGCTTATATCATTTCCATAGATAACAGTGTGTTGGTGGGCCTGCCTGATTTATAGTTGGGTGGATTAGGTAACATCCAGTCCAGTTCAGGGTTGGTAGCTCAGGTTGCATGATTATCTGGTGTCTAGTGGCCATGCATTCAACCAAGGCCTAGTAGCAAGCTAAGAGATGTTTCTTAAAAGGATAATAGTAACTTTACAAAGTTCCTAATAGGACCTTGCTTTCTCCAAAACCTCAAGGACCTATTCCATAATTCTAGCCCTGCTTCAAATGCCATACAACATCTTGATCTTCCAAAGACACCCCAATTAGCATTAAATCTTGCAAATGATAGGGTCCAACTAAAGAGATGCTTACATTGCAACCTGAACTAGTTAGAGAACGTTTTCTTCCTCTGAATTCTATTAGAAGCTTGTAGCCTTCTGGTCTCCTGGCAAATGAACTGGAGCAGTAGTCAAAATGTAGTATATGTTGCTTCTAAAATGCAAAGAGACATTTGAAATATTATGCCAGTTTTCTTGATTTTAAGAGGAACATGGTAGGAAAGCTTGTCTTTTATTTTAGAGGAAATAACTGTAGTCCACCTTTGGCCTTCTCCCCTATAATAGAAGTCACATATAATTTCACATTTTCCCCCCTCATATCTCTGGTATATATGTATCTCACTAGGGCATCTAGTGAACCATTACTTCTTGCTGTTCATATCCTGTCATGTCAACATTCCTGTGGATGTATGATGATCAAGTTCTCAGGAAACTAATTTGTGGTACATGTCTGAGGGTCAACAAACTCCTACAGCCAGATTGTGTTGAGGCTTGTCCTGACCAGATGAACTTCAGGTGTTCTATGCTTAAGAAGAGAGAAAAAAATATTTGCTGGATAGTATGTTGTTTTGTTTCAGTAGAAAGACTACATCTGAAGGTCTGATTATAACTAGAACTACCATTTGATAAACTGGCCAGTTAAATTGGAATGTAAGAGAAATCACTACCTCTGCATCTTTCAGATATTTAAGGTTAATACTAAATCTCTGTGAATCTTTTATCGAGGAAAGCTTGCATTTTATTTACCATTTGGCAGTGGGAGGAAACTCCAGGTGATTCTATTTGACTCTTCTCAACCAGGAGCCTTCATTCCCTTGCCTCTAGTAAAAGAACCTGTGTGAGGGTGCTGCTGGTCACTCAATATGTCTATTCCAGCCATCTGCTCAGGAACTAGGTAAATGACCAAGGGTTTGGGCTTGAGGTCCCAGTAGGCCTACCATGAGGTAGACTTAGGTAAAACTCCATTTATTGCCTGTCACCCATTGGTACCTGCTCTGACACCACAATAGTGTTCTGAATCTTCAGATTTTGCTATTCTCATAGAGCCAAGCCAGTGTCTAGTAATCTTGGGAGGAACTCTAGGTATTTCCCTTTCCCTAGTATACAGATCCTCTGGTAACTGGTTGCAGGGCAGTTTGGGATCTTTTCTGGGGAAAAGATTTATAGTTATTATAACTGCAGGTTTCTTACTCAAGGGTACTTAGCTTCCCCTTCATACATGGAGAACTGAATCTGTGAACTGACTTAGGTATGAGGATTGGGTGAGGGACCACATAGCATTAGGATATTAGGTTTCAGTAATGGAAAATCTTGACTGGCTTAAACAATAAGAAGATACATCTCATATAATGAGAAGTCTGAAGGCATGGTTGGTTAATTCAACAGCTCAAAATGTCATTAAGGACTTGGATTCTTTACATTTCTTTGCTCTGCCCTTCTCAGCATATTGGTTTATTTCCCTCCATGGCTGCAAGTTGTCTGCCACCCTGGCTGCCAGAACCATATACATCAGGTAATGTTTAAGAGAAGAGGGACCCTTCCTTATAATTTGTTTTTTGGAGTAAGGAATCTGCTTTCAGAAATCTCAGACTTCTGTTAGAAAGGAGGAAGCAGGGTGATTCATAAAAGGGTGTTGGGTGAGATATTAACAAGTTTTGCTATAGAGTGCAACTCTCATCATGATGGCATAAGTCAAGCCTCCATTTATTAAGTCTGTCAAATCAAAATAAGGACCTTATTGGTGTGTCCATCTCTGTTTCTTTTGGGATACCATAAGCTGCCATATAATGATCCCTATGGGTCAGACTATTCTGATTATTGGGCTGACCAGCTGCCTATTGTGATAGCCAAACTCACTATGGCTGGCAATTAGTGCTGTTCCCAAGCCTGTGTTGCTTATGACATCCAATCCAATTGAAATTGTGCATCTCATTTCCAACTACAGCTTTTCTCCATCAGTATCCTTAGCTGACATAACAACTGCTCTGGCTTTTCATAAAGATGCTGGCACTCCCTTAACAATGTATTTACCATTGTCTTGACAAAAGAAGAGTGTTTTCAGTTCTCTTGGGAGGCATAGTTAGGAGATGAGTAAACACTCATAATAAATATACTCCAACATTCCTATCTTCCTTGGTCTTCAAATTTACTCCCTCTAAGTTATACCTTGTAATTTCTGGCATCTCAACTACATTTAGTATGGAACACAAATGAGTCCAGGTTTCTGTCAACCTACCCAGCAAACAATTAAACTGACTCCTAGATGCTGAAGCTAGTACATCAAATGCAGAGTCACTGGCAGATGCCACCATATCAGTAAACTCAGCTGACCTAAAATGATAGTTTTCCCTTGTTGGTGTAGCACTTTTAGAATCTACTCTCCAGGTTTCTGCTAATATCAATGATCAAAGACACATACTTTTGTCTGTAGTGTTTTCCCTTCATATATTAGATGTGGACTTCATCCCCTTTCCCTGCCTTCCCCCTACCCTGTCCCAGGGACATGTTGAGATCTAACTATAGTTGTTGGTGTGGAGACAATGAGGGGAAGAGGGGGTTGAGGATAGAGAGAACTAACTGGGTTCCCCTTGCAAAGTAACACCCTCATGTTAGATCATTGGGATTTTTAAATAAGGAAGAAGTAGATAGATGAGAAGAAAAGGAGGGGCTGCTTTGGCTGACAAGAGAGATAAGAATCAATGAAGTTTAGAAATTCAATGCTCTCTGAGTTATCTGAAACTTCCCATAAATCTCTGTTTCAATTCCCAAGTCTACCTGCTTTCTGATCAATGTTCTAATTTTCACCAAAGCAATAATGCAAGGCTGCAAATTCAATTAATCTTGTAATTCAACAACCTGCAGGATAAAACTTTGAGCTTGATTTTTGTCTATTTCAATATTGTGGCTGTGAACAAAAGAGATTATTCTAGTATAGTCATAGAAAATCCTTGGTTTTCATTTTTTTTGTCTTGGACTGAGAACTTAGGAATTTTTTTTTTTTTGTTCTTTCTTTAAAAAATCCACCTAACACTATTAGAAGTAAGCATTTCATCTTCAGATCTTGAATTTCTCATGCTTTTGATTTTTAATTTTATTTATTTATTTATTTATTTATTTATTTATTTATTTATTTATTTAGAGGTTTGCAGTTTTATTAAGAAAACAAAAACATAACCCATACAAAAAGGAGAGTTCTGTTCCTATGGTGGCATGCAGTGTGGGCATGGGGGGGGAAGGGCTCTGAGTCCTCCAACAGCCCCGCCCCAGTCTCTGCACCAGCTAGGCGTCCTGCTGCTGGATGAATGGGTTGGGGATGGCTACCATGCCATCCTGTGGGCAGATGAGCACCGCGGATGTGTCTGAACCGACACCAAAAGATTGGGATCGATCGTCCCCTGCGTATTCTCAGACCATATGCCTTGAAATTAGAACTAAATCACAACAAGAAGTTTGGAAGGACTTCAAACACGTGGAGGTTAAGAACCATCTTGCTAATTTTATTTTTTTTTAATATTTTATTTATTCATGAGAGACACAGAGAGAGGGAGGGGCAGAGACATAGGCAGAGGGAGAAGCAGGCTCCATGCAGGGAGCCTGATGTGGACCTTGATTCCAGGACCCCGGGAATCATGACCTGAGCCAAAGGTAGACGCTGAAACACAGAGCCACTCAGGTGCCCTTTTCATGCTCCTTATATTGTTCTTTTTATATCCTAAACCTTGACTTCAATAGGTATAGGTGACTACAGAAAAAAACATAATAGTTTTCTCTATTGTTTACCATGTTTTGGGAGAGTCACACCTCTTAATCCTAGCTAAATTTTCACTACAATCAATCCTGAGCATGCCCCAGACCATCCCTGATTCCTGCTAATTTCTGAAGGGTGTGTTTCTACCCAACTCTTGGTACCATTTTTGACATTAGCCAAGGTTTTTACTTGCAAACAACAGAAAGAGACCATGGATAAGTCAGGGAGGAAAAAAAAGGTTGATGAAAAGGATATTGGATAGTTCACTGAATCAGGAGTTTTATAACAACGTCCAAGATCATGTCTTTAGGGCTAAAATCTTTTTCTGTCCCCTTTCCATTGAATCACTATCCCACAATCATTATATCATGATATGGAGCAGGAGAGTCTGGTTGGCAAAAGATTAGGTCAAGTGCCTATGCCCTTGGCTACAAAAGAAGCATAGGGAGTAATTATCTGGCATTTTAACTTCTATAGTGGGAGATGGGCTCTACACCCTGCCTAGACTCTGAGGGCCAGAAATTCCCCCAATAAAAGAAGGAACTGGATTGCTAAACAGCCCGAGCAAATGGTAAATGTCATTTAGCTCCCACTGAGTCACTCCTTTCTGTGTGTGTCAGTTTCTTCATCTGTAGAAGAAAGGATTTGGCATAGATGGTCCTAAAGGTTGCTCCGGGATCTATCATTCTGTGGCGTGGACATTCCCCTTTGTCCTCTGTGGAGTAGGCAATCCCAGATCAGACTGTTCCAGTGAAAGGCAAGGAGTCCTTGTACTACTCTAGTCACAGGTGGGAGGGGGTGGGGACAGAGGGTTGTTGGCTTGAGACAGGCTGTCTGAGGAAGTGAAGGCCATGTTGTGCCCAAGATTGCGAATCCGAGAAACCATCAAGGAGCCAACACCGATGCAAGCTCGAGTTTGGGTCCAAGTATTGGACACAGCGGAGCAGGGACTTGGATCCCGAAGTGGGTTACAGCTGGGTTTTTTTATAGGCTGGTCTAGGGGATTTTCAGAAGGGGTGGAGGAATTTCTCAAGTTCTGTTTACATTCTGATATGGGGTTTAAGGGCATTGAGCTCTGTTCTCATTCTAATAGGGGACTTTATACCACCTGCGTGGGCTCTGTTGTCTTTCTGATATGGGATTACCTGCTCGAGGACATTGAGGACATTCTGCAGTTTTTCCCATAAAGTTCAGTTCTTATTCACAGGGGCCTATCTTAAGATGGCTATACTTGTGCTAATGCTAAACTTGAGGTGGAATGGCCTTGATTTTTCTTGGCCTCCACAGGCCACACTCCCAGGCTCCTGGCAGCTGTGAGGCTGAGCCCTCTTGCAGCTGTGTTTGCAGCAGGTTTACACTGGTGCAGAAAATAGAAGCAGTGTCAGGCCAGTACTGTGAGTGATCCAGGGAACAAAGTCATTTTTCAAGACACTGCCCTGTTTGAACACTGGGTGTTGAGGTGACAGATTTTGTAGACATGGTATAGGAAAAAAATCCACTACCTTGAGTGATTTTGAAGCCTCTAGGAATATTTGGCAAGGGTGAACAGTTGGTTCCCTGCATTTTCTCTTTAATCAATTGCTTCTTTAAGAAGTGGCTGTGTGAAGGCAGAGTGCTGTGTATTTCCTACCCCCTCCCTTTGGCTCCCTTTCCAGCGCACTGATTTTTCAATACGAAGAGGCAAAACTTTCTCCACAATCCCCGAAATGGTGCCTGCATATTAAAAATACACCAGCGTTCTTTGCTGTTTGCCTGCGGATTTGTTTCATTTCATACCTCACTGAAGGCTTCTCTCTGTTCAGAACGCGCTGTACCCAGTTGGGGGGGGTGTGGGACTTGAGAGAGCATCCCTTGTTTTCTTAGCAAACTCTGAGAAGTGTTGAAATTGAAGTTTGAGCTTTGAGTGAACAGAAACCTGAGGACTTGAGGAGGAATTTTAATTGCCTGGAGCTTTGATTCTGGCCTAGCCTACACCTGAGGGTGGAATCCATGAGTCGCTTCCCAAAAGCTGGGCACTGGGGTACAGGGACTGAATGACCACCACCTTCGTGCCCATGTCCAGCTGGGGTGCAGATGCACATCTGGGCCACCTAAACACGTGGGGCAGAGATCTGCATAATTGAATATGAGGCCCCACAGCAGAAACCACACCATTTCCCATTACATCTGTTTATCACCTCTAGTAAGTTAAACTATGTCCCCACCCCCACCCGCTCCTAAAATTTATATTCACCCAGAACTTCATAATGTGACCTTACTTGGAAATAGAATCTTCGCAGATATAATTAGGGATTAAGTATCTAATCATTTCAGATGAAATCATGCTGGAGTTAGGGTGGGCGTGAAATCCAGTGACTGGTGTCCTTACTAGAAGAGGGGGGACGCAAAGAGACAGAAAACGGCTGTGTCAAGTTGGAAGCAGAGATTGTAGTGATGAGCCTGCAAGTCAGGGGATGTCAAGGATTGCTGGCAGCCATCCATATCTGAAAGAGAGGCACAGAACAGTCCTCCTTTGAAGCCTCCAGGAGGAACCAAACCTGCTTGCATCTCGATTTTTGGACCTCAGGCTTCCTACACTGTGAGTGAAGAAATTTCTGCTATTTTAAGCCCCTTGTTGGAGGTGATTTGTGATGGTGGCCCTAAGAAGTCCATGTTTAACCTATTGAATGTCCCTTGCCATTTGCCCTTGGTGCATAATATCCCGCAAAACTTTCTTCTCTCTCAGTTTCAGTTCCCATGTCATATCCTTAGTGAGCTTCCCTGAATTTTTTTTTTGAATTTCATTTATTTATTTATTTATTTATTTATTTATTCATTCATTCATTCATTCATTTATTTATTTATTTATTTATTTATTTATTTATTTATTTATTTATGAGAGACACACAGAGAGAGGCAGAGACACATGCAGAGGGAGAAGCAGGCTCCCTGCGGGGAGCCCAATGCGGGACTGGATCCCGGGACCACGGGATTGTGACCTTAGCTGAGGGCAGATGCTCCACCGCTGAGCCACCCAGCACCCCCACCCAAATCTTCATTAAAAATTCCCCACTTCCTTCTGTGCTTCCACAGCCCCAGCACTGCCTTCGTTCCCTCTCGAGGTTCAGCGATTGTACCAGCCAGCCTGTCCCTCCAGCCTTGACCATGGGCAGGTCTCCACATCTCCATCTCCATAATGCCCGGCAGGGTGACATCGTAAACACTTGCAGGTGCGCATGGAGGTCAGATGGACGAACGGTGGTGGCGTCCTGTGAGGGAGGGCGGCGGTGCTCCCACTGCTGCTAGCCTTCTGGAGAGGGGCAGCTCATCCCTGTGATCCTTCTCTCCCTCCTCTGTGTGCTCTCCTGCCCTTCCGATGAGAGCTTTGTCCTCCCCGGAGGGAAGGACACTTAGATGCCTGCCCGGAACACCTTGCTGCCTGTGTGTTAGTGGCTAACCTTGCTGCCCCCTGCTCCTGGTTTGAGGCCAGGCTCTTTCCAGGGTCATCCATACTCATGAGGTACACAAGCCTCACGCTGAGGGAGTGTGTGTGTGTGTGTGTGTGTGTGTGTGTGTGTATTGGGGGTAGGTGGAAGCGTGACCTACTGGCTCAACCAAGCACAGAGAGATGGAAGGTAGGAAGGACGACATAGGCCACCCCTGGGAGAGGGCGGTCTAGGTTGGCTGTCTCTCCCTCTGTATTATGCCCCCGCTTCCTCCCCCATCTCAACTCCATTCCTACCAATCACCAACTGATCTGGATCATTGGGTAGAAGGAAAACTCTTTGTCCTCGTTGGGTTATTGTGTTTTATTGTTGTTGTTACTGCAAGACAAAATCCCGGGAATTTGGCAGAATTAAGCCAGTCTCTCTTCTTTACATTTTTAAACAAAACAAAGAAAGGGAAGGAGAGGTTGTGTTCAGAAAGTGAGATGGTGAGAGCGGCGGCACCTGTGTGAGCCGAACTGCCCTGGGTGCCCCCGGGATGCTGTGGTCTCCCCTGCAGTGGTGATCTGAGGCCTCAGGTGGGCCCACGAAGAGTTTGGCCAGAGTGGCTGAGCATATGACAGGGCCGGGGAGAGCCAGCGGTCCTCTCCAGTGCTGGAGACTGTGTATCCTCACAGAGTGCTCTCCACCAGCGTACCCCAGGGACCCCGCCACCCGCGGATGCTGGGGAAGTGGCTGAGGGTGGCAGTGACCCGCCAGGACCATGGCGGATTCCAGCTCTGAGGCCACACAGTCTGAGGTTGAGGATGTTTTATGAGGGAGGCTTTAATTCCCTGACTCCCACTCCCTCTGGACTCTCTGGAAGGTTCTGGTCATTTTATTTCATATCTAAATCACCAGATTGTCCTTCTCCTTGAGCAAATGGTCCTGGGACTTAAAGGGAGCCACTTTGGTGGAGCCATTAATCACTGAAGCCTGGCAGGGTCTTGCGGGGAGCTCTTCTCGCCTTGCCTCTTCCGCCTCATGCAGGTTCTCTTGCCCTTGACCTGTCTTGTTCCGTCATGAGAGACACAAAGAGGATTTCGCTCTGAGAGGGGACCAGGACTCATGTGGACAAGGCTTTTGCTGGGAGGTTCAGACTGAGGGAAAGACTGGCTCGACCAGTCCTGCGTTCATTTGTTTACTCATTCTCTATTGAGTACATGCCTCGGACGGGCTCTGTCTATGTGGGAATAGCCCTGAACAACATACACATGAATCTGCCCTCAAGGTGCTTGTGTTCTAGTTTCAGCCAGATCCAGACAGTTGTGCTGAACAGAGGCAGAGAGTGAGGCAGGGGGTTGCACGCTGGGTGTCCACACATAGGAGTCTTCATCACTGGACACCCCTGCCTCTCCGAGGGGTGGCCTCGGGCTTGGAGGATGTTGCTAACCGTCTATCACTTTACCTCTACTTTTTCCTCTACTCGAAGTTGGGTGAGGATGAGGCTGGAAGGCAGCATGAGCAATTACACCTGTCTGTGTTGGCAGGTCACAGGGAAAGGGGGACCCAGGGCTGGAGGGAAATGTGAGTGTGGGTGTTTTATCTGTGTGACAGGGACAGATCCTTCAGAGCAATGGGAAGCCTTTTTATTTTAGCATTTGTTTTCTCTGGTCTGAGGTTCCCACTAGATGTGGAAGATTCTGGTTGGATTAGAGAGGTGGAATCCTCTGCCAAGTGAGCTCTGAGACCAAGTTCCTGGATAAGGGTGACTGCATTTGCCTTATCTGTTAGAGAGGGCCAGGGACCAGTCTCACCCAGCCTTGAGGGGACAGACTGGGAAAGCTGCCCAGAAATGGGAGGAGACGATGGGAGGTCAGGAGGATGGGCCTGGGGGCAGGGGGTTTCACCTATCCCTGGGGTGGGAGGAGGCTGATGGAGCCACGGATATGGAGTCAGAAAGGACTCATCCCTAAGTGGGCTTACGGGGTCTGGCTCCCCGCATCCACCTTCTCAGGGGGGCCGGTGTGCCCAGCCCCTCACCATCAAGCAGCAGCCCAATGAGGTGGCTTGGGACTGGCAGGGGGAGTCTCAGGCCAAGGGGATGAAGCAGGAGCTGCCAGGCTGTGGGGCCTGAGGGACCACCCCAGAGCGACCACTGGCGTGGCAAGGCTACAGGTCAGGGGTCTTCAGGGAGACTGCACCCCTTGTCTGAACCCCAGGGACCCCTGCCTGGCAATCTGAGGATGGCAGCATCTGCTGGAGCTGCTGCATGGCCATCTCAGATCTGGGCGGGAGCCCCTCTGCAAACAAGCTCCTGGATTCCTCGCCTCCGAAAAAGGGCGTGGATATGATCTGTGATCTGCAGCCTTAAAAAGAAAAAAAAAGGGGAGAGTTTAGCGCCTGCCTTCGGCCCAGGGCGTGATCCTGGAGTCCCGGGATTGAGTCTCGCGTCGGGCTCCCTACATGGAGCCTGCTTCTCCCTCTGCCTGTGTCTCTGCCTCTCTCTCTCTCTCTCTCTGCCTCTCATGAGTAAATAAATAAATAAAATCTTTAAAAAAATGGGAGAATGAGTTACTTTTTAAACAAAATTGTATAAGGAACCTCAGTCTTAAAAACAACTTTAAGGGAGCAGCTGGGTGGCTCAGCTGTTGAGCGTCTGCCTTCAGCCCAGGGTGTGACCCTAAGGTCCTGGGATGGAGTCCCACATGGGGCTCCCTGCATGGAGCCTGCTTCTCCCTCCTCTACCTGTGTCTCTCTCTTTGTGTCTCTCATGAATAAATAAATACAATTTTTTTGAAAAACAAGCAAACCCAAGTTTAAGAAGCAGAGCTGTTTTGTTTTGCCTTTCTTCCCCTGCAGGTGGGGAAGCCTGGGCTCCTCAGCCTGGAGAACCTCTGTGCACACACTGTGTGAGCCTCCTCGGCCTGTGACGGCCTGTGATGTTTAGGGCTGTGAAGCTGGCCTTCTTAGGCACTGGCGGGCAAGCCACGGTTCTGGGGAGCCGAGGACATGGGCCTGAAAAACTGGCTCCTTCCAGCAGGGTCATAACATGTTCTTCCTTCACACTTTCAGTTTGTTTGTAGTTAATTTTTGTCTTTTGCTTTTAATCTCTGTTTTGCTCTTCCAAGGCTCTTGTCAGATGTCTGCTGTGCCGGGGACAGAGACAGGGATGGGGACGGGGATGGCCGCGGTGGCCCCCCGGTTTGGAGGAGTGTAAGTGCCATTGCGGGTACCTGCTGCAGTGCGTGTCCTGGGGGCAGCCGGCGCGGGCATGGGCGCCACCCAGGTGCCCGGGGTGGGGGTGCTCCAGAAGCTGTGGCTGCTCGGGCAGCCCGGGTGGCTCAGCGCTTTAGTGCTGCCTTTGGCCCAGGGCCTGATCCTGGAGACCCTGCATGGAGCCCCTGCATGGAGCCTGCTTCTCCTTCTGCCTGTTTCTGCCTCTCTGTCTCTGTGTCTCTCATGAATAAATAAATAAAAAATCTTAAAAAAAGAAAAAAAAAAAAGAAGCTGTGGCCACTCACACCACTGTCTTCCTTCTCTCTTATTTTAGCCACCCCCAAATCCCCAGTACTGCCGATTCTGGGGCATTTTGAAGCTCCTGTGGTATAAATCAGGTTGGTTTTCAGCTTCCTCACGATACACAGGATGTGTAAACTGGATGTCTCGAGTCTGTCAAGTTCATTATCCTTTGCCCATCCACTTTGCCGCTTCCAAAATTTTATTGTTGTTTTCTCCTTTCCCATTCTGCCTTGCCCTTGTGGGTTTATGCCTCTGTAAACAATCCCGTTGCGGTACTTTCAGTGGGGTGTGGGGAGAAAGTGAAATTAGATGTGTGCACTCAGTTTACCACTTTTGCCAGGAAAATCAGGCCATTTACTTTTATAATTTAAAGAAACACCTTTTCAGTTTCCTGTGGTGGCAAGGCTTCAGTTGTGTGGTGCAGGCTGCGTGCTAGCAGAGAAGAGCTGCTCGTGGCCCTGTCTTGATGGTCCATTGGTCACTGTCCCAGGGCCAGCATCTTCTCCCCGTCCTGATACTGCCCCCATCAATCACTTTCCTTCCACTTGTCGTACTTCATCATTTTCCCTAGTCCTCTGTGTCACTTTTTCCACTTAAATGGCCTTGGGCCCTTGTCAAGATACTTCCAATCCATCAAGAAAAGAGAAAAAAGAAAAAACATTGTTTTTTTTTTTTTTTTTAACTGGGCACCTAGGTAGGCTCTATGGGTGTGGGAATAAGATTTTCTGAATCCCAAATTGGGATTTTTTTTGTTATGGTCCCACATGAAAAAGATGTTCGGCTGATATAGTTTAAAAATGAAAGTTTTCAAAATTCAAGGGTCACCAGGACAGAATGCTTGAAATCTGATTTGTCCCAGACATTCTGGGATGTTGTCATTGCATCTTGGGGGAAAAGTGAGGAAAACCTTTATTTCTCCAGGGGCATTTGGTCCAATTACATTGGGAAGATGGAAATACTTCCAAAAACAATACCAGGTACTTTGACCATGGCCAAGTAAGTAATAGGAAGTGCCCCCAGAAACTTGAGAAAAGGGAAATTCTGGATGTGTGGGGCTGGTCAAAAAGGGGAAGGCTTCCAGAAGACATGTTTTAAGGATGGGCCTGAAAAACTGCCCAGAGATGTCCCAAGCCGGTTCTGTGGTGAACAACTTGGGAGTTGGCTTGAGGAAAGCATGCTCTTGTTGTCAACTCTTCCTCTATCACCTTTCCCCTCCATCAGTCACCTCTGCCATCAGACTGTTGGGCCTAAGGGTAATTCCTCCTCAACCTTAAAACTTTGTCTCATTTGGGATTAGGTTTAGCTATAAGTAGCAGAGATTCAAAATAACTATGGTTAAAAAATGAGTTATTTCTTTCTTACTTAGCAAGAGTCCATAGGGATATAGTTTAGGTCTGGTAGGGAGATTCTCTTCTATGAAGTCCTCAGTGATGTGGGTTCTTTCCAGCCCTCTGTGGTTCTCATTCCAGTGGACCAAGATGGAGGTTAGTGCTTCAGCCATCACATCCGCATTCCAGGCAGGAGTAGAATAGAGAAGGATAGAATAAAGAAGAACGAGGAACAAAGGAGGATTACAAGCCCTCTTGTAAGGGAGGTTCCCCGAAGCTGCTACATGTCACTTTTGTTTCTGTCTGTTAGGCAGAATCCAGTCAAGTGCAAAATACATTGGTATCTACAGCCTTTATTCTTCGTAGCCAGTTGTCACTATGGAAGAGGGGATACTGGAACAACTAGGGATCGTGGCTACACTGTCATCACCCATTGCTCTCAGTCTGCATTTGGCCAGTTCGTCCATTTGTCATTCTGTCTTTAGTGCTTTCCTCCATCCATTCATCTTTTTCTACATGGCCACCATCACTCAGAACCGATGGGGGGTCAGAGCTGCAAGAAAACGAAAAGTCTGGTCTCCTTGTAGAGTTGAAGAAATGAAGGTCAGGGAAGGACCATGACTTTGTCTAAGGTCAGTCACACTGCTGAGTACTTGCAGAATCATCATTAGATCACCAAGATAAACATATTTCCAGATGGAGTTGCAGGAGCAAGATGGAAATAAAATGCTCCAAGCCAACTCAGTTAGCCAGGGATGCCTTCCGGGCGGGGTGATGACTGGAATGATTATGGAGAATGAGAAAGTGACCCAGAAGGGAGGAGAACATTCATGAGAGGAAATGGCCTAGACAAAGCCAGAGTCAAGTTAGAGCACTTGTTGGAGCCTGTGAGCTTGAACAAATTGGGGGGTATGTTGTCAGCTACCACGAAAAATTAAATGGTGACTTGAGATATGGGGTAGTTGAACATTGGCTGGCTGGATTTTGAACTGTACCCAAGAGCTTGGAATCACTAAAGAAATAATGACCATTTCAGGCTTTTAGGCTTAGCGGAACCTGGTTCAGTACCATCTCCATCCACCTGTCTCTGCCCTGTCACAGTTTCCTTCTCCCTGTTTCCATGTCTTGTTTGTTTCCTCTCTCGCCTCTGGCAGCAGCTTTAATGCCTACAAAGTATTTCCTGTAATCCTCTTAATAACTACTGATGGGTTTCCAACTCTGAACCCTAACACATCTCCAATCTCCACACCTCTGAGATTCATGTTCTCTTAGCCTCCTTCCTGTACTTTAGGGAAACAGAGTCCAGGCTGGTTTTTCCCTGGCCTGGGTACCCAAGATGGTGGTGGACATGGAGGAAGCTGGATAGTTGCCCAGTCCTCTACGAAGGGGCTCGAGACACGTGCTCACGCCAAAGCTCCTGTGGACCAAGAGCCTGTCCTGCTCCCTTGAAATCCACCAGCTCTGAAGTTTATGATGAATTCCCTGTCCCTACTCCCAAAGGTAGCTGCCACGGAGACAGGTTAAAAGCCTGTATTTATGGCAAGTGACACTTTCTGAACAAGATGTTGATTAAGGAGCACGTTGGGTTCTTACTGTTCCACAAGCTCCAGAGGCTGAGCAGTGAATGTGAAGACTGTGCATGGGTCAGGGCACCAACAGTTGCCTAAGCCTGGAGGCTGTTGGGGTGGCTGGGGTCAAGGGGACCTTACAGGGCTGTGCCGAAGTTTGCTCATACTGGCGGATGGTTAAATGTCCAGGAATATTACAAGCTGCTGGTTACATTGTTGGTTGCTTGAAACTGGCCACAGTGGGAGTATTTGCACCTCCAAAATGGGCAGACACTATGAATTGGGGTTGTAGGTCCTCCTCCTCTGTGGGAGAACTGGTTTACTGGCACTCCACTGTGTTACCCTTGCTTGGGGCACGTTGTAGGGAGGGTGGCAGCTGTGTGAGATCCTTTTGGCTTTGCCAGGGTTCTGGCCAGACTGGAGAGATTTCTGATCTGGTTGGGAAGAATTGTTCCACCTGGGGGTGGGAGGCTGATATTAGAAGAGGAGCAGAAAAGTGAATTAATTTTTTTCTTTTAAAAATTTTTTTTTGCTTTTTAATATATTTTTATGGAAGTTCAATTTGCCAACATATAGTATGACACCCAGTGCTCATCCTGTCAAGTGCCCTCATCAGTGCCCGTCATCCAGTCAGGAAAAGTAAATTAAAATAAACTTCATTGTGCCAAGTGAGGCAGAGCTGTGGCTGAGTTTCTTATCTAGTTCAGAACCCAGGACAGTGGGCAAATGCATCTCAGTGACTTTGTTTCTTCACGGTGAAAAAAAATTAGTTTGCATATTCTTTGCAGTCAGCACATTCCTCTCTTGGTTATCTAATTTACTAACATCTTTGCTTCCTTAATGCTCATTTTCTTTGCAAACTCAAAGAGTAGCTTTGTAATCACAAACCCCAATATATATATGTCTAAACATGTTTTGACTACTGTTTAACAGCAGGCTGACAGCTGTGTAGCTCCTGCCAACATGCACAGTGCTGCAAAGGGCTGAATCATGTCCAGTTATCAGTGTGAACCAGAATAAGAAAATATCTAATGCATGGAGCAAATACTCAAACGCATCTGGTCAGCCTGGCCTTTTGCTGGCTGAAGCCCCTCCTTTTTTTTTTATTTTTATTTTTTATTTATTTATTATTTTTTTTATTTTTAAAGATTTATTTATTCATGAGGGACACACAGAGAGAGGCGGAGGCAGAAGCAGGCTCCTTGTGGGGAGCCCAGTGCAGGACTCAATCCCAGGACTCCAGGACCACTCCCTGAGCCGAATGAAGCCCCTCCTTATGAGCATGAGGTGAAAGTCACTTCTGCACCCTCAAGTGAATGTCTTGGCTTTAACTGAACATTAAGTCATAGGGGGCCTCTTGAGTTAACACCAGGCATTAAGATCAAGCACTGCAGACTATTTTCGATGTATAGCTATTACAGTGCACACTCAAACACAAAGAGAGAACATAGATCCTCACAGACACATGGAGGGAAGCCCTGGAGAGTCAGTATAGGAGAGAACCACCCAGAGCTATGAGTCTAACTGCTGAAAACAGACCCAGGGAAAGTAATGTAATTGCCATTAACCAGAGAGAATAGCCCAGCTGATGGATGCCAGTGACGTGTGAAGGCTTGATAATCGCCTGTTCATCCTGGGATGAATGTGATGCTCTCGTTCCTCTGCAAAGTATTTATTTGTATGAGATTAGATTTGACTGGGGAATGCTTCTCCCTTTTTTAAATTATTAACGTCTAATAAAAGGTTATAGCCAAATTCCCTGACAACCTCACATGTGAAAATAAAACCATCATTTTTATGCAGCTGCCATGCATTTTCCCTTCACAATTGAGGGATTCAGAAAAAGGGAAAAAAGAATAGGGGGTATAGTCAGCTCACAGAGGGTGTTTCTCTCTCCATTGGCATCCTCCCCCTTGGGGGTTTGTTCTTTTTGTGGCAGGGGGCTTTCTACTTTCCAGCCTTTCTCCATTTATAAACACAGGATTATGGCTCTTTCCCATCGTGTTCATCTCAGAGCTTGTCCCCACGTTCAGTCAGGGCTGCCATTGTGGTTAATTCTGAAGGAGGGGCCTTTGGATAGAGATGGGTTTGTGGTTTGGAGGCAGTGTGTCAATCAGCCAGTCTGTCAGTCAGTCAGTCAACAAGTCTTTATTTATCTCAGTGGGTGCAGAGCTGCCTATTAGGTGGTTGGGACATGTGGTCTCCTTGCCTGCAGTTTCTCCCCCTCACACCATCCTACGCACAACTGTCTCATTAACTCTTTCTCAGACACAGTTCTGATCCTGTTGAACTCTTGCTCAAATACTCATGGTGGCTCCCCGTTTCCTTCAGGGAAAAATAAATCCACGCAGCTTAGCCTACCATTCTGGGGTACCCATTGTCAGAGCTTTCACTTGCCTCTGGTAAGCTTCTTCCACCCCGACACTCTGACAGTACTTTATTCATACCTCCTTTCTGGCATGTCCATTTTTACCTTGTCATTCAGCAATTCATGAGGCAGGAGGGAAGTGAGGAGCATAGAATCCCAGCTTTGCTCCTTACCACTTATGTCAACTCTCTGAGTCTCAATTCCTTCATACCTAAAATGGAGAGAATTTTAATACCTATTTTGTGGATAACTGCAAAGATTAAATGGCTTAATTTAGATCAAGTACCTGAAATATGGTCCGGTACATAGTAAGTTCCACGGAAATGTTAACTGTCATTATTTGAAAAAAAAAAACATATATACATGTATATTATTTTGCAATGGCTTGGAATTCAGTAAAATTTATCTACACATGAGGTGAGACTTCTTCTAACTCTAAAAGTCTGTAATAACAAGGCAGACATATAGAATTTAATATTTACACGGTATTCCTTCATCCATGATTCGATTTCACCAATATTCATTGAGAGAACCTTATATAACAAGCAGTGTCTCATTTTAATTCTTGACATAACTATTATGTTCTCTATCTTCAAACATGAAATACTGAAATACAGAGAGGTTCAAGGATATTCTCAGGGAAACTCAGCTTGGATGGACTGGAACCAGAGTCTTCCGACTTCAACCACATCTAGTTTTTACTGCTGCTCTCAGTCTCTGATTCATTAAGACCTATGTTGCTAATTCTGAAACATCTGGATCCCCAAGGAAGGATCCTCTTCCTTGCCACAGTGGTCAGCAAGGGCCTGATGCATCCTGAGAACCTTAATCACTTTCCATAAACACAGACCCATGATCTCAGATCTTACAGAGTGAAAATTTAGACTTAGACTAAAGTCTGTAAGGAACTATGGTGGGCTGTGTATGGCCAATTCGCTCTTCAACTCATTGCCAGGAACATTGTAGGCCAGATTTTTCTGTTTCTTCCTCCCAGGTGGCAAAAGAACGCATAAACTCCAGGAACACTCTCAGTCTTCTCTAGGAGTCTAATGAAAATTAATTAGGGAGGCATATCTACTGCAGAAATCCCCAAACAAAACAATGATGTATTGTCTAATCATGCATGTCAAAGCCAAATAGAAATGTTTTGGAATCATTAGCAATTTTGAATGATCTGACCCATTCCTCTCCTCCACTTAGTTTGGAAATAGAGCATGTGGTTTTCTAGGTGTTCATCCCTCAACTCCCAAATGCATTTACTTTTGCCTTATAGGATACCCTTCCCCCACCATTGTCTGTCCAGGTGTTGGTTTGGGATGTCTGCCTGATGCATGTACTCCACAGAGTGGCTTATGTCAGTGTGCTTGATGCAACATGGAAGTTCCTGGAAGGCAGAGCCTGTATTCCTGTAATTCTTTCTGTAAGTGGCCCAGCACAGTGCCAACTGAAGTATGGGACTTAAAGCTTTGATGGTGATGACAATTAGCATGTCTTTGTCTGGAGCAAATTAAATTTTCTCAATTGTTCAGGCCTGGACTCCTAAGGTTTTGATGATCTGGGTTCTTGTTCAGATCCCAAACTCATTAGTTGTGTGTCTCAGTCAGGGTCCTGGCAAGAAACAGTAGGCACATTCAAAAATCAATGAACAAGGTTTAAAGAAAGAGTATGTACAGGTTTAAGGTAAAACAACCAGAGAGGATGAAGCACTGCGAGGCCAGCAACAGCAGGGAAACTGCTACCTGCCTCAGAACCTGGAGAGGACTGTAACTATTACTGGGAGAGGGCTACCGGGTAGCGCCAATGGCTGTAAGACAGAGGAATATAGCCACTGCCAAACCATGAACAGAATATGGTTTGCTCATAAAATCCCAGTTTCTTTCTTCTCCCACCCTCTGTTTTCTTACCATTTCTTCTCATTGGCCCAAACTAATAGAAAGCCAGAGGGCAAGGGAGCCTACTGATGCAGTCCCCAGGTGAAGAGTAGATCTGGGGTGAGTGGGGAAACAAACTGACACTATCCAGCCCACCGTGCAACCTTAGATAAGTCCCTTAAAGATTCTTTGACTCTCAGTTTTTAATTTGTAAAATAAGGATAATTATCTTACCTAGCCATAGGGCTGTTGAATGTAAGAACCATGAGGCATTATACAAATGGTTGGGGTTGTGATCATTTTTTAAACTTGCTTAGCTGGCTTTTATTTCATTGGTATGCATCCATTTGACCAAAGACAGGCCATGGGGGATACACATCCAAAGAAAAGAGAAGGCTCTAGCTGACACACCCAGCGGGCCAGGGGTCGTGGAAGGACCCAGGCCTTTCCATGCTGTTGTCTCTATAGAGTAGGACAGAAATCTCAAATTTGTTTTTGATTCATAGTGAAGTGATCTTTTTTTCTGACTGCAATTTATTCAGGTTTATGGAGCACATAAAGACCTACAAAGGCAGCCTTTTGATGTAGTTATGCAGCTATAAACTTATACAGCTGTAATAATTGCATTTTAATGATTTCTTTATATTGCCAAAATTGGTAGAGTTAATGATCATGTCAACTGGATGAAGAAAAGAATGCTCTTTGCAGCCAATCCCCTTTTTATCCTCTCAGGCTCTCTTGAGCATATAGAAAGTTAGATGTTTCCTGACTCCCCTCTATCCACAGCTAATGGACCCTCAACTGATAACCACTGAACCTCCCAAGTTCTTCTTGGAAAGGCGTCCATTTGATACATATATTTAGTTTGCCCTTGTTTCGTGAGCAAACTTCTTCACCTCTCTCTCCAAAAGGAGCCAGGCTGGCACATTGTCTATTCCTCTTCCTCTGGCTGCTATAGTTTCTCTGCACAGTAGTTTTCCACTTCAGGCTTCATTACTGGAGAAAGATCTGGGAAATAAAAGGGTTTGGGGCTGCTGTGTGCACGTGTGCCTTTTATTTAATCATGTCCCAAGTGCTGAGAAAAAAGTCCCTCTGAGATCAGAGCTGGATCAAAGATCCTGATTTTAGCTGGAGGGGAAAGGGGGAGCTAAAAATCAGATTCACTGAAAATTCTCATAAAATGTGCAAAATCCTGTAACTGAAAGTTCTGCAGTGCAGAGGCACTCCCATGCAATGTAAACAGGGTCAGTTAGAGCCTCTTGGAGCTGGGCTGAGGTGGGGGCCACTGTCAGTCAAGCTAATGTTGGGCTTGGGATGGGGGTGGAGGGAACTGACCCTCAAAATAGAGATCGCTTTGGGCAAGACTAGAAAATAAATAATCCCCTTCCTCCCACCTTTCCCATCTGCTTCTGGCAAAGAGAGGAAAAGGAAGCCAGTTAACCGCCTCCTTGGTTTGACGTGTAGTGCTGAAATTCTGGACAGCTCCCCTGGGGCGGGTTGTTGGGGGGTGGCTGTCAACTTGATTATTCGTGAAAGTGATGGTGGTGGTGGTGGTGGTGGTGGGGTCAGTAAGTGGGGTCAGAAAAGAGGCTGTGAGGAGGAAGTGAGGGGTGGGTATTTTGAGCAGAGCATAACCAAAGCTGGTTGATGGTCAATAAATAACTATTGATTGACTTGATCATTTAAATTGGTTTTGCAATGAGTCAGTGCCAACAGACTTCCTCATTGCCTTATGTTTTGTTGAGGCTGATCTGAAAAGGAGATTTCATGCCCTGAACACTCACCAACAAATGGTGCAGAGAAGAATCAAGAGAGCAGTCAGTGTGGCAGGGGAGGCCAGCCTGGTATGAAACATTTGCCAGAGCAGTTTTATAAAATGGTAAGTCCTTGAGAATACCTGAGAGTTGGCTGCAAAATGGCTCTGGATAGGGAGAGAATCTCTCCCATTCCAAGAGCTATCCACAAAAAGACCTTATTTCTGTATCCTCCCCTCTCCTCCACCTCCTCCTGCAGAGATATGAAGGGATAAAAATCCTCCAGGCAGATTTGCCTCTGGCCTCCAACTTTGAATTGGGCTGTGAGGAAGAAGAATAGAATGAAGGAAAGACTCTTGTCATGAGCATTTTGGCCTTAGTTTGAGTCTGAATAATTTATTCCTAGAAGTATAACTTAGGAAGACTTCTATTTCCACCCTGGAAATAGCTCTTCCTTTATTCCACCTGAAATAACATCTGAAAACAGCAGGGCCAATGTGCAGCTTTAGGAAGTTAGCACTTCATGACTAGAGGCTTACCAGGTGATATTGTACCTTGGTGTGAATTGATCCAATTTTTAAATTCTGACAATAAGGTGAGATCAGCAACATTAGAAGAGGATGAAGCTGATACAGAGAAATGGTAAGGATGGACAAAATTTGGTAGCCTTGGAGCACTTGTTTTTGGAGGAAATCTTAGAGGAGGATTTCTTTTTTTCTTGAGGATAAGGATAAGAGTGCCAGGAGGTGAAGGAACTAAAGAGATGCTTCATCTATCTACTTTGGCAATTTTCTTTTTTTTTTTTTTAAGATTTATTTATTTATTCATTCAGAAAGAGCGAGAGAGAGGCAGAGACACAGGCAGAGGGAGAAGCAGGCCCCATGCAGGAAGCCCGATGTGGGACTCAATCCCGGGTCTCCAGGATCTCACACCCTGAGCCGCAGGTGGTGCTAAACCTCTGTGCCACCAGGGCTGCCCCTACTTTGGCAATTTTCATCATTCCAGGTCAGTGATAGCCCCCTTTCCTCAAGAGAACTCTGGTTACTCTGTTACTCTTCATATGACATATTGCATTCTGATTTGTCAGTAAGCAGGTTCATCCCATATGTTACAGCAATATGACCAAGGTTTAGGGTACAGTTAGAGGGTTTTAGGTTACAGATGTGGACAACTGATTGACCATAAAACAAATAACATTGCGGTATTGAGCTTCATGGTTTTCACAAAAATCTGTGAAGAAGACAGGAGAGGACCAGGAATCTAAGGCTCATGGAAGGGTGCCAACTCTCCTGTGGACACTCAATGCTTAAGTGGTGGAGCCAGGAACTTGGATGCTCAGTACTCTCCTACACCAGAGTGTCAATAGTTGAGATGGAAATACCTCTCTTATTGAGCATCTTTCAGTATAATCTTGCTTATCAGGGGGATGAACAAAGTGGCTTTGGAAGAACTCTGTCTCTGTGTTGTTAATTATTCAAGGCAATATACTCAGAAGGACGCAGGATTCTGAGAATGTAATTGTTGAAAATCCCCAAGAACCCCACACACTATAGTTGTTTGGCCACTCAGGTTCTTTCCAGTTCAGAACTGTAGCCATTAGGCTACTTCTTCAAGTATACATGACTGAGAATCAATGGTGATGAGGTCCCTTCCATTATATTTCCCTCACTTTGCAGAGCCTCAGGCATAATAAATGTGGTGAAAATGCATGCCAGATGAAAATTAGGACTATCTCTACTAATACACCTTCTTCCCTTAACCTCTGCTAATATAGGAAGAGATCTAAAAATAAAGTGAAGGAATGGGTGACTTAATTCGGATATAAACTTGACAAAGTCTCCCTCTCTTTGTGTGCTTTTCTAGCTGCTGGTTCTTTTTTGGCTTGCCTTGTGGCCATACAGCTATTCTAAACCCCTGGTCATTCTTATGAGTCTCTTGGAAGTAGTTTTCTCGAAATGTACTTCTTGATTTTCACAAAATTAGAAAGTCCTCATTAAGTTATACCAACATTCATCTATCCAGTCAGGCATCTATCCTTCTGTCCATCCAACAAATACTCAGTACTCACTCAGAAAATCAGTGTGTCAGGTGCTGTGGGAGACCCAAAGGCATATAAAATACAGTCTCTGTATTAGTTAGGGTCCAAGCCGAAAAATAGAAAGACCACTTTAAATATTTACAATAGAGAGAGTTTAGTATAAGAAACTGATGACAGTAGAATGGAAAAGCCAAACAGGAGATGGTATGACAACACAGAAATTAGTAACACTTAGAAGATACTACTGGTTCTAGGCTGGAGAGAAAAAGGTGTGTGATATGTTACCAGAGCCCAGGTATTGGGTCACACTAGAAGGAAGCTGGAACCATGGTGAATATGTTCAGTAGGAGCTTGAACCAGGGTGGATGTGTCTAGTGGGAGCTAGAGTCCTGGAAGAGTCACAGTTATGGCAGAGGTACTACTGAAAGCAAAGAGGAGAAGGGAGAGATCCTTTGGCTTCTCCCTTCCTATTGTCCTCCACTCTCAATTGGCTGAACCCAGCCAGAAGCTTAGAAGATGCAACCTGAAGGGGCCAATTTTCCTTTCCTATACAGAATAGAGCAAAAGAAGGGTGAGGAATGAATCTAAGGTGAGGGGAGGAAGGGTGAGGAAGGGTGAGAAATGGGTAAATGGATGTAGTACCAGCACAGCCTCAGGACTGAGGTGTGGGGAAGGAAAGTCCAGGATCTATTTCACTCAGACTCTAGTTAAATGTCTGATTTTAGAATGAATTTAAGAAGGAAACTAGAACTTTGGTAAAATATCCTAGTGATTCTTTTAGGAATCTAGTAAAAGACTGAATAGTTTTCCCAAAATTACTGCTTTGTAGAAGGGCTAACTGTGATTAGGGACATTTAGGTCAAATGTAAATACATCATCCTGGTGCCTCTTTGACCAGCAAATGGTTGTTTATGATGCTAAATCATCAGTTAGTGTTCCAAGCTCCATGCATTCCCCATTCCAGTCAAACCAAATAAGTCATGCTCTTTCACATCATCTTGCCTTGGCTAGAGCTGTTCCCTCTGCCTGAAGAGTTCTTGTCTCTCTTTTCTACTTGGAGAATTCTTACAGCTCCTTTGGTAACCAGCTGAAATGTCACATCTTTTGTGAAGATACCTTGTATCCTACCTCTCCGTTCCCTGCCCCCAGCGTTTTCTTCATATCTCCGTTATTGCACCTGAAATAATAATGTGTATTGGTGGTTAAGTTGTTTGTATGTCTGTCTCTTCCATTAGTCAATAATTCATGGGGTACAGGGGCAAAATCTTAATTATTGCCCATCCACACACAAGTACAGCACAACATCTGGCACAAAATCATCAATAAATATTAGTTGAGAGATTGGGTGTATTATTGCATATGTCCAAAAGCATATAGATAGATAAATAAAACATCTGTTCTCTGAAAGCCTCAACCTCCTGCTCCTCCTCCCAGGGGTGATAGTTATCAATTATTGAAGTGACTGGAATGGTTGACTAACTGTATCTCCAGCCCTGGCTTTCCCCTGCATGAGAACATAGATATCCCTTTGCAAAGAAGTCCCTAGAGGAGTTGAGTCTGAGGACTGTGAGCAGCTATTGGATCTTTTATTTTTTGATGTTTTATAAATGTGTCTTCTCAGCCCAGCCCAGCCCAACACGACAAGGGAGAGCTCTTGTCTGTTTTGAACAACTCAGACAGCTTTTATAGCTTGATCATTTGAGTGAATTTCTAGATATAGAAAACAGGATCTTTTCTCCCTTCCTCCTTCATATTTTATCCTTTATTTTTGTCTGCCAAATGAAAGGCCTCTGCCCTGCACCTAGCCATGTCTAGACCTTTGAGGTCTTGGCCTGGTCTAGGGAAAAAAACACTATCAGGGCACCTGACCCTCTTTCTTAGCTTACTTTCCTTTTTTTTTTTTTTTTTTTTTAGCTTATTGACTGACTCTCAGGCTACTCCATGGCTCCCATGACTGAGGGGGCAGTGGGTCTGGTTAGGAACTTCCTGTTGTTCAGGTAAAATGGTAATATCAACAAGGGCTAATATTTTTCCTCTTATATGTACCAATCTTTTCCTTTTTCATCTTTGATATTTCCCCAGGTATTTCTGTAGAACTAAAAGGTAACCATCAGCTCCTTTATGGTGAATAAAGTGAGGCCAGGACATAGTTGGAGGTAGTGGGCAAAACCCGAAGTTGAGCTGGGGGTCCTGAGTCCCAGCCCTCGATGTCACCTGAGTCTATGGAGAAGATAAAAATATATACAGGGTGGTCTCAGGTACTATCAGGTGAGAAACTGGGTTCTTGACACGAGACTGTTGAGGGCACCTTATGTCAGCTGGTGACAGTGGGGGGCTGGGGTCCCTCTGAGGTTTCTGCTAAACTCCCCCAATCCTCTGTACTTCCTCTTGCCTGCCAGTGAGAGAAGAAGATGAGCAGTGAAGTGAATATTTTCCTTGGGACCAACAGCAGAATTTCAATGAATTTTGGTCTCATTTGTTTTTGTGGCCTCAAGCAAATTACTTAATCTATCTAAAAGTTGGATTTCTTACCTGTAAAGGAAGAAAATTTCTGCCTAAAGGCTGTCTTGAGGATTAAATGAGGTGGGGAGTTTAGCCATGTGCTTGGCACATAGTAGATACGCAACTGAGAGTATTTATGACTACAAAGAATTTTTAAAATATTTTTTATTTATTCATTCATGACAGACACACACACACACAGAGGCAGAGACACAGGCAGAGGGAGAAGCAGGCTCCATACAGGGAGCCTGACGTGGGACTCAATCCCAGGTCTCCAGGATCACACCTTGGGTGGAAGGCGGTGCTAAACTGCTGGGCCACCGGGGCTGCCCTATAAAGATTTTTATTACACAGGCCTACTCTACTCCCTTTTACTTGTCCCTTGCCTGGCCCTCAGCTTTAGGGCTGGGCTGTCCTCTTGGCCATCCTAGGCCTCTCAAGGGAAGGGAAGGCTCTTCTGAGCCCAAATCCACAGATTTCTTCCTGTGTTTTCACTCTCAGCTCCTCTCTTATGTGTTCCCAGTTCCCACATGCAGGGAGATACCCCTCTAAAGAGGTTAGAAGGAGAAGGTCTCAGGGATGAAGAGGGGGGAGGACAGATGAGCTCTGTGAACAATGGCAAGTGAGGGGCAAGGGCTGATCTAATCAAAAGGAAGGAGAAGCCCAGGATCCACCCTTTGGAAATTACTGTGTGTATGGGGTAGGGAGTGAGGGGGAGCAGTAGTTAGGATGCTACATGGTATTTTCCAGTTAACTTGAATCCAGCAATTGCACTACTAGGTATTTAGTCAAAGAATACAAAAATACTAATTTGAAGGGATGCATGTACCTGATGTTTATAGCCTCATTATCAACATTAGCCAATTATGGAAATAGCCCAAGTGTCCATCAACCAGTGAATGGGTAAAGATGATGTGGTATATATTCAATGGAATATTACTCAGCCATCAAAAAGAATGAAATCTTGCCCTCTGCAGCAACTTGAATGGAACTAGAGAGTATAATGCTAAGTGAAACAAGTTAGTAAAAAGACCAATACCTATTATTTCACTCATGGTGGAATTTAATAAACAAACCAAATGAGTAAAGGGAGAAAAAAATAGAGAGAGGCAAACCAAGAAACAGATTCTTAACTATGGAGAATAAACTGATGGTTTCCAGAGGGGTGGTAGGTGGGGGGTGGGTGAAATGGGTGATGAAGATTAAGGAGGGCACTTACTGTGATGCACACCAGGTGATGTAAAAAAGTACTGAATCACTAAATTGTACACCTGAAGCTGATATTACGCTGTATCTTAACTATACTGGAATTTAAATAAAAACTTGGTCGTATCCTGTCTTTCTGCCCAGCATGAAGCATTGGGCCTGACATCAGAGCCTCTTCTCCCTATGTCACCCTAGCCCCAGCATGTGCCAATCAGTTCTGCTTCTCATGTCACGAATTCGCCTCACTTATGCCTTATTAGAAATCTACCTTATACTCTAATATTTTCAAGAGTACTTGCCCTGCCTAGTGTCTGGCTCGTTGTAGGATCTCAGGCACTGGCTCATTGTTGTTCTCTCACACTGGGGGCTTCAAGGTGGTAGTGGTTGCCCTCCCTTCATGCAATTTCCTGGGCAGGACTCCCAGATTTAGGACTCACTCCTTTGTCCCAATACCCCTCTTTGCTTTTATTCCTGGGGTGGTTGGAGCTGATCTTTGCTTCTGAGTAGGGCCGACTTTCGCCACTGTCTGGGAAGATTGGATATGTTTGCTTACAGACGTTTTCAGGCCATTTAATGAATGGGTCCGTGTAAATATGGGTGGCAAATGTCTGGTGGGGAGGTGGGGAGGAGACAGAGGGCCATTTCCTCACCCTCACTGAAAGGCTTGGAGATTCCTGCAGACATGAATTCTCCTTTTTCTATTTTGGTCCTCAACTTCCCTTTCTCACAGTCATTTCCTCTTTCCTCCTCTACTTCCTGCAATGACTGGGTGGCTCTCAAAATATCAATTGTCTTCAGGGATGTCTGCAGCTGGAGGATACTTGCTTCTTATGAGCTCTGGACAGTGCTCTTGCAGGTTACTACAGATGTAGTAACCAGGATACCCCTGATCTATTGTTTTGACCCAGGTGCCAGCCAGGGTCAGGGGAAATGGCAGGGTTGCCCCTTGAAGGGCTGGATGGAGCCACATATTTGCAAGCTGAAGGCTCATGTTCCAGGGAGCTGGTGCACTGGTCCTCTGGGAATGACTGAAGACAGAGGTGTCAGGTTTGGGGCTGTATTTATATTGGCAATGGATATGGTTGTGGTAAGTCACAGGCTGACCCATTACATGGCAGTGTCCACAGTCCCCCAATGTCATGCTGCTCAAGATACATTAACATCCTTTGTCTTTTTATAATGCTGCATATTTCACTGCAAGAGATATTCAGCAAGTGATGAGAACTCACCTGTCAGTCCATCCCACTCTAGAAAGATCCAAGTTATCAGTCTATTTCTAAATATATTGGACCCCTCTCTTCATCATGCCCTCAAAATTTGTATTAATCTAACTAGAGCCATGGCCCATAGGAAGCTTCCACTAAAATTTAATTTGAAATTCAACTAAAATCCATCCAGGATTAAAAATCTGAGTCTGTGAGCAAGACCCTGCAATGAACTTGCATCTTGTCTGGGCCCATGAAGGAAGGCAGATTACAATAGAGCAAAATAGTGGATCCCACTGGGCCCAGACACTCTTTGGTCTGGGATACTCTTAATAGTTCAGTCTTGGATAGACCCTGGGTTAGACCTATCCACCAGATAGGGCTGGTCTGAAGGAAAGAGTTGCTGTGACTAAGTACCTGAGTAGTAGGGAGTCATGGCCCAAGGGAGCAGTTAGCATGAGTAAGAGTATGGGACCAGGGAGGAGGCAGGTCTGATGAGGGGCATCCTGACAGGTGAGCTTAGCAGTCAGGCAAGGAATCCAGCTCATGTGATTCTTGGAGGTCAGATAAGCGTGCTGTTGTCATTAAGTACATTTTCTCCATACTGTTTTTTAATGGCATTTATTTATAATATTCTTATCTCAAAGTCGATCTCATATGGCTTTATTGTATGGATGCTACTAAAATAATTCTTGAGCTTTCAATCATTGATGTAAAATGAACAATATAAAGTAAGGCTGCAAAACTCCTGTAAATAGATACGCCGAACCAGAATTCTACGTTTCTGCAATCTTAATTTTGATACAATTTCACACTTACAGAAAAGTTGTTATCTTTTTGCCCCATTTGCTCTATTTTGCAATCAGGTACTTTTGAAAGCAGGAGGCAACACTGTAGCCATCCAGCTTGGGGAAGGGGTGCCAGTCTTAAGAGGACGTGCAACCACAGGTGTGGTGGCCCTGGAGAGATAGGGGACAGACCCAGTCAACAGAGCTCAGAAAATGTGCTCAAGTGGCCCCAGAGGCAATCTTCCAGAGGAACTGGGCCGCATAAAGCCCAGTTTGGCCACTTCTGCTGTGTCATTCTGGGTCAGCTGCTGAGCCTCTAGGAACCGCCCTTCCCTCCTTGGCAAATGGGGAAATTCATGTCTACTTCAGATTTCCTGTGAGGATGGAATGAGCTTTTGTGTGGAAAGTATTTTACAGCGTTTGACATATAGTTAGTGCCCCATAAGTGGCAGTTTTTAGTAATCATGATGATGATGATGATGATTACAGTAAGAGGAATATCTCCTGAGGTTGAAGTTTGGAGTCAGAGGCCTAGTCCAGCTGGACTCCACGGGTGAGGCCGGCTGTGGGGCCTGCAGTGGCAGGGATGGAGTGCATGGACCTACATCCCAGGCAGGACTCATGCTTCCCTGGGCATCATCCGGGGACTGCTAGCCTGGAGAGGACCGAGTGAGGGATTCTTCTGCATGAGAAACTGAGTTCCTCTGGTAAAACTCCGGGGGTTGGGCATCTTAGGTAAGGAGAGATGAGAACTGACAGCAGAGGATGCCCCTCCCTTGGCCCGAGGAAGTATGAATGGAATCTTTGAGATGCCGGAAGCCCTCCTACATGGTAAGTTCAAAGAACAGAAAGTGTCTCACTTCTCTGAGGATTCCAAACAGACTTTGCAAAAATGTAATTAAGTTCCAAGTCCCTGGAAATCAATCATGCTCCCAGGAACTAATACCTTGGCTTGTTGATTAGAAGTGAGGGGAGCCAGGGGCAATTACTCTCTGATGAGGGAATTTCTTCACTCAGAGATCCAAGGGCTCAGAAAGCCAAGGCCAGGGAGCTGGGGGCTTGGGAGGGGTAGAAGTGACAGGCAGCTACTGGGTTACACATGACCTGTTTCTTTGGGCTGAAGTTCTCCATTGGCTGTAAAGTCCACCTCCTGATCTGCACTTGAGTCTCAGGAGCTTCTCTTCATACTGGGGGAAGCTGAGCAGAAAACATGACTGGGTCCCAGGGCTCAAGGAGGCCATCAGTCACGGCTTAGGCCATTTTCCTACTGCCAGGCAGAGTGAGGTCAAGTGGGAAGATGGAGCACCTGCTGGTTAGCCACCCTTGCACGGAGGTTCCAAGATTCTCAGCTGTGCTCTGGGCACTGGGCCTGGTGCTTTCTCCCAAGTGTTGATGAGCTTCCTCCTGGAAGGAAGTAACACTGACCAGGATGTCAGGAACCCTGACAGGGGCCCGGCTAGAGTTATACCTCTCACCAGCTCCGTGACTGGAGCAGCAAGCCCTCTGGCCTGAGTTCAGCCCCTGTGGAATCAGACCATGCAATCTATAAGGTCTCCCCAGCTTACACCCCCATCTCCCAGACTCCCTGTTGCAAGAGAGGCAATGAAGTGCAGCCTGGTGGGTGAGAGGCAGGGTGGATACAGGGAGGAAAGGAGGAGAGGGAGCATAGGGAGGTAGTTTAGACACAGAAGGGATGATGGATGGCAGGTGGAGGATGGTGCACAGCTTTGTCTGCTGACAAAGCAACACTGGCTCTGCTCCTGAGAAGTGTGGAGGGCTTCGAGGACCGTGGTGGGGGGCCTGATTCAGCCCAGCTGGGTTTCTCCCAAACTAGACAACCAGGCCCAGTTGGCAGTCCAGTCTCAGTTCTCCAATACCCTGGCCAGCTTAGCGCATGGTCCTGGGCACACATAGGGGCTGAGGATGGAGGAGGCTGGGGGCAGCCAGAAAGTCTTTCAGAAGTACCCATCTCAGTGTCTTTCCCTTCATGTGTGCTCCAGACTCACAGACTCCCAGCCCAGTGAGTGACAGCAGCCGGGCAGCCCAAGGCAGAGAGGGGCTGAGGGTCGGAGGCGACGCCGGACCCCGGTGTCATTGAAGCCTCTGCCTATGAGCCGAAGGCCTGCTCTCTCTGCCCGGGACCTGGAAGGGAGGGCACGGCCCTGAGCTCCTGTGAGAAAGCAAGACACTTTTGAGTCCTTGTTATAAAAATGTAGAAAGAAAAATAATTCCTTCTACCTTGATGGCTGTCATTTCCAGCTTGGCCTTCATTAGGCAGGATGCAGAGACAGCAGCCCCCATGTCTGATAGTTCTCTTTCAGGGGCTTCCCACAAAACCATTGGCTAGAAATTCCTCCCCTCACAGGCCAAGTAGCTGGATGTGTCCTGCTGGAATGGCTGGCCCAGAGGAGCAACTTTGGAATAATATGGACTTGGGTGCAAATTCCAGATCATCTCCTTATTAGCAGAGTGACTTAAAGCTGGAGACTCATTTTCTTCCTCTGTTAAATGGGGGCCAAAAGAAATCTTCCTCATAAAGCCTGTGAGGATTAAAGGGATCATCCACAGAAGGAGCTTTGCACAGCACCTAGTTCATGCTGCTGTTACTACTACTACTACTACATTGTTATGGCTATTAAAGTTCCTGTCAGAGCCAGGCCTAAAATCCAGTTCACCTTTACTGTAGGACAGGTGTCATCCGTAAACTTCATCTTGACCTGATTGAGTTGCTCCAGATTTCCTGGCCTGGTTGGGGTCCTCCAGAGGCAGGGCATTGGCTAACATGAATGTTGCAGTTTCAAGCTCCGGAACAGCTCTGCTGGTGTCTGTCCTCACACCATCTACCAGTAGATGGTAGACAGTGTCTGCCCCCGCTGCTTCCATTTCCCTTCTTCTCAGACCCTTACCTAAGAGGCCTAAAGGTCTTCTGACCGCCTTTGCCTCAAAGGGCAGCTCCAGGAATGGAGTCCCTGGGCCTTGAGCTTCCCTCTCCACACCCAGGGCTTCTTTCCTGCCCTGGTGTTTGGACTGCACCATCAGAGGCTGTTTGCTTTCCCAAACCCAGCTGCTAATGGCTAATTTTCCATGAATCATAATCGCTTTACCCCATTAGGCAGGATAATTAAGATTGGATGGGGGCCTGTTTGCTCAGCATACACAGAGGTGCTGGTGGCTGTCCCGGGCTCTCCCCCAGTGCCACCCACAGCTTCAGCTGCCTCCTTCCCTGACACCTGGGTCATCCAGACTCTGGGATGGGCTGCAACGTCCACAGCCCCTGGGCGGGGCCTTCAGGTAATTCCGCTGGATGTCACGGAGCCCTGGTTGCAGGAGACCAGCTGCCTGTGCACCAGGGTCTGCGCTACGCACATGACATTTAGTCCTCCCAACAGCCTGACAGTGTCACTGCTCTTATGAATCCCAATTTGCAGATGAGAAAGCCAAGGCTGTAGGAGGTTAATAGAGCGCTCAAAGTCACACTGAGGAGGAACCAGAGCCAGGATTTGGATTCTGGCAGCCTGCCTCCAGAGCCTAGGTTCTTCCCTGCCTCTCCCTGGTCCGTGTGTGGAAAGGACACACGGTTTTCCTTCTTTCCCACTTTCTTCTCCATTCTCCCGCATTGTATTTTTATTTAGAAAGACCCAGGCAGGGGCAGCCCGGGTGGCTCAGCAGTTTAGCGCCGCCTTGAGCCCAGGGCATGATCCTGGAGACCTGGGATTGAGTCCCATGTCGGGCTCCCTGCATGGAGCCTGCTTCTCCCTCTGCCTGTGTCTCTGCCTCGCTCTCTCTGTATCTCATGAATAAATAAATAAAATCTTAAAAATAAAAAAGAAAGAAACACCCAGGCAGCTCCCGCATTGCAGGCCATGGTGCTGGAATCTTGGTTGGCAATGAGCAGAAGGTTACAGATCCCCTGGCTTTCTGGCTACAGATCCCCTGAAGACAATTAAGTGCAGAGAACTCAAAATGTGGAAGGAAAAAGAATCCTGCATCATGAGACCAAATAGAAATCATTCAAGGTGTCTGTTGTTTTTGGATTATCCAGGAGTGTGGATAATCAAGAGTTGGTTGTATTTTTATGCACAATTTAATCTGCAGCTTCCAAACAACTACTGCAGTACAATTTTGGACAACAAATTAGTTTCAGATGAAGGACTCTTGCTCCTGCTTGAAAAACATTCTTCGTTTCAAATTATTCTAGCTGCCAGCCATGGGGGCTGACAAGAAAGTAGAGAATTAAGCTGTTGATCCAAATCTGGGCTCTCCATTGTCAGTCATTTGCTCATCACAGATCTTCCCCTTCAGAGGACGTCCTGAAGGAGGGGGCGCGGAGAGGAGCTGGCCCAGCATTATGGCGGGCTTCAAAACTCTGTGAGAGCCTTCCTTGCACCCTGCTGGAGGTCTTTTGCTTCTTTGACAAGCCCTCAGCCAATCCTAGGAATGGGGCCAGCTCCAAGGGGCCTGTGAGCAGCTGGGATGGAGCCATAGCTTGTCCTCAGGGCCAAGCTCCCTGGCAGGAGACCACACTGGGAGGGCACGGCTGCCTGCTGCAGTCTCCTCATCCCCCTTGCAGCCGGCTGCAACCAGTGGAAGGTGTGCAGCTACACTTGTGAACACAGCCTAACATACAGAGATGATTCACTATGCTGCACACCTGGAGATCACGTAACAGTGTTTATCAACCACAATAATAAAAAAGTTAAAACCATGAAACAATTGAAAAAAAGAAAGCGGGAGGTACAGTGGCATACCCTGCAAGGCAGGCTGGGTGCCAGTGTTCTGTGGACCTGGTCTGATTTAAGTATCTCTGTTACATTACCAGAAGAGGGTACACCTGTCTTACAG